>NC_050488.2:1900976-2200976 GCF_012460135.2 Molothrus ater
GCACTCCCTCAGCTCTGCCCTCCACTCAGGAGCAGGCCAGGGGCCTCGTGCCTGCAGTGGCCCCAGCACTGGATGGAAGGTGCCCTTGTGGCAATCGGCTGCAAGACTCCCTGGAGCTGCCTCAGCTCTAAACCCAGCCCCAGCAGGGCCAGGGCTTGGCAGTGGCAGCAGAGCAGCTCAGGCTCCCTGGGGCTGGCAAAGGAGCTGAGAAAGGCTCAGCCTGGGCTCAGCCCTGGCCCAGCCCCTTCCTCTCTGCTCTTCTCGGTGGCTGCACAGAGCACACGGAAGACACACTGCCATTGCACACGGGAGGAGGATGGACAGCTAAATGCTCCTTCCTCCCACTGATGGGCACAAGAGCAGAAATTTGGAGGCCAGATTTCCAGAATCCATCAAACTTCAGAGGATCTTAAGGGAAATGAGCAGTAATAGACTTGGACAGTGATTACTCTGTTAGGAAAGCTTGCTGATAGCCTACCTTCACCAACTGCAATATCCTTAAGCCGTGCTTTACCAGCCTTTCCAAATGATGCAAGTCACGATCCCAGTCTAGAAAGGAGAACAGATGGGAACGGTTCCATGCTGTGCTGGATCCCTTTCTATAGGGAACCCAGCACTGAGAGGGGTTCAGGTAATGCTGTGTGCCAGGAATGCCAAGCAGCAGAGAGGGCAGCTCAAAGCCTCAGCAGGGCTCAGGCCCAGAGCACAGCAATTCCCCTCCTGGCACTGGGCCTGGCATCGCCTCCCTTCCTGCAGCAGAGGCTGCCAATGAGCCCCTGCTTCCTCTGGGAAACTGAGCCTTCAGCACAGCCTCTCCTTCCATCTCTGCAGAAAGGAAAAGGGACAGCTGGATCAGATGGGGCTGTTTCCCCAGTGGGAAAGTGGCATCTTCAGGAGGCATCTTGTCATAGTAGTGGATAAGATCCAGGAGGTAGATCAGGTTATTTGGGGCTGCTCGAGGGCCCTTCCTCCGCCAAATAGCTGCCCCTCAGATGTGCTCAGACCGGAAATTGCAGGAGATCTCAGGCCCATGGTGCTGTTGGGGCTCTCTGTCAGCTGAAGCCCAATGCCTTCCTGCAGAGGCTGGGAGAAGCTGCAGCCAGGCCAGGCTGGGAAACAGCCTGCAGGGCATGGAAGCAGCAGCGGAGCAGCCAGGCTGCCATGAATCTCTTCCCGCTGTGCCGGGCACGGCGTGTCCAGATGTGCAGCCAAAGCCCCCGGCTGCTGAGCCCCAGGACAAGGCTAAGGGAAATGCACCCACCATGGTGTCTCTCCGGTAACTCAGGATCCTGTCCAGGGGTTGGACGCCTCTAGAGACTTACTGTCTCCTCCAGGCTTGTTCCTCCCTCTTGGAGGACCTTGAGAGAAGTGTTTGCATGTCAGAGAGTGGATCCCAGAGAAGCAGGGCTCAGCCTGTGAGGTCAGCAGGGACACACTACTCACCCCTGCGATGGGAGCTGGCTTGTGAGGAGCAACCAGGAAAAGAGCCTGAAAAGGCCTCCCTGCAGACACTCCTGTAACACAACAGCCACAGAAACTTCTGTCACCTCGTTCCTGCCAGGTTGTCAATGATTATTCTGTGAGGGCAACATTGACAACATACCTGCAGGAGGCTTAAGGGACTGCAAATCTTCATTGAGCCAAGCTGCTGGAAAAACCTTCCTAGCAAGATCATCTAGAAGGAAGAAAACACCAAAAACCATTTCCATGGTGTGCTGCGATCCCCTTCTGACTCAGGGAACTGGGCCCTGCAAGGGGGTTGGGTAAGGCCATGGGAGCCAGATGTGAATGGACAAGGCCAAAGCTGCACAGGGGCCAGGGGAGCTCTGGGCTGGCTCCTGGTCACTCTCTACCCTCGTTGTAGGCCCTGTGACACATCCCTGGAGAGGAAACAGGGCCAGCCCAGGGCCCATGGGGGCTCTCTCCCTCCCCCAGAGGAAACTCTCCCTAAAGGCCTGGGGAAAACCATCCCCAGCACTTCCTGGGGAGCAGGGAGCGCTGTCCCGGGAAAGGGGAGCCAGGCTGCCGGCTCACCTGCTCCCCGCGCTTGCAGCGGAGCAGCCTGGGCAGCCCTGGCAGGCAGGGCCACGGCCAGGAGGAGCAGGAGGAAGAGGCGCAGAGCAAGGGCCATGGGCCTTGCCCTCTGCCAGTCCCGCAGCTCTTGCTGCCACCGCTGTCCTGACACCACTGTTCCAATGCCAGCACCACTGCTGCCACCGCCGCTGCTGCCGCAACAGCTGTGCACAAGGACTGACTGCTCGCTCCTCGTGCTGCTGTGCAACCACGGGGCTCTGGCACCTCTGTGACCTCACAGCCTGCTGTGACCTCATGGCTGGGGCAGGATTTTTTGGAATGGATCTCAAGAGGTGCCCTTCCAGTGAGGAGAGGATGTCCCTCCGTGTACCTTTTGCAATCTAGTATTTATTTATTCACAAGAAGTGAATCATACGATATTGGACAAGTGAGACTTTTCGTGGTTCTACATAGAACAGCAATGTCAAGTCCAAAATTCAACTCATGTTGGTGATTCCCACTATTGCAGGCAGCAGCAGCCCTGCCACGCTGACATCGAGTCCCTGCTGTGCACTGTGCTGCCCCTTGGTCCATATTTAAAATGTGAAGACCTTGATTCCAAAACTTACAAAAATAATGCAACACAGGACATCAGGGCAGCTGCAGGCTTTAGGGGCACCCAAACCCACTGCACATCATATGGGTGTCCTCAGCTGTGGGATCTCAGCACATCGTTCCTGATGTCCAGAGATGCCAGGAGAACCCTTGGGGGTCTCGAAAATCCTGGAATGTTGCCAGAAGTGTCTGGTGGCTTGATTTTGATCCATCCACAAAATAACAAGAGTTTGAGGACAAGAGAATCACTTCAGAGTAAAAGGTGTAAAAGAGACACAATAGAAAGTGAAATATAGACTTTAAGGTTTTTGGTACAGGGGGGTTATGGAGACAAGATGGAGGGATCAGGGCGTGTCTCGTCCTTCTTCTTTCTTCTTCTTGTCCTCCATCTCCTGTGGTGATGTTGGCACTTGGGGATTGGTTTATGGTGAAGGTGCACTTGCTAACATGGGTGAAAAGCCTGGGAAATAAAGGTAAATATTATGTACGTAGATATTAGTATAAAAAGACATGACCGCCCCGTGGTGGTCAGAGAGTGCCTGTGACTGCTTGCAGATCAGACCTCTGTTGGGCAGACAGAAAATTTTGTAGATAAGAAATAATAAACAACCTGAAGACCGAAAAGCTGAAGAGTCCAGACTCGTCCTTTAAAACGCGTGCCACCCAAGAACCACCCTACCCGTGTCGGGGCAGAGACAGACAGCCGAACCCACACTCAGCCACCCTAAAATCCCCCTGTGTGCCTCACAAGAGACCCCCGAGCCCTGCTCAATTTGCAGACGCCCCTGCACACCTTTGGACATCCATTAAATTCCCTGCACAACTTCTTGGTGTCCCCAGTCCCCTGCACAGCACAGAGGTGACCCAAGGCCCCTGCATGCCTTTAGAGGGATGCAAATATAACACTCAGGGAGCAGCAACAGTGCTGAGCTATCTTCTGAGTGCGTGTGTTCACCATGTGTCCCTGGGTGAACAGATGAGGCCTGGGGAGCCAAATCCCCACTCTGCTCATAAGAGATCCTGGGCTGCCACAGGCCCAGTCTCTGACGGGCTCTGAGCTCATCCCTCTGGCTATGAAGGAATTCCTTCAGAGCCCAGCCTCTTTCCATTGCTCTCAAGGCAAGCACCTACTGATGGCTTCCCTCTTTTCCTGGGCATGCCACTGGAGGAGCTCCAGGCCCAGATGATGCCAGGGAAGGAAATGTGCCCTCAGCCCAGGCACGCTCAGCATGGGCTCCCCCAGCCCTCGAGCCCCACCGCTGCTCACAGCAGCCCCTGCCTGGCTCCTGCCTGCCCACACCGTGGCCATCCACGGCTGCTCCTGGCCATGGAGCTCAGCCTGTGCTGCTGCTGGGTGGGCTTTGCTGCTGCTACCACCCGGACACTGGGCTTACAGCTCCATCTCTTTACTGCAACACAAGAGCTGATTCGGGAAGTGCTGCAGTGCCGATTTCTTCAGCCCGACTGGCTGCCAACACCTACACCCAGAGTGGGCTGCCCCCAGCAAACTGTCAGCTCTGGGGTTTGCTGTAGGGCACAGCTGCTTGACAGCACGGGTGGACTGCCTTGGGGGTAGGGACAAGGAACAGGGAGACGTATTCTGTAGGTTTAGTCCCTGCAGAGTCAGCGACACAAAGACACTCAATTAAAGGCATACACCGATTCCTAAACTGAAGAGGTCCCTGGGGAGGATACAATCTTTAGCCAATTGGGACAAACTGAGGGTGGAACACAAGGCGGGGAATACAATGTTTAAACCAATAGAGGATTACAAGGGAGGAGGAAAACTTAAACAAGCCAATAGGGTTTTGAAGGATACCAAATGGATAGGGAAGTTTCTAGAGAAATGGACAACTAGGGCAAAACCAACAACACAGGGGGGTTAGGAGCAACCCATTGCTAATAAAATATGCTATAACAATACTAAATAAGGGGGAGTTATCAAACTGACTATTAGGACCAAAACACAGTCAAAAACATGCAATGCAACAGGAAGCTTGCAGTCAGGGCTCTTTTGAGCACTTCCAAATCTTTTCCTGGCATCAGTAGAAGGCCAAACTTGCCCTTATCACAAGCAAACAGTGTTCCCCAACAGCAATCCATTCTGAGCTCCTCTGAAAAATGCGTATTTTATGATTGGCTTTTTGCAAATATAGTTGCCACAGGACACCGAAATCTTTCACCAAGAAAGAATTTATTGCTCTCCTATCAGAAGAAACTAACTTCTTCCTGCCTTGCTCAGCCCTCACGAAGCTGGTTAGGATTAAGAGGGAGAAGTTGACGATGACCAGACAGAATCCTGTGTTTGAATCGAATTTATGCACCATGTATGAGATGTATGAATATGCAATTGATTATTGTTTTTAAGGGTTAATCTTCCGTTAACATATGTTCTTTTTCGGGCTCATGCTGTCCAGAAAATAGGTACCCAGATGACCGTAAGTCTTTCTTTCTATTGTCTCCTATTCTCCTAATCCAAATTGTCCAAAATTTTTATCACTCTAATGATATTGCTATTTTTTAACCATGGTATCACTATTTAAATATTTAAAATATGAAAAACAAATGATTGCCATTTTTCGCACACCCTCTGGGAATCAGGACCGTGCTGTGGTTCCAGCTGCACCTGTGGGAGCAAAGGGGAGTGTGAGCCTGTGCTGTGCTGCACTGCTGAGCGGGCAGCACGGTGCATGCGGGCAGGACCTTCTCCGATTCCCCCAGAGCTGGGGCCTGCAGGCACCTTGCCACCCCTTGGCACAGGCTGTGCCACCCAACAAAGCCCAGCAGGCCGGGAGGGAGCCCGGGGGCAGCACCGCTGCTTGGGCAGTCGCTGCTTGGAGGGACACGGGCCAAACCCATCCCTGAGCAGCCAGTGCCAGCCCTGGCCCTCCCTGGCCCGTGACAGCTCCCCCAGCCCCAGGGCACAGAGTCAGGCCCTGTCAGGACCCAGTGCAGCCTGCCCAGTCGGGAGCCAAGGCTGGCTCTGGCCCTGGGCTCGCAGCAGGGCTCCCGCTCGGGGCTGCTCCTGTGCCTTGGGCCTCTGGGCACTCAGGGCCGGCTCCGGAGCAGCTGCAGCGGGAGGGACGTTGGTGCACGAGTCCCCTTTCCCCGGGGCTGTGAACGAGCTCCAGAGGCCTCCAAGCCTCCAGAGGCACCTGGAGCTTTGGCTGCTGCCGGCCGTGCAAGGGCAGGCCTGGGGGAAGAGCTGCTGCCACAGAGCCCTGCCAAGGGCTGAGAATGGCACAGCAATTACCTCCTGTACCTGTGCCCATGTCTGGCATCTCCAGCTTTCCTGCATCAGAGTCTGGCACAAAGCCATTGCTTCCTTTAGGATATGCCCCATCTGCATGGATTTTTGCTCCATCGCTTGAGAAAGGAAAAAGGACAGCTGGATCAAATGGAAACACTCCAGGATGTGGCAGCTTCAGGAGACAATACTTGTCAAGTCATAGATAAGGATCAGGAAAATGGCCAGGTTATAGGGGCTGGGCCAGGGCCCTCCCTCACCGAAAAAGCCCCTACACCTGATCTGCCTAGAGACTAAAAAATCCCAGGGGATCTCAGGGTGTGCATGTCCTGTGGTGCAGTTTGGGCTCCCTGTGAGCTGATGCCCAATGCCATCCTGCAGAGGCTGGGAGATGAAGCTGCAGCCAGGCCAGGCTGAGAACAGCCCTGCAGGGTGTGGAAGCACAGCGGGCAGCCAGGCTGCCATGGATCCCTTCCCGCTGTGCCCTGTGTCAGGGGCCCTTGTCGAAAGCCTGCAGCACAATGAAGGTGAGGGCTGTGCGCGCCGGCTGAGGTGGGATCCCGGGGCGCGGGTCGCGCCTGGCAGCCCTGGGCGCACCCCCGGCCCTCTCGCCCGCCGACCCCTGGCGGGGCCGGGCAGGTGGAGCGTGAGCGTCCGTGCTGGGACCCGAAAGATGGTGAACTAATGCCTGGGCAGGGCAAAGCCAGAGAAACTCTGGTGGAGGTCCGTAGCGGCCCTGACGTGCAAATCGGTCGTCCCACCCAGGTTCTGGGGGCAAAAGACTCATCGAACCACATAGTAGCGGGTTCCCTCCCTCCAAACTTTCCCTCAGGATAGCTGGCACTCGGCAATGGCCTTTAGGGAGGGTTTCCTCTGGGGGAGGGGAGAGCCTCCTTGGCCCTGGGCAGTCCCTGTTTCCTCTCCACCAGGGATGTGTCACAGGGCCTGCAAAGAGGGTGGAGAGTGACCAGGAGCCAGCCCAGAGCTTCCCAGGCCCCTGTGCAGTTTGGCCTTGTCCATTCACACCTGGCTCCCATGGCCTTACGCAACCCCCTTGCAGTGCCCAGTTCCCATAGGCAGAGGGGGATCGCAGCACACCATGGAAAAGTTCTGATCTTTGCTCTCTTCTAGACTGGGACCAGAACATGGCTTATATGGAAAAGCTGTTGAATGACAGTATGAAGAATCCAGGGCATGGTGGAGGCAAGTTCTCTGTGTACTTTTCCTGCCAGAATAATCAGTGTCCATGTGGCAAGGGCTCACTCATGAGGCCTGTCCCTTAACATAATCTCAGGGTTTGGAAATCTTGCCCTGCTCCCTTCTGTGATCCCACAGCATCACTGTCAGTGGGAGGAAGGAGCATTTACCTGTCCATCCTCCTCCGTGTGCAATGGCAGTGTGTCCTTCCGTGTGCTCTGTGCAGCCACCGAGAAGAGCAGAGAGGGAAAGGGCCGGGCCCAGGGCTGTGCCCCGGGCTGAGCCTTTCTCAGCTCCTTTGCCAGCCCCAGGGAGCCTGAGCTGCTCCTGCTGCCACTGCCAAGCTCTGGCCCTGCCTGGGGCTGGGTTTAGAGCTGAGGCAGCTCCAGGGAGTCCTTTCTGCCCCGACTGCCCCACAAGGGGCTCCTTCCATCCCAGTGTGGGGCCACTGCAGGCACGAGGCCCCCCTGGCCCTGCTCCTGAGTGGAAGGCAGAGCTGAGGGAGTGCCTTGGAGGGCACCAATCACCCAGGTGCCCTCACTACCACTCGGGCCTGAAGGAGAATCTTCAGCAGTGTCACAGGAGCTGTTCTGTCCTGCCTTTCTTTGCAGATGAACCTTATGATGAAGATGATTCTGTTGATGAAGATGATCCTGTTGATAAAGATGATCTGGATTCCCAACCCATACCCATTAGTGGGTATCTAGGAGATGGGGAGGGTAGGTCAAGGCCTTTCCCCTGGGAGAGCTGCCAGCTCAGAGCCCAAAGCTGGGCCAGGGGGACATCGCTGCAGGGGCCAGGACAGAGCCATGCACGTGTGTGCCCTCACCCTGCGCGATCCCCTCACCGCTCCTGCGGCTCAGTGGTGCCCGTGCAGCTGAGCAGAGATGGCAGAAGCTTCTGTGGCTGTTGAGTTACAGGGGTGTCTGCAGGGAGGACTTTCCCAGGCCCTTTGGTGGATGTTGCACGCAAGCCCAGCTCCCATCGCAGGGGTGAGTAGTGTGTCCCTGCTGGCCCCACAGGCTGAGCCCTGCTTTTATGGCATCCATTCATGGGAAATGGAAACATTTCTGTTAAGGTCCCCTGAGAAGGAAGGAGAAATCTGGAGGAGCTAGTAAGTCCCTGAAGGAATCCCAACATCTGGAACAAAAACGGAGTGATGTGGACAGCCAGCGTGGTGGGTGCATTTCCCTCAGCCTTTGTCCTGGGGCTCAGCAGCCGGGGGCTTTGGCTGCACATCTGGACACGCCGTGCCCGGCCCAGTGGGAAGGGATCCATGGCAGCCTGGCTGCCCCGCTGCTGCTTCCACGCCCTGCAGGGCTGTTTCCCAGCCTGGCCTGGCTGCAGCTTCTCCCCAGCCTCTGCAGGAAGGCATTGGGCAGCAGCTGACAGGCAGCCCAAACTGCACCACGGGCCTGAGATCCCCTGGGATTTCCCGGTCTCTGGGTAGATGCAGAGAGGCAGCTGTTTGCAGGAGGAAGGGTCCTCGAGCAGCTCCAAAACCCTGGGCATTTTCCTTGTCCTTTTCCATGTCTTTGACAAGTATTGCCTTGAGCAGAAGGGCACAGCACAGAGGAATTCTGGCATGCAGGCTCAGGGGTTCAGGTACTGAGCAGTCCTGTGCCAAGGGGCAGCAAGGTGCCTGCAGGCCCCAGCTCAGGGGAGAGAGGGAGTGAGAACGTCCTGGCCGTATCCACCGTGCTGCCAGCTGAGCAGTGCAGCACAGCACGGGCTCACGCTCCCCATTGCTCCCACAGATGCAGTCAGCACCTCAACACGTACTGATAACATCTGGAGAAGAGTTTTCTGCTGGGAAAGCTTGTTTGATTAAGTTGATGGCCATTGTGGCTGGTGCAGCACTTTGCCTGGTGATTTGCTGTGCAGGAATCTGGTATTGCTGGAAGAGAAAATGGTGAGGGTTTTGTGATTCTCTACCTTTAACAGCTTCCTTTAAAGGCTGCTCATAGGCAGGGAACATTCCCAGTGAGGCTGCTGTGGAGTTGTGGCCAGTCCATGGTTGTCCAAAGAACTCTGCTGAGGGTTCTGCTGCTGGGGCTGCAGCTGGAAGGCTTGGAAATGTGTTCCAGAAACTCATGATAGGACAGAGTCTAATTAGCACAATTTAATGTCAGCTGCAGGCTTTAGGGGACACCCAAACCCACTGCACATCATATGGGTGTCCTCAGCCACCCTAAAATCCCCCTGTGTGCCTCACGAGAGACCCCCCGAGCCCTGCTCAATTTGCAGACGCCCCTGCACACCTTTGGACATCCATTAAATTCCTTGCACAACTTCTTGGTGTCCCCAGTCCCCTGCACAGCACAGAGGTTACCCAAGGCCCCTGCATGCCTTTAGAGGGATGCAAATATAACACTCAGGGAGCAGCAACAGTGCTGAGCCATCTTCTGAGTGTGTGTGTTCACCATGTGTCCCTGGGTGAACAGATGAGGCCTGGGGGGCCAAATCCCCACTCTGCTCATAAGAGATCCTGGGCTGCCACAGGCCCAGTCTCTGACGGGCTCTGAGCTCATCCCTCTGGCTATGAAGGAATTCCTTCAGAGCCCAGCCTCTTTCCATTGCTCTCAAGGCAAGCACCTACTGATGGCTTCCCTCTTTTCCTGGGCATGCCACTGGAGGAGCTCCAGGCCCAGATGATGCCAGGGAAGGAAATGTGCCCTCAGCCCAGGCACGCTCAGCATGGGCTCCCCCAGCCCTCGGGGCCCCACCGCTGCTCACAGCAGCCCCTGCCTGGCTCCTGCCTGCCCACACCGTGGCCATCCACGGCTGCTCCTGGCCATGGAGCTCAGCCTGTGCTGCTGCTGGGTGGGCTTTGCTGCTGCTACCACCCGGACACTGGGCTTACAGCTCCATCTCTTTACTGCAACACAAAGCTGATTCGGGAAGTGCTGCAGTGCCGATTTCTTCAGCCCGACTGGCTGCCAACACCTACACCCAGAGTGGGCTGCCCCCAGCAAACTGTCAGCTCTGGGGTTTGCTGTAGGGCACAGCTGCTTGACAGCACGGGTGGACTGCCTTGGGGGTAGGGACAAGGAACAGGGAGACGTATTCTGTAGGTTTAGTCCCTGCAGAGTCAGCGACACAAAGACACTGAATTAAAGGCATACACCGATTCCTAAACTGAAGAGGTCCCTGGGGAGGATACAATCTTTAGCCAATTGGGACAAACTGAGGGTGGAACACAAGGCGGGGAATACAATGTTTAAACCAATAGAGGATTACAAGGGAGGAGGAAAACTTAAACAAGCCAATAGGGTTTTGAAGGATACCAAATGGATAGGGAAGTTTCTAGAGAAATGGACAACTAGGGCAAAACCAACAACACAGGGGGGTTAGGAGCAACCCATTGCTAATAAAATATGCTATAACAATACTAAATAAGGGGGAGTTATCAAACTGACTATTAGGACCAAAACACAGTCAAAAACATGCAATGCAACAGGGAAGCTTGCAGTCAGGGCTCTTTTGAGCACTTCCAAATCTTTTCCTGGCATCAGTAGAAGGCCAAACTTGCCCTTATCACAAGCAAACAGTGTTCCCCAACAGCAATCCATTCTGAGCTCCTCTGAAAAATGCGTATTTTATGATTGGCTTTTTGCAAATATAGTTGCCACAGGACACCGAAATCTTTCACCAAGAAAGAATTTATTGCTCTCCTATCAGAAGAAACTAACTTCTTCCTGCCTTGCTCAGCCCTCACGAAGCTGGTTAGGATTAAGAGGGAGAAGTTGACGATGACCAGACAGAATCCTGTGTTTGAATCGAATTTATGCACCATGTATGAGATGTATGAATATGCAATTGATTATTGTTTTTAAGGGTTAATCTTCCGTTAACATATGTTCTTTTTCGGGCTCATGCTGTCCAGAAAATAGGTACCCAGATGACCGTAAGTCTTTCTTTCTATTGTCTCCTATTCTCCTAATCCAAATTGTCCAAAATTTTTATCACTCTAATGATATTGCTATTTTTATAACCATGGTATCACTATTTAAATATTTAAAATATGAAAAACAAATGATTGCCATTTTTCGCACCCCTCTGGGAATCAGGACCGTGCTGTGGTTCCAGCTGCACCTGTGGGAGCAAAGGGGAGTGTGAGCCTGTGCTGTGCTGCACTGCTGAGCGGGCAGCACGGTGCATGCGGGCAGGACCTTCTCCGATTCCCCCAGAGCTGGGGCCTGCAGGCACCTTGCCACCCCTTGGCACAGGCTGTGCCACCCAACAAAGCCCAGCAGGCCGGGAGGGGAGCCCGGGGGCAGCACCGCTGCTTGGGCAGTCGCTGCTTGGAGGGACACGGGCCAAACCCATCCCTGAGCAGCCAGTGCCAGCCCTGGCCCTCCCTGGCCCGTGACAGCTCCCCCAGCCCCAGGGCACAGAGTCAGGCCCTGTCAGGACCCAGTGCAGCCCCTGCCCAGTCGGGAGCCAAGGCTGGCTCTGGCCCTGGGCTCGCAGCAGGGCTCCCGCTCGGGGCTGCTCCTGTGCCTTGGGCCTCTGGGCACTCAGGGCCGGCTCCGGAGCAGCTGCAGCGGGAGGGACGTTGGTGCACGAGTCCCCTTTCCCCGGGGCTGTGAACGAGCTCCAGAGGCCTCCAAGCCTCCAGAGGCACCTGGAGCTTTGGCTGCTGCCGGGCCGTGCAAGGGCAGGCCCTGGGGGAAGAGCTGCTGCCACAGAGCCCTGCCAAGGGCTGAGAATGGCACAGCAATTACCTCCTGTACCTGTGCCCATGTCTGGCATCTCCAGCTTTCCTGCATCAGAGTCTGGCACAAAGCCATTGCTTCCTTTAGGATATGGCCCCATCTGCATGGATTTTTGCTCCATCGCTTGAGAAAGGAAAAAGGACAGCTGGATCAAATGGAAACACTCCAGGATGTGGCAGCTTCAGGAGACAATACTTGTCAAGTCATAGATAAGGATCAGGAAAATGGCCAGGTTATAGGGCTGGGCCAGGGCCCCTCCCTCACCGATAAAAAAAAAGGGCCCCCCCTACACCTGATCTGCCTGAGACTAAAAAATCCCAGGGATCTCAGGTGTGCAATGCCTGTGGTGCAGTTTGGCTCCCTGTGAGCTGATGCCCAATGCCATCCTGCAGAGGCTGGGGAGAAAGCTGCAGCCAGGCCAGGCTGAGAAAACAGCCCTGCAGGTGTTGGAAGCAGCAGCGGGGCAGCCAGGCTGCCATGGATCCCTTCCCGCTGTGCCCAGTGTCAGGGGCCCTTGTCGAAAGCCTGCAGCACAATGAAGGTGAGGCTGTCGCGCGCCGGCTGAGGTGGATCCCGGGGCGCGGTCGCGCCTGGCAGCCTGGGCGCACCACCGGCCCGTCCCCTCGCCCGCCGACCCCTGGCGGGGGCCGGGCAGGTGGAGCGTGAGCGTCCGTGCTGGGACCCGAAAGATGGTGAACTATGCCTGGGCAGGGCAAAGCCAGAGGAAACTCTGGTGGAGGTCCGTAGCGGCCCTGACGTGCAAATCGGTCGTCCCACCCAGGTCTGGGGGCGAAAGACTCATCGAACCACCTAGTAGCTGGTTCCCTCCAAACTTTCCCTCAGGATAGCTGGCACTCGGCAATGGGCCTTTAGGGAGGGTTTCCTCTGGGGGAGGGAGAGAGCCTCCTTGGGCCCTGGGCAGTCCCTGTTTCCTCTCCAGGGATGTGTCACAGGGCCTGCAAAGAGGGTGGAGAGTGACCAGGAGCCAGCCCAGAGCTTCCCAGGCCCCTGTGCAGTTTGGCCTTGTCCATTCACACCTGGCTCCCATGGCCTTACGCAACCCCCTTGCAGTGCCCAGTTCCCATAGGCAGAGGGGGATCGCAGCACACCATGGAAAAGTTCTGATCTTTGCTCTCTTCTAGACTGGGACCAGAACATGGCTTATATGGAAAAGCTGTTGAATGACAGTATGAAGAATCCAGGGCATGGTGGAGGCAAGTTCTCTGTGTACTTTTCCTGCCAGAATAATCAGTGTCCATGTGGCAAGGGCTCACTCATGAGGCCTGTCCCTTAACATAATCTCAGGGTTTGGAAATCTTGCCCTGCTCCCTTCTGTGATCCCACAGCATCACTGTCAGTGGGAGGAAGGAGCATTTACCTGTCCATCCTCCTCCCGTGTGCAATGGCAGTGTGTCCTTCCGTGTGCTCTGTGCAGCCACCGAGAAGAGCAGAGAGGGAAAGGGCCGGGCCCAGGGCTGTGCCCCGGGCTGAGCCTTTCTCAGCTCCTTTGCCAGCCCCAGGGAGCCTGAGCTGCTCCTGCTGCCACTGCCAAGCTCTGGCCCTGCCTGGGGCTGGGTTTAGAGCTGAGGCAGCTCCAGGGAGTCCTTTCTGCCCCGACTGCCCCACAAGGGGCTCCTTCCATCCCAGTGTGGGGCCACTGCAGGCACGAGGCCCCCCTGGCCCTGCTCCTGAGTGGAAGGCAGAGCTGAGGGAGTGCCTTGGAGGGCACCAATCACCCAGGTGCCCTCACTACCACTCGGGCCTGAAGGAGAATCTTCAGCAGTGTCACAGGAGCTGTTCTGTCCTGCCTTTCTTTGCAGATGAACCTTATGATGAAGATGATTCTGTTGATGAAGATGATCCTGTTGATAAAGATGATCTGGATTCCCAACCCATACCCATTAGTGGGTATCTAGGAGATGGGGAGGGTAGGTCAAGGCCTTTCCCCTGGGAGAGCTGCCAGCTCAGAGCCCAAAGCTGGGCCAGGGGGACATCGCTGCAGGGGCCAGGACAGAGCCATGCACGTGTGTGCCCTCACCCTGCGCGATCCCCTCACCGCTCCTGCGGCTCAGTGGTGCCCGTGCAGCTGAGCAGAGATGGCAGAAGCTTCTGTGGCTGTTGAGTTACAGGGGTGTCTGCAGGGAGGACTTTCCCAGGCCCTTTGGTGGATGTTGCACGCAAGCCCAGCTCCCATCGCAGGGGTGAGTAGTGTGTCCCTGCTGGCCCCACAGGCTGAGCCCTGCTTTTATGGCATCCATTCATGGGAAATGGAAACATTTCTGTTAAGGTCCCCTGAGAAGGAAGGAGAAATCTGGAGGAGCTAGTAAGTCCCTGAAGGAATCCCAACATCTGGAACAAAAACGGAGTGATGTGGACAGCCAGCGTGGTGGGTGCATTTCCCTCAGCCTTGTCCTGGGGCTCAGCAGCCGGGGGCTTTGGCTGCACATCTGGACACGCCGTGCCCGGCCCAGTGGGAAGGGATCCATGGCAGCCTGGCTGCCCCGCTGCTGCTTCCACGCCCTGCAGGGCTGTTTCCCAGCCTGGCCTGGCTGCAGCTTCTCCCCAGCCTCTGCAGGAAGGCATTGGGCAGCAGCTGACAGGCAGCCCAAACTGCACCACGGGCCTGAGATCCCCTGGGATTTCCCGGTCTCTGGGTAGATGCAGAGAGGCAGCTGTTTGCAGGAGGAAGGGTCCTCGAGCAGCTCCAAAACCCTGGGCATTTTCCTTGTCCTTTTCCATGTCTTTGACAAGTATTGCCTTGAGCAGAAGGGCACAGCACAGAGGAATTCTGGCATGCAGGCTCAGGGGTTCAGGTACTGAGCAGTCCTGTGCCAAGGGGCAGCAAGGTGCCTGCAGGCCCCAGCTCAGGGGGAGAGAGGGAGTGAGAACGTCCTGGCCGTATCCACCGTGCTGCCAGCTGAGCAGTGCAGCACAGCACGGGCTCACGCTCCCCATTGCTCCCACAGATGCAGTCAGCACCTCAACACGTACTGATAACATCTGGAGAAGAGTTTTCTGCTGGGAAAGAGCTTGTTTGATTAAGTTGATGGCCATTGTGGCTGGTGCAGCACTTTGCCTGGTGATTTGCTGTGCAGGAATCTGGTATTGCTGGAAGAGAAAATGGTGAGGGTTTTGTGATTCTCTACCTTTAACAGCTTCCTTTAAAGGCTGCTCATAGGCAGGGAACATTCCCAGTGAGGCTGCTGTGGAGTTGTGGCCAGTCCATGGTTGTCCAAAGAACTCTGCTGAGGGTTCTGCTGCTGGGGCTGCAGCTGGAAGGCTTGGAAATGTGTTCCAGAAACTCATGATAGGACAGAGTCTAATTAGCACAATTTAATGTCAGCTGCAGGCTTTAGGGGACACCCAAACCCACTGCACATCATATGGGTGTCCTCAGCCACCCTAAAATCCCCCTGTGTGCCTCACGAGAGACCCCCCGAGCCCTGCTCAATTTGCAGACGCCCCTGCACACCTTTGGACATCCATTAAATTCCTTGCACAACTTCTTGGTGTCCCCAGTCCCCTGCACAGCACAGAGGTTACCCAAGGCCCCTGCATGCCTTTAGAGGGATGCAAATATAACACTCAGGGAGCAGCAACAGTGCTGAGCCATCTTCTGAGTGTGTGTGTTCACCATGTGTCCCTGGGTGAACAGATGAGGCCTGGGGGGCCAAATCCCCACTCTGCTCATAAGAGATCCTGGGCTGCCACAGGCCCAGTCTCTGACGGGCTCTGAGCTCATCCCTCTGGCTATGAAGGAATTCCTTCAGAGCCCAGCCTCTTTCCATTGCTCTCAAGGCAAGCACCTACTGATGGCTTCCCTCTTTTCCTGGGCATGCCACTGGAGGAGCTCCAGGCCCAGATGATGCCAGGGAAGGAAATGTGCCCTCAGCCCAGGCACGCTCAGCATGGGCTCCCCCAGCCCTCGGGGCCCCACCGCTGCTCACAGCAGCCCCTGCCTGGCTCCTGCCTGCCCACACCGTGGCCATCCACGGCTGCTCCTGGCCATGGAGCTCAGCCTGTGCTGCTGCTGGGTGGGCTTTGCTGCTGCTACCACCCGGACACTGGGCTTACAGCTCCATCTCTTTACTGCAACACAAGAGCTGATTCGGGAAGTGCTGCAGTGCCGATTTCTTCAGCCCGACTGGCTGCCAACACCTACACCCAGAGTGGGCTGCCCCCAGCAAACTGTCAGCTCTGGGGTTTGCTGTAGGGCACAGCTGCTTGACAGCACGGGTGGACTGCCTTGGGGGTAGGGACAAGGAACAGGGAGACGTATTCTGTAGGTTTAGTCCCTGCAGAGTCAGCGACACAAAGACACTGAATTAAAGGCATACACCGATTCCTAAACTGAAGAGGTCCCTGGGGAGGATACAATCTTTAGCCAATTGGGACAAACTGAGGGTGGAACACAAGGCGGGGAATACAATGTTTAAACCAATAGAGGATTACAAGGGAGGAGGAAAACTTAAACAAGCCAATAGGGTTTTGAAGGATACCAAATGGATAGGGAAGTTTCTAGAGAAATGGACAACTAGGGCAAAACCAACAACACAGGGGGGTTAGGAGCAACCCATTGCTAATAAAATATGCTATAACAATACTAAATAAGGGGGAGTTATCAAACTGACTATTAGGACCAAAACACAGTCAAAAACATGCAATGCAACAGGGAAGCTTGCAGTCAGGGCTCTTTTGAGCACTTCCAAATCTTTTCCTGGCATCAGTAGAAGGCCAAACTTGCCCTTATCACAAGCAAACAGTGTTCCCCAACAGCAATCCATTCTGAGCTCCTCTGAAAAATGCGTATTTTATGATTGGCTTTTTGCAAATATAGTTGCCACAGGACACCGAAATCTTTCACCAAGAAAGAATTTATTGCTCTCCTATCAGAAGAAACTAACTTCTTCCTGCCTTGCTCAGCCCTCACGAAGCTGGTTAGGATTAAGAGGGAGAAGTTGACGATGACCAGACAGAATCCTGTGTTTGAATCGAATTTATGCACCATGTATGAGATGTATGAATATGCAATTGATTATTGTTTTTAAGGGTTAATCTTCCGTTAACATATGTTCTTTTTCGGGCTCATGCTGTCCAGAAAATAGGTACCCAGATGACCGTAAGTCTTTCTTTCTATTGTCTCCTATTCTCCTAATCCAAATTGTCCAAAATTTTTATCACTCTAATGATATTGCTATTTTTATAACCATGGTATCACTATTTAAATATTTAAAATATGAAAAACAAATGATTGCCATTTTTCGCACCCCTCTGGGAATCAGGACCGTGCTGTGGTTCCAGCTGCACCTGTGGGAGCAAAGGGGAGTGTGAGCCTGTGCTGTGCTGCACTGCTGAGCGGGCAGCACGGTGCATGCGGGCAGGACCTTCTCCGATTCCCCCAGAGCTGGGGCCTGCAGGCACCTTGCCACCCCTTGGCACAGGCTGTGCCACCCAACAAAGCCCAGCAGGCCGGGAGGGGAGCCCGGGGGCAGCACCGCTGCTTGGGCAGTCGCTGCTTGGAGGGACACGGGCCAAACCCATCCCTGAGCAGCCAGTGCCAGCCCTGGCCCTCCCTGGCCCGTGACAGCTCCCCCAGCCCCAGGGCACAGAGTCAGGCCCTGTCAGGACCCAGTGCAGCCCCTGCCCAGTCGGGAGCCAAGGCTGGCTCTGGCCCTGGGCTCGCAGCAGGGCTCCCGCTCGGGGCTGCTCCTGTGCCTTGGGCCTCTGGGCACTCAGGGCCGGCTCCGGAGCAGCTGCAGCGGGAGGGACGTTGGTGCACGAGTCCCCTTTCCCCGGGGCTGTGAACGAGCTCCAGAGGCCTCCAAGCCTCCAGAGGCACCTGGAGCTTTGGCTGCTGCCGGGCCGTGCAAGGGCAGGCCCTGGGGGAAGAGCTGCTGCCACAGAGCCCTGCCAAGGGCTGAGAATGGCACAGCAATTACCTCCTGTACCTGTGCCCATGTCTGGCATCTCCAGCTTTCCTGCATCAGAGTCTGGCACAAAGCCATTGCTTCCTTTAGGATATGGCCCCATCTGCATGGATTTTTGCTCCATCGCTTGAGAAAGGAAAAAGGACAGCTGGATCAAATGGAAACACTCCAGGATGTGGCAGCTTCAGGAGACAATACTTGTCAAGTCATAGATAAGGATCAGGAAAATGGCCAGGTTATAGGGGCTGGGCCAGGGCCCTCCCTCACCGAAAAAGCCCCTACACCTGATCTGCCTAGAGACTAAAAAATCCCAGGGGATCTCAGGGTGTGCATGTCCTGTGGTGCAGTTTGGGCTCCCTGTGAGCTGATGCCCAATGCCATCCTGCAGAGGCTGGGGAGAAGCTGCAGCCAGGCCAGGCTGAGAAACAGCCCTGCAGGGTGTGGAAGCAGCAGCGGGGCAGCCAGGCTGCCATGGATCCCTTCCCGCTGTGCCCTGTGTCAGGGGCCCTTGTCGAAAGCCTGCAGCACAATGAAGGTGAGGGCTGTCGCGCGCCGGCTGAGGTGGGATCCCGGGGCGCGGGTCGCGCCTGGCAGCCCTGGGCGCACCACCGGCCCGTCTCGCCCGCCGCCCCCTCGCGGGGCCAGGCAGGTGGAGCGTGAGCATCCATGCTGGGACCCGAAAGATGGTGAACTATGCCTGGGCAGGGCGAAGCCAGAGGAAACTCCGGTGGAGGTCCGTAGCGGCCCTGACGTGCAAATCGGTCGTCCCACCCAGGTCTGCTGGTGAAATCAATGACTAATCGACTAAGCCACCTCCTCTCTTCAGAGGAGCGCCTCTGCAGCTTCACAAGACTGGCCAAATAACTCAGGCAGGGGGAACTGGACCTGTCCTCTCTAATCTCCGTGCCCGTGTCCATTGTCCCTTCCAAGGCTGCATTATCAGCTTACTGGTGGGGAGATGCTGCTGCCACCACCACCCAGAGCAGGGCCCTCTGTCCCCAGTTGCGCCAGGAGGTGCCACCCTCCTGCCAGGGAAGGGCCTGAGCCCAGCAACATCTTTGGCCTTCAGCTCAGGTGTATGACAGCTACCACCAGAGCTGGCGGAGCTGCTTGTCGGGGCACAGCCACAGCTGGGCAGGCAGCAGCCAGACATGGGGCTTCTAAGAAAAAGCAGGCTCATTTTGTCCTCGCTTTACATTTACACACCATAGAAATTTTTAGAAATATTCAAAAACATTTTTGAAGAAAAGAATCTGCAAATATTTCGTCCCTTTTCCCATTGTAGTTTAGATTTCTCAAAGTAGGTTTAGAATTCTGAAAAATTTAGAACAATTTTAAACATTTAGAAAAAAACATAAAACTGCGTTTAATTGGTAATCTTTACTCTTAGAAGAACTAAGTCATCACAAGACACCCAGCCTACTGGAGAGGCTCTTTTCCCTCGGGAGATTTTTACCTAGAGACAACAACAAACGTAAAAAACTGGTCCGGGCCCCCAGGGTCCGCGGCGATGTCGGCTACCCACCCAACCGGTCTTGAAACACAGACCAAGGAGTCTAGCACGTGCGCCAGTCAGGGGCCCTTGTCGAAAGCCTGCAGCACAATGAAGGTGAGGGCTGTCGCGCGCCGGCTGAGGTGGGATCCCGGGCGCGGGTCGCGCCTGGCAGCCCTGGGCGCACCACCGGCCCGTCTCGCCCGCCGACCCCTGGCGGGGCCGGGCAGGTGGAGCGTGAGCGTCCGTGCTGGGACCCGAAAGATGGTGAACTATGCCTGGGCAGGGCAAAGCCAGAGGAAACTCTGGTGGAGGTCCGTAGCGGCCCTGACGTGCAAATCGGTCGTCCCACCCAGGTCTGGGGGCGAAAGACTCATCGAACCACCTAGTAGCTGGTTCCCTCCAAACTTTCCCTCAGGATAGCTGGCACTCGGCAATGGGCCTTTAGGGAGGGTTTCCTCTGGGGGAGGAGAGAGCCTCCTTGGGCCCTGGGCAGCCCTGTTTCCTCTCCAGGGATGTGTCACAGGGCCTGCAAAGAGGGTGGAGAGTGACCAGGAGCCAGCCCAGAGCTTCCCAGGCCCCTGTGCAGTTTGGCCTTGTCCATTCACACCTGGCTCCCATGGCCTTACGCAACCCCTTGCAGTGCCCAGTTCCCATAGGCAGAGGGGGATCGCAGCACACCATGGAAAAGTTCTGATCTTTGCTCTCTTCTAGACTGGGACCAGAACATGGCTTATATGGAAAAGCTGTTGAATGACAGTATGAAGAATCCAGGGCATGGTGGAGGCAAGTTCTCTGTGTACTTTTCCTGCCAGAATAATCAGTGTCCATGTGGCAAGGGCTCACTCATGAGGCCTGTCCCTTAACATAATCTCAGGGTTTGGAAATCTTGCCCTGCTCCCTTCTGTGATCCCACAGCATCACTGTCAGTGGGAGGAAGGAGCATTTACCTGTCCATCCTCCTCCCGTGTGCAATGGCAGTGTGTCCTTCCGTGTGCTCTGTGCAGCCACCGAGAAGAGCAGAGAGGGAAAGGGCCGGGCCCAGGGCTGTGCCCCGGGGCTGAGCCTTTCTCAGCTCCTTTGCCAGCCCCAGGGAGCCTGAGCTGCTCCTGCTGCCACTGCCAAGCTCTGGCCCTGCCTGGGGCTGGGTTTAGAGCTGAGGCAGCTCCAGGGAGTCCTTTCTGCCCCGACTGCCCCACAAGGGGCTCCTTCCATCCCAGTGTGGGGCCACTGCAGGCACGAGGCCCCCCTGGCCCTGCTCCTGAGTGGAAGGCAGAGCTGAGGGAGTGCCTTGGAGGGCACCAATCACCCAGGTGCCCTCACTACCACTCGGGCCTGAAGGAGAATCTTCAGCAGTGTCACAGGAGCTGTTCTGTCCTGCCTTTCTTTGCAGATGAACCTTATGATGAAGATGATTCTGTTGATGAAGATGATCCTGTTGATAAAGATGATCTGGATTCCCAACCCATACCCATTAGTGGGTATCTAGGAGATGGGGAGGGTAGGTCAAGGCCTTTCCCCTGGGAGAGCTGCCAGCTCAGAGCCCAAAGCTGGGCCAGGGGGACATCGCTGCAGGGGCCAGGACAGAGCCATGCACGTGTGTGCCCTCACCCTGCGCGATCCCCTCACCGCTCCTGCGGCTCAGTGGTGCCCGTGCAGCTGAGCAGAGATGGCAGAAGCTTCTGTGGCTGTTGAGTTACAGGGGTGTCTGCAGGGAGGACTTTCCCAGGCCCTTTGGTGGATGTTGCACGCAAGCCCAGCTCCCATCACAGGGGTGAGTAGTGTGTCCCTGCTGGCCCCACAGGCTGAGCCCTGCTTTTATGGCATCCATTCATGGGAAATGGAAACATTTCTGTTAAGGTCCCCTGAGAAGGAAGGAGAAATCTGGAGGAGCTACTAAGTCCCTGAAGGAATCCCAACATCTGGAACAAAAACGGAGTGATGTGGACAGCCAGCGTGGTGGGTGCATTTCCCTCAGCCTTGTCCTGGGGCTCAGCAGCCGGGGGCTTTGGCTGCACATCTGGACACGCCGTGCCCGGCCCAGTGGGAAGGGATCCATGGCAGCCTGGCTGCCCCGCTGCTGCTTCCACGCCCTGCAGGGCTGTTTCCCAGCCTGGCCTGGCTGCAGCTTCTCCCCAGCCTCTGCAGGAAGGCATTGGGCAGCAGCTGACAGGCAGCCCAAACTGCACCACGGGCCTGAGATCCCCTGGGATTTCCCGGTCTCTGGGTAGATGCAGAGAGGCAGCTGTTTGCAGGAGGAAGGGTCCTCGAGCAGCTCCAAAACCCTGGGCATTTTCCTTGTCCTTTTCCATGTCTTTGACAAGTATTGCCTTGAGCAGAAGGGCACAGCACAGAGGAATTCTGGCATGCAGGCTCAGGGGTTCAGGTACTGAGCAGTCCTGTGCCAAGGGGCAGCAAGGTGCCTGCAGGCCCCAGCTCAGGGGAGAGAGGGAGTGAGAACGTCCTGGCCGTATCCACCGTGCTGCCAGCTGAGCAGTGCAGCACAGCACGGGCTCACGCTCCCCATTGCTCCCACAGATGCAGTCAGCACCTCAACACGTACTGATAACATCTGGAGAAGAGTTTTCTGCTGGGAAAGAGCTTGTTTGATTAAGTTGATGGCCATTGTGGCTGGTGCAGCACTTTGCCTGGTGATTTGCTGTGCAGGAATCTGGTATTGCTGGAAGAGAAAATGGTGAGGGTTTTGTGATTCTCTACCTTTAACAGCTTCCTTTAAAGGCTGCTCATAGGCAGGGAACATTCCCAGTGAGGCTGCTGTGGAGTTGTGGCCAGTCCATGGTTGTCCAAAGAACTCTGCTGAGGGTTCTGCTGCTGGGGCTGCAGCTGGAAGGCTTGGAAATGTGTTCCAGAAACTCATGATAGGACAGAGTCTAATTAGCACAATTTAATGTCAGCTGCAGGCTTTAGGGGACACCCAAACCCACTGCACATCATATGGGTGTCCTCAGCCACCCTAAAATCCCCCTGTGTGCCTCACGAGAGACCCCCCGAGCCCTGCTCAATTTGCAGACGCCCCTGCACACCTTTGGACATCCATTAAATTCCTTGCACAACTTCTTGGTGTCCCCAGTCCCCTGCACAGCACAGAGGTGACCCAAGGCCCCTGCATGCCTTTAGAGGGACGCAAATATAACACTCAGGGAGCAGCAACAGTGCTGAGCTATCTTCTGAGTGCGTGTGTTCACCATGTGTCCCTGGGTGAACAGATGAGGCCTGGGGAGCCAAATCCCCACTCTGCTCATAAGAGATCCTGGGCTGCCACAGGCCCAGTCTCTGACGGGCTCTGAGCTCATCCCTCTGGCTATGAAGGAATTCCTTCAGAGCCCAGCCTCTTTCCATTGCTCTCAAGGCAAGCACCTACTGATGGCTTCCCTCTTTTCCTGGGCATGCCACTGGAGGAGCTCCAGGCCCAGATGATGCCAGGGAAGGAAATGTGCCCTCAGCCAAGGCACGCTCAGCATGGGCTCCCCCAGCCCTCGGGGCCCCGCCGCTGCTCACAGCAGCCCCTGCCTGGCTCCTGCCTGCCCACACCGTGGCCATCCACGGCTGCTCCTGGCCATGGAGCTCAGCCTGTGCTGCTGCTGGGTGGGCTTTGCTGCTGCTACCACCCGGACACTGGGCTTACAGCTCCATCTCTTTACTGCAACACAAGAGCTGATTCGGGAAGTGCTGCAGTGCCGATTTCTTCAGCCCGACTGGCTGCCAACACCTACACCCAGAGTGGGCTGCCCCCAGCAAACTGTCAGCTCTGGGGTTTGCTGTAGGGCACAGCTGCTTGACAGCACGGGTGGACTGCCTTGGGGGTAGGGACAAGGAACAGGGAGACGTATTCTGTAGGTTTAGTCCCTGCAGAGTCAGCGACACAAAGACACTGAATTAAAGGCATACACCGATTCCTAAACTGAAGAGGTCCCTGGGGAGGTTACAATCTTTAGCCAATTGGGACAAACTGAGGGTGGAACACAAGGCGGGGAATACAATGTTTAAACCAATAGAGGATTACAAGGGAGGAGGAAAACTTAAACAAGCCAATAGGGTTTTGAAGGATACCAAATGGATAGGGAAGTTTCTAGAGAAAGGGCAGGCTTCGGGAGGGATTGACATTCAATGGGAGGCGGAACAGGGAACAAAGGGCAGGTCTTTGGGAGATGGACAACTAGGGCAAAACCAACAACACAGGGGGGTTAGGAGCAACCCATTGCTAATAAAATATGCTATAACAATACTAAATAAGGGGGAGTTATCAAACTGACTATTAGGACCAAAACACAGTCAAAAACATGCAATGCAACAGGGAAGCTTGCAGTCAGGGCTCTTTTGAGCACTTCCAAATCTTTCCTGGCATCAGTAGAAGGCCAAACTTGCCCTTATCACAAGCAAACAGTGTTCCCCAACAGCAATCCATTCTGAGCTCCTCTGAAAAATGCGTATTTTATGATTGGCTTTTTGCAAATATAGTTGCCACAGGACACCGAAATCTTTCACCAAGAAAGAATTTATTGCTCTCCTATCAGAAGAAACTAACTTCTTCCTGCCTTGCTCAGCCCTCACGAAGCTGGTTAGGATTAAGAGGGAGAAGTTGACGATGACCAGACAGAATCCTGTGTTTGAATCGAATTTATGCACCATGTATGAGATGTATGAATATGCAATTGATTATTGTTTTTAAGGGTTAATCTTCCGTTAACATATGTTCTTTTTCGGGCTCATGCTGTCCAGAAAATAGGTACCCAGATGACCGTAAGTCTTTCTTTCTATTGTCTCCTATTCTCCTAATCCAAATTGTCCAAAATTTTTATCACTCTAATGATATTGCTATTTTTATAACCATGGTATCACTATTTAAATATTTAAAATATGAAAAACAAATGATTGCCATTTTTCGCACCCCTCTGGGAATCAGGACCGTGCTGTGGTTCCAGCTGCACCTGTGGGAGCAAAGGGGAGTGTGAGCCTGTGCTGTGCTGCACTGCTGAGCGGGCAGCACGGTGCATGCGGGCAGGACCTTCTCCGATTCCCCCAGAGCTGGGGCCTGCAGGCACCTTGCCACCCCTTGGCACAGGCTGTGCCACCCAACAAAGCCCAGCAGGCCGGGAGGGGAGCCTGGGGGCAGCGCAGCTGCTTGGGCAGTCGCTGCTTGGAGGGACACGGGCCAAACCCATCCCTGAGCAGCCAGTGCCAGCCCTGGCCCTCCCTGCCCCGTGACAGCTCCCCCAGCCCCAGGGAACTGACTGACAAAAAGTCTACAGCCAGCAAAGACATTGTCCCAGTGATTGTGTGATGCTTTTCTCCCCTGCCGTAGGTCCCAGAAACATCCCTCACACTTCTGTAAATGCCCACACATGGGCTGACTAGTCCCTATGCTTTTCCAGTCTGCTCTCAGAAATTTTGCAACAAATCCACCAGTAAATTCCAGGTTACCTCTGTGAATTGCACACTGCAGTTTCCTCCATTTTTTCCCTATGCCTGGACGTTCCTGTATATAGTAATGGTCTTGAGGATCTCTGATTCTTTTCAGCAATTCTTTTGTATTGAGACAGATGAAACAGCCTTATTGGTTTTAGTTTTGGCAGGTCTGGTTTTTTTCTTAGCATGATGGTTTACTTATTATCTACATGTAAACTTATTTTTATTTATGGGTTTTTTGTTCCCCAATTATTTGACAATCTCTAGTTCACATCTTAGTCAATGTTCCATATGTGAACAATTTTGACTCTCTTTTTACAGGAATAGAAAGATCTCAGAAAGCTGTCTTTTTAATTTTGATGACCACTCTTTCTCCCCCTTCCCAGCTTTACAATGATCCTTTTTGAAACATCCCTGAGGATAAGTAGAGTTACTTGGGAAATACTTGGCTTAACCTGGGAATGGATTATTACTTTTAGTGCTATAAACCTATATTGCTTCAAGCTTCACAGCCACAGTCCTGATTTGTGGCTCAAGGCATGGACGCCTGTCTGAATTAAAACAATGTTTGTGAGGCAGCTGAAGAGCTTAGACCTCAGAGACTGAAATTCCTGGGAGGAGGAGGAGGAGGAAGAAAGGATAAAATCATGTTTCAAAGGCTGTTTTTTCACTTCTAGTATGCCAGAAGTATGGTAGACTACACGTGTCTCTTCAAGTGTCATTTAATTCCAGAACAACTCTCTACAGTGCCAGACACCAGGACAAATTATGCAAAACTTTGCCTCCCAATACATCAGCGTTAATTCTAGTGAGAGGTAGGCCTTAATTCCAGTCCGTTTAGAGCGAATCCACAAAGCAATCTTGCCACTGTGTGAATGGCAAGAAGAATTTGCTTGTGAACTGTAGAGAGCTTTTTAGATAATTGGTTAGCTGAGAAAGGCCATTTTGATGTGATACCGATGGATAAGGATAGAGGAAACAAGCTGGGGATTATGTAACCGGTGTCCAATCACTGACAAAGGTCATAGTGACCTTTGCTGAAACGGGAAGACGGGGGAGAAAATTGCTTGCCAGAAAATGTAGATATCCTAGGTAGAGAAGCTAGAAGAATGCAAACATAGAAACAAAATAATCATTAGAGCATAGAAGTAGGTGTGGTTGATCTAAGTGTGCTTTAACCAATAATGAGCTCAGCTTTTGCAATATGTATAAGCTTCATTAACACCAATATAAATATGCGTGAGCTTTCAATAAACTTTGGGATTTGCCATTCACGCATATTGTGTGAGGCATTTCTTCCACCGTTCACGACAGTGAACAGATGAATATGTCCCACTCAACCATGAAAAAAATTTGCCTTGACTTGGAAGCAAGTAGACAAGGAGCAATGCAGTATTTGGGTTTCATCCGGTGATAAATGGGGCAAGAAGCATTAACAACTTACCTGTTTTACAGAACACAAGTACCGATACAGCCAAAAATGCACCCACATGAAGGGATCTTCAGGACATTCCTTTATTTCTTAACCAGGAATGGGCAGCCAAATGCTGGCATTTATCTGAACTGTAAGCTGTGTTCCTCTCCTCCTTCTCCAAGAGCACACTGTCTGTTATTTGCAGACTTCACTGCCCAGCCATTGAGTCCTCTCAGAGCCAATTGCTAAATGACACAACTACCAAAATACAGGTGTCACATCATCACCCCAGCACTAATCCAGCACTGCTTTGATGGTGCACAGGAGCACAGAATGGCTTGGCTTGGAAGGGACATTTAAAGGCCATCTAGTCCAATGCCCTGCAGTGAGCAGGGACACCTTTAAGTAGGTCAGGTTGTTCAGAGCATGAGCTTGAATGTCCGCAGGGATGGATGTCCACCTCTCTGGGCAACCTGTGCCAGGCTTTCAAAACCTCCAGTGAAAAAAATGGGTTTCTTTTGTCTGGTCTGAATCAACCGTCTTTTAGATTAAAACCATTCCTCCTCGGTCTGCTCACAGAAGGTTCTATTAAAGTTCTGTCCCATCTCTTTTACAAGCCCCCTTAAGGTCCTAAAGGCAGCAATCAGGTCTCCCTGGAGTCTGCTCTCTGCCAGGCTGAACACCGCCCGCTCTCCCAGCCTGTCTCCAAAGCAGAAGGGCTCCAGCCCTCAGAGCATTTTGTCCCTCCTCTGGACCAGATCCAACAGGACCATGTCCTTCCTGTGTGGGGAATCCAGGGCTGGATGCAGTACTCTGTCGTGGTCGAGACAGAGACAAAACAAAGCAACACATTCCGTTTCCAGAAGGCTTCAAACCCTGTTTTTATTCTAGCATGCATGCTTGTTCTACATTCTTACAAAGCTCCTAAGTTTACACTTTACTCACTGGTCACAAGAGACAAGCAAAGTGCTTCTTGGAATAGGCAGTTGCAAGTTTCACTTATTTATCCTGCTTTCTTTCTTGGTTTCTATGTCAACAACCTTGGTAGGGAATTCTTTCAGGGGTAAACATGGATCCTCTTGTCAAACTTCTCAATGGCTCCCAGAGGTCGCTGTAAAACCTCATCCACAGTACTCCAGGTGGGGTCTCACCAGAGCAGAGGGGTGGAATCACCTCCTTCAAGCTGCTGGGCACTCTCATTTGGATGCACATGGCTGGCTCATGTGCAGCCTCTCATCTAGCAGCACCCCCAAGTCCTTCTTGGCAGGGCTGCTCTCCATCCCTTCATGGCCCAGCCTGTGAGATCAGCTGGGCTGGGACTGTGTCACAGCCCTTGGACACAGCAGCTGGGCAGGATGAGCTCCCTCCCAAAGAAGGCAGATCCCACTCCCCACACAACTCCACCCTGGCCATGAGGTCACAGCAGGCTGTGAGGTCACAGAGGTGCCAGAGCCCCGTGGTTGCACAGCAGCACGAGGAGCGAGCAGTCAGTCCTTGGGCACAACTGTTGCGGCAGCAGCGGCGGTGGCAGCAGTGGTGCTGGCATTGGAACAGCAGTGTCAGGACAGCGGTGGCAGCAAGAGCTGCGGGACTGGCAGAGGGCAAGGCACCATGGCCCTTGCTCTGCGCCTCTTCCTCCTGCTCCTCCTGGCCGTGGCCCTGCCTGCCAGGGCTGTCCAGGCTGCTCCGCTGCAAGCGCGGGGAGCAGGTGAGCCGGCAGCCTGGCTCCCCTTTGCCGGGACAGCGCTCCCTCGGGAAGCGCAGGGGATGGTTTTCCCCAGGCCTTTAGGGAGGGTTTCCTCTGGGGGAGGGA
Source organism: Molothrus ater (assembly GCF_012460135.2). Taxonomy (NCBI): domain Eukaryota; kingdom Metazoa; phylum Chordata; class Aves; order Passeriformes; family Icteridae; genus Molothrus; species Molothrus ater. The sequence goes on from NC_050488.2 coordinate 1,928,840, forward strand.
GAGAGCCTCCTTGGGCCCTGGGCAGTCCCTGTTTCCTCTCCTGGGATGTGTCACAGGGCCTGCAAAGAGGGTGGAGAGTGACCAGGAGCCAGCCCAGAGCTTCCCAGGCCCCTGTACAGCTTTGGCCTTGTCCATTCACATCTGGCTCCCATGGCCTTACGCAACCCCCTTGCAGTGCCCAGTTCCCATAGGCAGAGGGGGATCGCAGCACACCATGGAAAAGTTCTGATCTTTGCTCTCTTCTAGACTGGGACCAGAACATGGCTGATATAGAAAAGCTGTTGAATGACAGTATGAAGAATCCAGGGCATGGTGGAGGCAAGTTCTCTGTGTACTTTTCCTGCCAGAATAATCAGTGTCCATGTGGCAAGGGCTCACTCATGAGGCCTGTCCCTTAACATAATCTCAGGGTTTGGAAATCTTGCCCTGCTCCCTTCTGTGATCCCACAGCATCACTGTCAGTGGGAGGAAGGAGCATTTACCTGTCCATCCTCCTCCCGTGTGCAATGGCAGTGTGTCCTTCCGTGTGCTCTGTGCAGCCACGGAGAAGAGCAGAGAGGGAAAGGGCCAGGCCCAGGGCTGTGCCCCGGGGCTGAGCCTTTCTCAGCTCCTTTGCCAGCCCCAGGGAGCCTGAGCTGCTCCTGCTGCCACTGCCAAGCCCTGGCCCTGCCTGGGGCTGGGTTTAGAGCTGAGGCAGCTCCAGGGCGTCCTTTCTGCCCCGACTGCCCCACAAGGGGCTCCTTCCATCCCAGTGTGGGGCCACTGCAGGCACGAGGCCCCCCTGGCCCTGCTCCTGAGTGGAAGGCAGAGCCGAGGGAGTGCCTTGGAGGGCACCAATCACCCAGGTGCCCTCACTGCCACTTGGGCCTGAAGGAGAAATGGAACTTTCCATTCAGGTCCTCTTAGATGGAACAACCAAGACAGAGGACAGAGGAAATCCTTGGAGGCAGCCAAACATCTGGAACAGATGCTGAGTGACCTGGAGAGGCGCCGTGGTGGGTGCATTTCCCTCAGCCTTGTCCTGGGGTTCAGCAGCCGGGGCCTTTGGCTGCACATCTGGACACGCCGTGCCCGGCACAGCGGGAAGGGATCCATGGCAGCCTGGCTGTCCCGCTGCTGCTTCCACACCCTGCAGGGCTGTTTCCCAGCCTGGCCTGGCTGCAGCTTCTCCCCAGCCTCTGCAGGAAGGCATTGGGCATCAGCTGACAGGCAGCCCAAACTGCACCACAGGCCATGCACACCCTGAGATCCCCTGCAATTTCCCAGTCTCCAGGCAGATCAGGTGTAGGGGCTTTTTCGGTGAGGGAGGGCCCTGGCCCAACCCCAGTAGCCTGGCCATTTTCCTTATCCTTAGCCATGACTTGACAAGTATTGTCTCCTGAAGTTGCAACATCCTAGAGTGTTTCCATTTGATCCAGCTGTCCTTTTTCCTTTCTCAAGCGATGGAGCAAAAATCCATGCAGATGGGGCCATATCCTATAGGAAGCAATGGCTTTGTGCCAGACTCTGATGCAGGAAAGCCGGAGATGCCAGACATGGGCACAGGTACAGGAGGTAATTGCTGTGCCATTCTCAGCCCTTGGCAGGGCTCTGTGGCAGCAGCTCTTCCCCCACGGCCTGCCCTTGCACGGCACAGAAGCAGCCAAAGCTGGAGGTGCCTCTGGAGGCTTGGAGGCCTCTGGAGCTCGTTTACAGCCCCGGGGAAAGGGGACTCCTGCACCAACGACCCTCCTGCTGCAGCTGCTCCGGAGCCGGCCCTGAGTGCCCAGAGGCCCAAGGCACAGGAGCAGCCCCGAGCGGGAGCCCTGCTGCGAGCCCAGGGCCAGAGCCAGCCTTGGCTCCCGACTGGGCAGGGGCTGCACTGGGTCCTGACAGGGCCTGACTCTGTGCCCTGGGGCTGGGGGAGCTGTCACGGGGCAGGGAGGGCCAGGGCTGCCACTGGCTGCTCAGGGATGGGTTTGGTCCGTGTCCCTCCAAGCAGCGACTGCCCAAGCAGCTGCGCTGCGCCCGGGCTCCCCTCCTGGCCTGCTGGGCTTTGTTGGGTGGCACAGCCTGTGCCAAGGGGTGGCAAGGTGCCTGCAGGCCCCAGCTCTGGGGGAAAGGGAGAAGGTCCTGCCCACATGCACCGTGCTGCCCGCTCAGCAGTGCAGCACAGCACAGGCTCACACTCCCCTTTGCTCCCACAGATGCAGCTGGGACCTCAACACGTACTGATAACATCTGGAGAAGAGTTTTCTGCTGGGAAAGATCTTGTTTGATTAAGTTGACGGTCATTGTGGCTGGTGCAGAACTTTGCCTGGTGATTTGCTGTGCAAGAATCTGGTATTGCTGGAAGAGAAAATGGTGAGTGTTTTGTGATTCTCTACCTCAAACAGCTTCCTTTAAAGGCTGCTCATAGGCAGGGAACATTCCCAGTGAGGCTGCTGTGGAGTTGTGGCCAGTCCATGGTTGTCCAAAGAACTCTGCTGAGGGTTCTGCTGCTGCCCAGTGCTTTCATTTGCCTCTTAATTGCTGGGCCTTGTCCTGGGGGGCCCGCTGGGGCTGCAGCCAGTGCTGGCGCCCACTGAGGCTGCCTGGCCCAGAGAAGCACCAGGGGCACAGGGCAGAGGCACAGCAAGGTTGGGAGGAGAAAAAGCAGGGACGAGATTGCCCTTGGAAGGCAGAGGCGCTCTGGGGCCAGCTCCTGGCTAGGGAGCCTGCCCAGAGCCGTCCCCTGCTGGCCGGGGCCTTGAGGGACAGCTGTGCAGCTGGGCCAAGCTGTACCAGCAGCTCCAGCCGTGCTGGGGAGCCTTGCCAGCTCTGGGCCCTGCTGTGCACGAGGCTCCCTGTGTGCCACTGCCAGCTGGGGCCTCAGCCACCTCCTCTCTCCACAGTCACGCTGCTGCCACTCCAGCATCCCGGGCGAGGAGGCGTGCCTCTCCCTCGCCCCCAGAGAGCCCAGAGACCGTCGGCTTTGACAGCTCTCACGCGAGGCCTCGGCAGCAGCAGTTGCCCAAGAAAGCAGAGCACCAGCCCTCCGTGCCTCCCCCACGGCCCCCCAGCCCGGCCGTGAAGTGGAAGCCTTCCAAGATCCCCCCACCTCCTCCCCTCCCGAGCCCGCCGCCCTGGTCCAGCTAGGACTGCAACTGGGCCAGCCACACAGGGCTTGGGCCACCAACAGCTTGGGCACCTGCTCTGCTCTACAATTAGCACGTGTTACCTATGGGCCACAGCCAGAGTCAGTTTTCTTGGGCCTTCAACAGGAAGGGCTGAAGATTCTTCCCATTCCCTTTCTCATCCTTTACCGCTTTGATTTTCATACAGTTGGGAGCTGGTTGCATCTCTTCAAGACTTTATCAGCACTGCATGCTTTAGCTTACCTGTCAGGGAAAAAAAAATAAAAAAAAAATTCTTCAGTTTAGATTTCATTTTTAGTGTGGTTTGGCCTCTCACATTTTGAGCAATTAATTTTCCATAGTACTTCTTCCCTTTTCCTTACTATCCATAAAAAGTTCATCTGGACATAAAAATCACCAGAATTACTGAGATTTACCTCAAAGCCCAGAGGGGAATCTAGCACAGAATATTCTCCCTGTGTACTGCACAACAAGAAATATTCAGAGGAAAATACAGTGGCAGCCGAGGCTCGTGGACCTCCCAGAATACTGAGCCTGCAGAGGAGGCAGACAGCCCTGGCAGTGGCTGAGGGGACTTTTCCTCACAGACTCCTCTGAAAGTGTGTCACTCCAGGAGGGGAAAGCCTTTAAACCTGTGATTTACCTTCCTTCTGTGCTAAAATGTAAGGCTCCACCTGAGCTACAAACAATTCTCCATTCCTCAACAAAGCTACTCATGTTCTTGACTTCTCTTAAAGAGCAAAAGCAAATGTGCTCATCAGAAATTTCTCATCAAAGCCTGTTTGCAGAGAAACCCCACCATATGTGAGAAAATAGTTCTTAGCATCAGTGCACTCAAAAGAAAGGCAACCCTGAACTGAGCAGCGCTTTAAATCAACTGGAATTCATTTTCCTCACCTATCAGTTGGATTTGCTCCTTTTTTGTCCTAGAGAGAACATTAGAACAATTTGCTCTTGACAGGACTCCTTGGATGGCTCCCAAACTGCTGGCTGCTCACCATGCCTTGCCTGGGCTCTCAATGCAGCCTGTTAGCAGCACCTGACTTTGCCACCCTGTTCAGCCCTTGGGCACGGCTGGTGCCACGGTCCCCTCGGGTGCCACGGTCCCCTCCTGGCTCGTGGCATGTCCCTGCTGGTGGAGGAGCCCTGCTCGGTGCTGCTGCCTGTGTTCAGCAACGCCGGTCCTACTCCCCAGCCAAAGAGAGACTAAAGTCACTGCTTTGGGCAGCTCATGTGAACGAGTTTAACGCTTACTCACCTCTATCCCAGACCTCTTAAAACCCACCCAGCAAGACCATAAAGTCACCTCATCTGCAGAGGTGAGCGGGTCTGAGCGAACAGAAGGTCGGCTTTCACGCACATTGGGGTTTTAATTTAGTGGAGGCACTGACTCGGTTCACAAGCCTGAGTTGTCAAAGTGGATTGTACGATGTTATTGTGTTGCTTGTGTTAAAGAGAAACCGGAAGGGAGAAAAGAGTTAGGAAATGAGAAACACACTTGGGGCGCAGGCTTGGCAGACAAACGGAGCAGGGTGGCACCCGGCCGCTTTGCCGGAATCCCTTTTCGTGCGGGACAAAGGCGGACGCGGCTCCGCTGCGGGGCGAGCCGGGCGCTCGGCGAGCGGCGCTGGAGCGGCGGCGGCCCCGCCCCGCCCGTCCCGCCCCGCCGCGGGCCGGGGCCGAGCGCTCGGCCGGGCGGGAGCTCAGGATGCTCGGGCAGCGCCGCGGGCCGGGCGGGCGCGATGGAGCCGGCTGAGGGCTGGGACCCCTACGGGCGGCCGGCCCGGCGCACGCAGTGGCTGGTCAGCGCCCTCGCCTACCACTACGGGCTGGACCGCGGCGTGGAGAACGAGATCGTCGTGCTGGCCACCGGCCTGGACCAGTACCTGCAGGAGATCTTCCACCACTTGGACTGCGACGGTTCGGGCCGCATCCCCGGCGAGGACTTCCGCACGCTGTGCCAGGTGCTGGGGCTGGAGGAAGCGGCGGAGCCCGAGGAGTGCGCGGGGCTGTGGGACGGGCTCTCGGCCGAGCTCACCTTCCGCCAGTTCCACGCGCGGCTCTGCGGCCACTTCAGCACCCGCGCGGGGCCGCGGCTGCCGCTGGGCCAGGAGAGCGAGCACATCGAGACCCAGATCCGCCTGCGCAGCCCCCGACGCCGCCGCCGCACCGACCCCGCCGGCCGCGGAGCCGCGGGCAGCGCCGAGCGGCGGCCGCCGGGGCCCTGCTCCCGAGAGTGCTGCGAGGAGATCGTGGCGCTGGAGCGGGCCGAGGACCGCATCGCCACGCTGGAGGAGGAGAACGGCAGCCTGCGGGAGCTGGTGGAGGACATGCGCGCCGCCCTGCAGAGCAGCGATGCGCGGTGCCTGGCGCTGCAGGTGAGTCCGGGCCGGCCTCTGCACCGGCCTCCCGGGGGCGGCTCGGCTGCCCCGAGTGCTTCAGGAGAGATGCTGCTCCCGGAGAGTCAGTGTTTATAACCCCTCCACTGCCAGACTGAGACCGAAGCTGCTCCTTCATCCTCGGCATTAACTTTTTAGCAAAGCTTAGTTACAGGGAGGCCTTAAGGAGAAATGTATGGCACTGGTGTACCATTAAATATAGCTGTGATGAGCACTCTTGTTAAAAGGGTAGGGGAGTTCACCTTAACAAACCCACGCATACAATGCTGCTGCTTCTACTGCATGTGCAGTCAGCATGTGCTGATACCACATGCTGGATGTGCACCAGTGCAGGGTTTTTCCTGAAGTGAGAAAGAACTTTTGGATTGCCACCTGCACAAGCACAAGCAGTGTCTCAGTCAGAAGTGCCTATAGGAAATATCAGAAGGATGTTTTCCTCAGAGTGTTGTCACGAGAGTTCAGAGTTGGAGCCAGTTCTGCAGGCAGGCTGATGAATAGTCTGGGGCTCCTCTGCACAGCCCCATTAATTCCAGGGCTGGATTCTGCTGGTTCTGCCGTACTGGCCCGAGTGACACACATACACACTTAACAGCAGTTCAATTCCTCTGGCATGAAATAGCTTGGAACAGGCAGAGCAGGGAAGGGCAGCATGGACCCATTGTGCTGGCAGGGCTCACCAGGTGTGATTTGATACTAACACAGCACTCCCAGAACTCTGCTCCACCTGTGACACTTCCACCTGCAGTAGATGACTGTTGTCTTCACAATGTCCAGCAAGGCAGGTCAGAGACACTTTTACCATTTTCATCTAAAAAAGGCAAAGGAAATCAGCAGCAAACACAAAGTCACCACTCGGAAGTCCCAGGAAGAATGAAGATGACAAAGAGGAGAGCTCCAGAACACCCCCCCCCCCCCCCAGCTGCTCCCTGCTCTCTTCCCCTGAACACAACTTCATTGGAAATATCTTTTTCAGCACACTGTCTGACTCCTGAGTACAGACCCATAGTAATGACATGAAAGCTACACAGAAACTTGTGCAATAACATGAGAAGGGTGTAGTTTGAAAATTAAATGCATAGCTAGGTATTAAAAACAACTTTCCAGAGATTGTTTCCTTCTCTCTGTATTTGGCAAAGGTCAAGTAGCTTTAGTTGCTGATCAACTCTATGGGATTGAAAAAAAACCAAACCAACAAAGCACAATCCAGCCACTTTCAGTCTTCATTAAAACCCATCAATTTCTCCCTGCTTTGTGCTCCTGGTCATTACAGGTGGGACTGCGGAAGAGCCATGCCAGCCATACAGGAGAAGGACCCTGCTTCATAGGGAGGAAGAGACCATTAACACAGAAGCACTCCCAGACCAAGTGCCTCCAAGATGTCCTGGAGGAAATGGAGCTCATGTGGAGCTCCAGGGATGGGCAGATTGAAGAAGCCATCAGGTTCAGCCAGGAGCTGGAGAAGGAGCTGAAGAGCTCTCAGGAAGCTCTGGTCACCCTGGAAGATTGCAACCGTAACCTGAAGAGGGAGCAGGCAGAGATGAGGAGGAAGGTGGAAGAGGCCAGACACGCTGTCCTGAACAGTCTTGGCAAAGTGAGGGAGCTGGAAGTGAGAGCTAAGGAGGTGCCACATCTGCAGATACACATCCAGCAGCTGGAATCACAACTGCAGCACTACAGGTAGGTTGGAGTCTGACAAAAAGTGCCTATAAAATCACAGTCTTGGGGCACAAGTGAGTTTGAGAATCTCTGGTTGTGGCTTATTAGATGTCTCCAAAACTCCTTGTAAAATCTTGCCGGAGGGAAATTAGAAGCTGCTCATCCATTTTCTTGGTAGGGGTCTTTAGGAGATCTGGGAGTCTTCCAGGCCAAAGTCAGGGTGCTGATCTACAGAGAGCTGAAGATACTCCTCAGACACACAACAACTGAACTCAGCATAGTAATGCTTCAGGAAAGTCCCAGCACAAATTGCTGATAGTCCTTCAAAAACCATTTCCAACACACTTACTTTTTTTGCTGCCTTTCCTGGTCCTTAGGTCCCATCCCAAGCCAGCTGTAATCAGATGGCTGACTCTCCATTCTGTATAAAAGCTCTTCAGCCTGTCCTAGGAATTGGGGAAAAGCACATAAGGACAACTTCTGGCCAGTGGTTTGAAACTTGCTGTGACTTCATTGCTTCTCCACTGAGAGAACAGGTAATAGAGGAGAAAAGCTGAAACATTCCTAAACCCACAAAATAACAGAGTGGGAATCTCAAACAAAAAACACTAGCCAACTAAACCCCACTTTTGTAATAGCACAAACAAATCCCTCCAGAAGTCAGAGAGTTGGTCACAAATTTAATAGTCCACTGCTTTTGTTGCTTCTTATCTCAGACCAAACTTGGACTCACCAGTGGGTATTAAGTGTTAGTCATTTCTGCCCAAGTTTCAGACTGACCTATGGAATAAAATCTAGTTTATATTTTCACTGACCCAAAGCAAAACCAGTATTTCTAGACATATTTTTGCTTAGACTACTAAATCTAGTATTTTAATAAATTGCATCTTCTGAAGTCCTTGTCTTTTCCTAAACTCACACTTCCTCTGTTTGCTTTAAAGAAGAATTCATAGTGAGTTATTTGTGGCATCCTAGCTATTGTAGTGTTTTATGAAGTGAGGAAATTCTAAAAATAACCATTTTATCCAGTGTCTTTCTGTCAGCATTGTGTATGTTAATACATGCATAGCTGCAGAAGATCAAAGAAAATAGAAGCATTTCTAAACATCTATAGGATTTAAAAAGCACTGCGAGGGCACGTAACGTTCAAGGTGACTGTCAGGGGTCTCTGGATGAATGACACAACTCCTGGTGCTAAAAGGGATCACACAGCTTGTCAGGGCTGTCACCTTCTCCTTGGCATGAGCCCCAAAGATTTAAGATGGATTCTTGTCCTATGGAATTGCTTTTCCAAAGTATGATGAAGGATAAAAAAGATCACCTTGAAACAGGTTAAAGGCAATAAACAATGTCCACTGGCCTTGCAGAGCAGGAACTTCATGGGTTGCATCAAAACAAAGACTGTGAGTTTAGAAATGTAAATTATATGTTCCTTGTAAGATAACCTTCATCTATAATACTTCTTTTTAAGTTGCATGCTAATTTAAAGTGAGTGTCAAGCTCAGGAATGGTGCTGGACTGACCATTTGGGAACTACACCCCTTTTTTAGCCCTGTAGCACATTTAGCAGAGGCCCAGGCCAGCTTCCACCCTTTGAGATTCTCTGTTGGCCACAAAGCACCTGCACCTCCCCATCCATTGAAACAGCTCTCGGTGTAAAGAGTTTAACTTAGAGGTGCATAATGATAATTGGGACTTGCATGCCTGGGCTCATATTCCATAACACATGGAATCCCATCACTCCACGTGTTCCCAGAGTGGCACAGAGGTGGTGAATAAGCAGTGCAGAGCTGTGTGTTAGGCTGGGGAAAGGGTTCAGCAGCAGCTCTGCCCCACACAGCCTTGGCTGTCCCAGCTTGTCCCACTCCCTCTCCTGGCTCACACTGGTGCTCAGGCAGCCCAAACGCCTCCTGCTCCGAGAGAATCACCTTCTCCTGACGTGCAGGAGCCCCCATCCATGGGTGTGGCTCGGGTGAGCTGCTGGGAGTGCTTGGCGAGGGGAAGAGATGGGTTGGCTGAGGCGTGGAGAGGGAGGGACAGCTGGGAATCCACAGGGTTCTGTCTGTCACTTGGCAAGAGCGTCCCTTGTCCTGTGGCTTAAGTCAGGTTGTGTTTCAGTTTGTGTCACTTGCCCTGTTGGTTTAAGCCTGGCTGTGTTTCAGTTGCTGTTACCTGTACTGTTTAAGTCTGCCTGTGTTTCAGTCACCTTTCCAGTGAGCAGTTTTCTCCCCTGCCAGCTGCCACCCAGAGTTTGTCAGCAGGGTCTGGATTTGGCAAGAGCTAATGCTGCAAGGTAGTGCTAGAGAGGAATGGGGAGAATTTGAGTGTTTTGCAGAAGGCACTGACAATTGCAGATATCTCTCCTGAGAATTCACCCTAACTGGCTTGCTGAGCCACAGGTTTCCTCCAGCTAAAGTCCAGTTTCTTCCAGAGAGGATCATGTTCAAGAATGAGTCCAATCTATGAGCTTTGCACACTGCTCCTGTTTATAGTTTCATATTTATCTAGGAAATGCTTTCTTCTTTTAGGTTCAGATTTTAAAATCTCTTTTAGCATCTAAATCCCTCTTCTAGACCTTCATCTGAGACCTACTTGCAATCACTTAGATCTGAAATCCCAACCATGACCTTAAGTTATGATCCCTAATGCAGGAAACAACAGTTTGCATTTAGTCAAGAAAGTGTTTAAGTACCTGCAAGTGATTAAATGTTGTCCTAAACTGGAGTGTGTAATTATAATCACCTATTCCTGATTTCATATTCCAGATTCATATTCCTGCAATCTGTATGACTTGAACATGAACTTTTTCTGCGTGCACAGGTTCCTGTGCCAGGGTTTGAACTGCCCCTGTCACATCACTGGCTTCCTAAACCAGCCTAGTTGACCAAATAGTTCATAATTCTTTTCTTCAGGTGCCCATCCTGATCTTCCTACTCTGATGAATGTCTCAGGTTTCTGTCTGGACTATCTTTCAGCTTTTCTTTTTGAATCCCTGTCAAGTAAGTGAGTCAGCTCAACTTTAAGGGTAAATCTCAATAAATTCCTTCCTGGAAAGCTTGAGTTCAGTTCCATTCAGAGGAAAAAGCAATCACAAGAAATTGTATACTTACCATTGGTATTGTATCAAAAGGGTGTAATTGCCAGTGCCTGATGACAGGAGAGTTTAGGAAGTCAGGCAAGTCCCATTTGTATGCAGTGCCCAGGGAGCTATTCCCAGAGGACAAATCATTAACCACTATTCCCTAAACTCCCTTTTTTCCCCCACTAAGTTCAGATGCAGCAGAAGGTGACACCATCCATGTATTCTAATAAAATCTCATGATTTCTAAGCATTATTTCTAAAAATACCACCCATTAAAATATTACTACAGTCAAAATGTCACATCTACTGCTTCTTTCAGCCATTGAGCCATTTGCCCTGTCAGAAAAGGAAATTGGATTGATTTGACATGAATTGTTCTTGCCAAATATGAGTTGGCTTTGTTTTCTATACTAGATTGGAGGTGGCTTAGAAATTGATTGATAATAAAGTGTCCATATTCTTTTTCTCTTTAAGAGCACTGGAGGGATTAGAATGATTTAACAAGCATGGTTCTGATCCCAGTGTAAGGAATAAAAGGAAAGATCATTTAGAATTGAAATAAACTTCACAATAGAGATGTTGACAGAGGGTTTATGTTGCTGCATTAGTCAGCAGCACAGTAATTGCATAGGTCAGTGAAGGAGGTCATAAAATACCAAAAATGCTTCCCATATGCATGGTCTGTCTCCCAAATTACTTAATTATCCTTCAGCATTTCTATGTGTTAATGAGTAGGAATCCTTTTGGCATGGAATGCAGAGAAGTTTGTTTCAGCCTCTCATATTTTCCTGTAAATATGATGACTGAGGCCTCTAGTATAATTTTCTCCATTTATTTATTTCATCAGTGTCAATTTTTCTAAATATTATGCTTTAGGTTATTTTATCCTGGAAGCAGTTCAGTTTTTGTTCTCTTTCAGGAGGCAGTGCCATGATCTTTTCAGTAATTTCTCAGGTTATCATTCACTCTGTAAAATATAACAAGATGGACCAAACAAGTCCAAATCAATAATCCAAGAACAGGAGAGAAATCTGGAAATGTTCCTTACAGAATCAGCTCAATTAAGTGTAGGGAAAAAAAAGCCCTAGGAAGGAAGCACTCATACACAATAAAAAGTGTCTGTAGTAGGTTATTTCCAGTCAGAATGATAATGGTTTATATTTAGGCAGCCTAGAACTGTTCTTCTAGTTAAAAAATTAGACTGTAAAGAAAATTTGGACAATTTTTGCCTGACTATTGTCATCAATACCAGCTCCTTGCTCTTGTGAGATGAGGGGCATCTTGGCAATTTTTTCCAGGTGGCACAAAATTTGAGAGGAGGCTGTGGGTGTGCATGTGCTGGACAGATGTGCAGGTGAGAAAGAAATCCTTGGACAGGAGCAGGGACTGATGGCACTCAGGAACACTGAGCTCAGAGAGTGAAATGAAATGTTAAATTTGCAGAGCCTCATCTGTGAAAACACTCAGATTCTTCTGGATGAACTGATGTCATCTCATTTTATTTTCTAACTTTGCCTGGAGCTGATACTGTTTTCTGCTAAAGAGTAAGAAGTTTTGTATTACAGAGAAGTCTGCCAAAAACCACAGAGCTTCAAGGTTTGGAAGAAGTTAGCTGTAGCAGGTGAATATATTCCCATCACACAAAGCTTAGACTACTTGTCATAAAAGAATCATAAGCTAAGTAAGCAAACCAGATTACTCTCATTGGGGACACTTTAAAGCAGCATTTTGATTTTGCAAAAGGGGATAATGGAAGGTATTGTTATTTATGGTAGAGAGAACTGTGCAGAGCCATTTAAATAGATTAATTTGGCAGTGTATAAAATGTATAGCATCTCTTTCAGTGGAAGGGCTACTTTTATTTCAAATGCAAGAGTCTTTCAAAGCTTTCCATAATAATAATAGCAAAGCCTTGACTTCAAATCCAGTCACATAATTGCAAGTTGATTTATCCCGAAGGAGCTGCAACATTAACCCCTGGTGTGCTGCAACAGTGGAAGTGTAGCCACTTCCCTGCCTTTTTCCATGCTGGGTTCTTGTTTACAGTGTTTATTCTGGGGAGGCTTTCCCTGGCTTCTCCCTAAATCCTCCTTTTATCTGCCTGGCCGTGTTTGCTGTGTGGGAGTGAATGGGTGGCGGCTCAGTGGCAGTGCCACACACAGGGACACCAGCCTGTCCCCTTGTGACTGTCTTCACACGGGTCCCAGGATGAGGGAAGAGATGAGGATCTGACTCCATGTCTCAGAAGGCTGATTTATTATTTTATGATATATATTACATTAAAACTATGCTAAAAGAATAGAGGAAAGGATTTCATCAGAAGGCTGGCTAAGAATAGAAAAAGAAAGAATGATAACAAAGGTTTGTGTCTCAGAGAGTCTGAGCCAGCTGGGCTGTGATTGGCCATTAATTAGAAACAACCCCATGAGCCCAATCCCAGATGCACCTGTTGCATTCCACAGCAGCAGATAACCATTGGTTACATTTTGTTCCTGAGGCCTCTCAGCTTCTCAGGAAGAAAAATCCTAAGGAAAGGATTTTCCATAAAAGATGTCTGTGACATCCCCTCCTGGCTGCGTTTGCTGGCCCTGCTGGAGCTGTCCCCCTGCTCATCCCTTCCTGGGGATGGAGGGGTGGCAGTGCCCTGCCAGCCCTGCTGCAGCACGGGGACAGAGCCACAGCCCAGCTGGTTCTGTCACCCGTCCCCAGCTGCCTTGCACAGCTGCCTCCCCCAGCCTTCTGTGCGTGATTTACATCGTGCTCACCCCTCCTACACCTGAGGGATTCGTTTTTGCCAAGGGGATGAGCAGTCAGTGTTTCTGCAGCTTTTCTTCCCTGAATTAGGCCTGGAAGTTCAGGCAGAGTTTGGTGACAGCTGTGCATATCCCTCCTTCATCTGCCACCCTGACTTTGTACAGTCCCCCCAGTGCTCCCCTCACAGCACCAACTTCCTGGGTGATCAACAGATTACCCATCTTGTCCTATCCCCTGCCAAAAAAGGACTGATTTCACACACAATCATCGCTTTAAAGAAAATACTTCCTCCCCTACCCCTTTCAAACCCAAACCTTGGAGTCCCCATGAGAGGCTGTGACCCTCAGAAAGCAGAGCTCCCAGTCCAGAGTCACTGGTTTGGGGTTACAGCAAGAAGCAGCACCAGCCATGGTCCTGGATCCTAACCAGCCCCCAGCCACCCTGTAAATCCCCTCGTGTTCCTCAGCCCACTGCCAGGAGCAGAGGCACCCAGGGGTAGCCTGTCAAGCAGCATTTAAACCTGCCTGGACTCCCAGGAGGCTGGGGCTGAGCTAATAAATGTCACTGATGTGAGGAAATACAGGGCAGGCAACTCCTGCACTGCAGTGACACAAGGCAGTTACTCAGCAGCCCTGCAAATATTTGTTCTGTTTGGGACTCCTGCTGAATCACTGCCCATGTTTGCTGTGCTGTCCCCTTCCCTTCATCCTCCTGGGCATCCTTTCAACTTTGTCAGTGTCTCATCTGCCTACTTAGCAGCATGATTAAAATCCAGACTAATATTTGCCTCTCTCATGCCTGGCTGGGGTTATCCTCTTTGTGGTACTCAGCACGTTTCCCTGGACCTGCCTGAGAATCTGAACCTCAGCTATTCAGAACTGCAGCCCATGAAAAAACCTAGAGAAAACTGCAGTCACATCCCAAGGAAAGTGAAAAAAAAAAAAAAAAAAAAAAAACCAGAAAAAAAAGCTAGAAAAGAATGTCCTGCACTATAAGTAAAACTTGGGTTCAATGGATCTTACAGATTCATGTCCTGAGATAATCCCAGACTGGAAATTCAAAGACTGAGGTTGTGGTGGTGAGGAGGAGCTGGTCATTGTATCTGCTTCAGTCCTTTATTACAGAAAAGAGATATCCAGGTATACCTAATTCCACCTCCCCTATGGCAGGGAATCTTTAAGACCACCTAAAGATCTAAAGATTAACTTTAAGGCCCCTTCCAACCCAAAGCACTCTCTAATTCTATGCTATTTTCACAATTCCAGATGTGAAACCTGATCTGTGTGCTCAAGTCAAGCAACCTGAAAGTTGTAAAATACATCAAGAGACTGGCTTTAGCTCAGAAACCATTCCTAGTCTCTGAAAAAAGGAATTTTTATACATTTTTATAGCTTTTTATAATACCCATCTGAAAATTTGGCAAATTCTGATACAAATGAATAGGGATGTGTGGCCTTTAGGGATCACAAAGATAAAGCTCAATGTCAGAGATTGAAAACATAAAGCATGGGCTGAAGCTCAACCATTATTGCAGATATCTGTAATCCAGCATTTGCATGTGTTCTCTGCTCCATTCCACAGAGGAATGTATTTTATAAAAAAAGAAATGGTTGGCCAATAAGTGCCAAATGTAATCTTTGAGCATTAGTGTTGTGGTGTTGTTGGGGGGTCCCCAGGATGAGGTGAGAGATGAGAATTTGACTTGAGGTTTTTAGAAGGTTGATTTATTATTTTATGATACTATATTCTATTAAAAGAAATTATATACTAAAACTATACTAAAGAAAGATAAAGGATACAGACAGAAGGCTGGAAAAGAATGAATAATAAAAACCTATGACAGACTCAGAGAGTCTGACACAGCTGGCTGTGATTGGCCATTAATTAAAACCAATTCACATGCTGGGTAAACAATTCTCCAAATCACATTCCAAAGCAACAAAACATGGAGAAGCTGAGGCTTCTCATCTTGCCAGGAGAAGAAATCCTGGCAAAGGGATTTTTCAGAAAATATCACAGTGACACATTAGGAAGTTACTTCTGTGGAACAACTTCACAGCATCATTCCTAAACCACTTGAAAAATAAAGTGCAGAGGCTGTGACTGACTGTGGGTTGCAGTCCCTCCTTGTTTGAGGGGAAAACTATTCCCTGAAGGCTGCCTGAGCCTGGAGTGCTAATTGCCATCACAGCAGCCATCACCCCATCACCACTCTGCAGGAGCAGAGTGTTGGGAGTCACATGTCAGTGGAAAGACCCCAAACCTTTCAATAAATCTCCAGAATCAAAATCAGGCCCTGTGCTTTGTTCAGTGCAGAGCCTCTGCTCACAGCAGAACGTTTCAGGGAGGGTTCATGGTGTCCCATTAATCACAGCACTGACAGATCTGGTGCTCCCTGCACATCTGCTCTGCTTTCACTCCCTGTCCTGACCCCATCCCTGTCCCTGGTGTGAGCTCACCCAGCACCAAAGCATCTGGGGCTGCACAGGCTCAGCTCAGCCAAGCTTAAAGCACAGCTTTGCAGGTTTAAGCCAAGCTCTGAGTGCACCTAAGGAGCACTGCTTGGCACAGAATTACACAAGGCAGAAATAGGAGCAGTCAGAGCAAAGCCAATGCTTGTGAAAATTGCAGAGGAGAGGTTTTGCTACCCATTTCTGTGCCAGCAAACAGGCAAGGGTGGCATTTCCAACCAGGGTACACCGGTGGTTTGTGGGGCACCACTCTGTTGTCACCCATGAGCATCCCTGTCACTATCTGAATGACAATAAATCAAATTTCAAAGGACCATTTTAAGATACAAAGAAGAAATAAAATTAAATACTTCACTTTGGTTTCATGTTGAAGAGAGAGTTTCCTTAGCTGCAGAATACTTTTTCCTCAGATTTCTAACTCAGCCAAATTAAAAAAAATATTCAAACTGTTATAAGCAAAAGTTGTAAGAGAAGCTGGTCCTCAGTCTGAAAGGTCTGTGTTTCCATTAATGAATGTACATGGGTCTGCTTAACTTCCAATGCTGTTCCCCAGGGACAATCCCTTCAGCAGGGAAAAAAAAATAAGAAAACCAAGAATAAGGATGTTGTCTGTTTGTTTTGTCAGTAAAACTGTGTCTGTGCTTCTGGAGCCCTGGCTGGGATGTGACAGGTTTTTCAGAAGCCTTCCAGCTGTGAAAGAGGCAGTTTCCTTAGTTGTAAAACATTTTTTCCTCAGATTTCTAATCCAACCAAACCAAAAAAATAAAGGAAAATATTCAAATTGTTACAAGGAAAAGCTGGGAGAGAAGCTGGTCCTTAGTTTGAAAGGTCTGTGTTCCCATTAATGAATGTACATGGCTCTGCTTAATTTCCAGTGCTTGCTTATAATCCTTGTTTATAATCCAAATTACCTCTGTATCAAATGATGTTGTTTTTAGAACAGAAAATTATTAATGCTGGAAAGGCAGCATTCATTGCTTCCCCTTCCAAGCAGAGGGAGCTTTCCTGTGGCAGGTTCCCATGGAGCAGCTAAATTAATGGATCTCTGTTTCCTGAGGGAACATGACTCACAGAGCAGAAATCACCAGGAAGTCATTGATGCTTTGCTACCTCATGTCCTCCAGCCAAGCCTTTAATTCTATTAATCCACATTTACCTGTCATTATATCCAGGAAACAAACAGCAAATAACCCCTAAACACAGCAATGGCTCCATGGGCAGAGCCCACAAAGCTGCCTGAGCCCTCCAGTTTGTCTGCTCAGGGCCTGGAAGGCAGAGCTGGATTCTTCCTTCTCTAAAGAAAGAAAAGAGAGCACAGGGGGGAGAAGGAGCAGCTCTGCTCGTTACCATGAGAAAGGAGCTGTCAAAGCATCTCCTTCTTTCATCCTCCCTCCTTCCACAGCCTTTTTCTGACCTGGAATGGAGCTGGAATCAAAGCCTGGGGTGAGGGACGGAGCTGCAGGGACACAGTGGGCTGGGGTGTCATTGGCACCCCTAGATGTGAAGGAGTGGGATTATTTTCAAGCTAAGAATGATTTATTGCTCAGGCAAACATCAGTCTCAGGCCATGAGAGGAGCAAGCATTCAGCCATAGCTCAAGAGCAGCCACAAGTTCTTTGTTACAAGGCAATACAGAACTTTCTAACCCAATGGACAGCTGCCACAGGGTTTATTTTGCTTTTCTAACCCATCACCTTCACTCACTTCTGCTGCACTGTGGATACTTTTATCCAATGGCTTCTGTCTCACATGCACACAAATGCTTCTGTTATAATTCTGAGCTCTCAGCTCACTCCACACAACCTCAGCCCTACACTACAAACCCTTCACCATCTCAGCAGTGCAGCTGCTCACTAACTTAAGGCATATTCTTTCTTACAACTATAGAACCATAAGTTTATGATTTTTCTGCTTAATATCTGTATATTGAATCTTTACATCAATCCAAGCTTCTCCCAAGGCTGCAGCTCAAACCCTTCAGTGCCTGTGGAAGTTTCTGTTTTTCCAATTCCCACGAGTGGGGATGGGCAGGGCAGGCAGCACAGCTCCTCTCTGGGCTCCTCCACTTCATGGGGCACAGGCTGCTGCATGGTGGACAGAGAAATCCCCTTTTTCCAGGGGGAGAAAATCCCCTTTTTCCAGGAGGGGAGGCTCCTGCGTGGAGAGTGCCACCAGCCAGGTGTGCATGTCCCCTGTGCTCCGGGCTGTCCTTGTCATGGGCACCTGAATCTCCTCAGGCAGCCTGCAGAAAGGCTCAAAATAAAATTTAAATGGCTCATTTGAATTGAGTTCTGTGTTGTAGCAGCTCACTGCTACATCAATGGGCAAGATGAATGTGGGCTGGGAGAGCTGCTGAAGTACAGTAGAAAACCAGGCACTGCATTGTTTTTAAGGCAGGTTTATGAACCATCCATCAGCTCAACATGCAGAGACCTGAGTTCACTTTCAGTGGTTTATTATTTTGAGTGAAGTTAAGCAAACCAATGCTTTTGGATTTTGGTTTGCATTTTAACCAAGCTTAGAATGAAGGAAGTTTTCAGTGACAAAAGTGCTCCCAGGACCCTGGGAACATAGGCTGCCATGCCAAGCTTTACAAAAATGCTTTATTTTTTCCACTACTTTATAAGTGAAACTGTAAACCCATGATCTGGCCCAGAATATAATATATAAAGTGCCAGGTCAGAGGTGAGTGCTATAAAACAGGTGTAAAAAAGCTTATGTGTCTTAGATTGTGTATCCTTAAATTTAAAGGACTTCCCCTCCTTCCTTGATTAAACAAATTCATCTGCACACACTGGTAATGCACTTAGTGGATGAAGTTGTACATTGTAAATGCATTCTAGATTTTATATTTTAGAAGATTATTTTGTGCCTAAAAAGCTGCAGCCTGTCTGATGTTGAACCCCAGGATATTTCAGATTGCTTCTCTCTAATTAAACCCTGCAGAAGGGAGCATCCTTCAGAGATGAGTCTGAACCAGTCTCTGCAGCTAAAAGCAGTGAAGTTCCAGCTCAGTAACTTGATTCAAGTCTCCACTAAAAGTGCATTTGAATCACAAAGCTTGGATTCAGATCAGAATATCCACTGGGAGGGAGATGGATACCTAACCTTGGCTTTATCCTAATTTCAACCACAACTAGCAGTCTGGAAATGTGTTTAGTTTGGAGATTTCTGTATTTTAGTTGGAGAAATCTGCTTTATATCCCATGGTAAGGAAAGCTACAATATTGTGATTATAATTTGATTTTTAAGTGAAATAATACTGGAAATAAAGATTTTTAAATTGCTCAGTTAGTCAAGATATCAAAAACCAGGATCAAGTGTGAAGAATTGCAGGATGATCCTAGGACACTGAGTGAGGGGATGGTGGCAGGTACCAAATAAATGAAATCAGATTCATTTTGGGAGTGAAAAAACAAAACCAACCCCAAACAACACTCTCAGCTTCAGTGAAACAAATGCAGTAATGAACTCATAGTCTATTAGAGATGCTGAAAAATTACAGCTTTGAGCTTTATAACTCCAGGAATGTGTCTGTTCAGTTATTAAGCTGCAGGAAAGAAAGCAAATAAGATATTAAAATGTATTACAAAGGGAACAGAGAACAGTACAAAGAAAATAATTATGCACATTCACAGAACACCTGGACCAGAACAAGGAAATTCATGATCTTCCACTGAAATCAATTAAACTGGAAGAGGCCTAGAAAAGGCAACAAATGTGAAAAAAAGACATGGAAATTATTTTAGCCACTTGCAGATGTGGGAGAGAGATCGCTTTGGAGAGATGTGAAATGGGTCTGTAACATTTTCATCCAGAAGATGAATAGGGGAGAATTGTTCAGTCTCTCAGCACAGGAGCTGTGAGTCAGCTCATGAAAGCAGAGGCAGGTTCAAAGCAGGCAGAAAACAAAATTCTTCTCACCCAGTGGGTGCCACAAGCTTGGAGCACCTTCCTGCACAGTGCTGAGCTTGAGGACAGTTACACGGATTAAACAAGCAACTAAAATATCAATTTAAAAAACCCAACCACTTGGCAGGTGTTAAACAGAAAGATGACTCCACCTGAGTCACCATGGGAATTACTGAAATACTGCAGTGAAAGGCCAGGGGAGGACTAAGGGTGCCCCAGATCCATGAAGAGCAGGGGAAGTGCATCTCTAGGTATTGTCTTTGAGCCTTTAATACACATGAAATGACAAAATAAGAGTTTGGGTTTCTGACATCACCTTGGCTTCATCTGCAGGAGTCCAAGGTCACAGCTGTGAGAGTGAAGCTCATCTCCATCTGTCACCTCAGAGCTCCCATGCTCTGAGCTGAGCCCTGACTCACCTCCAGACCACAGCTTTGGGTCTTGTCCCTTCACATCAATTTCCCCTTCTAAAAAGTGATTTTAATCCACAGGAAAAGGCAGCTATTACCCACATCAGCCACTGCTCCTACCATCACCTTTAAGATGACCTCTAAGCTTAGAGATGCTGTTTCATTCTTCTGTAACACCCCCCTCTCATTCAGGTGCACAAATATCTCTGATAGCAGGAGATTAGCAGGATTTAAAATGGATTAACCGTTCCTCTGGCAAGGAGAGTTTCTGAGCTACAGTGATAAATATTAGCTCAAATTTGGGAAAATCTCTGACTCACAGCTTTAGCCCAAACTTCGCCGTTAGGAATCTCTCTCAGATTTCTTGCACACCCTTCACAAGCTTCTCCTTGTGGGACATAATGAGTAGGATACAGGATTAGGTGGCTGAAGAGCCCAGCCCAAATCTGGTGTGACAAAACCCTGCCCAAGTCCCTGCCTTTAGGTCAGGCTTTCCCTTTCTGGCATTGTCCTGTCTGCAATCACTGATTTAATCTCCTTTCAGAGCCCAGGAGCTCCTGCTGGGCTGGGAACCAGCAAGGGCCATTCAATGGAGATGTCAGCCTTTGTGTGAGAGACAGCCACACCAATATTGCACGGAGCCTTTTCAGCCCTTTGTGCCAACAGCAAAATCTAATCTGAAAAGCTAGGCTTAGTGTTTGTGACATGCTGGCACAGCAAATATTTCCCCACATAACTGAAAAACATCATTTGTAAGAGTGTTGGCCCAGGGATTCCCAACACAGGCTGGGATCTGGGGGCAAGCAGAGTATTGTCAGAATACTGTGTGTTTATCAGAAATATATAATATTTTAAATTTTATTATAATATATTAATATATTTATTGCAATCTTATTATCTTTTTAATATTTCCATTCACTTGGCCTTTGTGCTGTTTGCAGCTGGCTGGCACAGACATGTGTCAGAAATGTGCACTGGTATTTCTCTGTGCACATTTGCTCACTTCACTCCAAGCTGCTTGGTATGTGCATGTATAACCAATATTAAAGCTTCTGTTCAATAATCTGTGTGATATCATTCATATCCCAGTGCCTCACCTCTCTCTGCCCATAAAGGCAGCTCTAACTTGGTTTCTCACACCCTGTTGGGACTGTCAGGGAGAGAAAATGGTGTTTTATAACCCTGGAAAGAGGGATTTTTCTTATTTCTAGTCCAGGTAGTCCTGAGATAGAAATACAACATTTTATCCCATTGAAAAAAGGAATGAAGTATTAATGGTGAGCCCTCTCTTCCTTTAAACCCCCTCTGAGGATATAAGAATAATCTGACTCCACAAATGGAGAAGAACCAGACAAGGGAGCTGTGCTGTGAAACACAAAGCTTAAGCAGATGGCACAGAAGGAGTTATTACTGCAGGGCACACTCTGCATTATTCACTACAACAGGAGCAAATCATCCCTAACTCATCCCAAACTTCCCCCACCAGCACTGCTGAGGAATACAAGCAGCTGGATTTTCAGCAGCATGGCTTTTATTGACACATATTGATCACCACTCAAACTACATTATCAGATTATTTCAGTCATTGTTTCATGTCACCAGAAAAATAACTGCTGCTTTAAGTGGCAAAATGAGAAATTAACTTTGTGTAATAGATCTTATTACTTTGTACTGTCCTACCCAGGCCAGAGATTTAGGAATATGTTCAATCTGACGTTCACATTTGTTATTTCAGAAATCTGTTTTTATAGAGGTTACACTGTCCTTGCCAGAACCAGAGATATAAAATACAGGCTGTATCCTGAATATTTTAGTGCTAGAGAAATGCCTATATGATAAAGGAGCATGATGAAATTTTCTGGTTAGATTATTCAGGAAAATCTCATTTAAAATCTCTTCACATCAATGCATGACTTGGGGAAGGCTGAGTGCTATGAATTGTAGAGAACTCCACCATGAATATCAAATAGAGACAATTTAAAAAGCAAACACTGATTTTGAAGAGCTACACTTGGACTAGCTGATGGCTGTCAGTCCCTTCCCACTGCACTGTTCTATTCTACAAGAATTCATCAGGTTTTTAAACATGGCATTGTAGTTTTCCTCTTCAGGAAATTCATTTTATAAAAATAAACCACGTTCTATCAGATTTCAAAGCTGCAGGTCTAATCCTCACCAGGGGACGGGAGAAATTTTTCTTTATGGGCTGTTTTGAGATTTTAATTTAAGGAACTTTTTTTCCATTGTTATTGATGCTATGCTGGCAAATAAGTACAAATACATAACTGCACATGCTGCTCTAGTAAAATGTATGTGGTTTTTTGTATCAATCCTTAGAGCACTTTACAAGTGGTCACAGACCCACAGGGAATGAAAAAGAATTTGATTAAAGCAGCCTAAATGTGGATTCCAGAGTGATTGCTCAGGAAATGACCCCCTGCACCAGCTGAGATGGGTCTGAAGGCAGGCTGAGGTCTGCACTGTAACATTTCATTTGGGTTTTATTCATCTTGTAGAAAGAAAGTCAAATGTGTTGCCTCAAAATGATGTTACTCTGATTTCAGCAGCTTTTATAGAGTTGAAGGAATCTCTGGGGAACATCAGGGGTAGTTTGGAGAGGTGTCCACCACCCTCAGGTCCTGCTGGCCCTGCACCCTCGGGCACAAGAACAGAGGGCTCAGGTCTCCACCAGCCTTGGAAGGTGAGGAAATCCAGAGGGTCCATGGAAGATGCACCTGCCAGAGGCAATTAAATAATAATTACAATGATTACAATCATTGTAATTATTATTTAAAACTAAACAGGCAAAACCTAACAACTGTGAAGAGTTGCAGGTGCTGGATCCTTGGAAGGCTTGCAGTGATTACACAGTAAATATCTTTGGAGCTGGCGTCTCAGGGATGTTGAGATTTTTCTACATTTTCTTCTGCAATAAGGTCGTGACATGAGGAGTCAACGAGAGCAGCACCAGCACTGTGGACTCTCTTCCCTGGTCTTGGAAACAAATGCAATTCTTGCAGAAGTAACAGGCCCCAGATGTGACTGCTCTGCTGGGTTACCAAGGGAGGGAAGACTCAGGGAACAATCCTGCAATTGTCTCCCTCTGCAGCCATGGGTTAGCAGCACAGAGCAGACACAGGAGAGAAGCAGCTCTTGTTTAACAGCAGTTGCATCAGGAAATTTAGAATATTCAACTGAATAAGAGCAGACTGTCCGTGGCAAATTGCACATGGCCAGAAAAAAACATTTCCTAGAATCTTGCTCAGTCTTGGTGGGAAAGCACAGCCACTGAGAGATCTCCACAGAATCCCATTGTCCAGGCCTGACAAAAGGGCTGGATACAAGGAACTCCTTTGGAATAAAGGCAGGCCTGGAAGCTCTGCTGCAGGCCAGGGTTTTGTTAAACCCTCTCCCAAACATCAGTGATACACTCCAGAGTCACCTTTGATCCTGCATTTCCAGGAACTGAAGTAAACAGAGGTTTGAAGGGAACTATTTTGGAATATTGGGAACTTACATCGTGTCTCTCCTGCTCTGCCGTGGATCCAAGGGCTGAATTCCCCTGATTCTGATAAATGTGTTTGAATGACAATTCCTGAAGCAGGTGCCAGCACTCTCAGCACGAGGTGCTCACACCTGGAGGCTGCCTGAGGCACTGGGGCACGAGTGGTGAAAAGTCATCTCAAACAGACTGCATGTGGAATAGCCTTGATTTCTGTTATTAATGATGTGTTTGGGTTTTAACTGGAGATCTGGGAATGATCTGGTATCTTAAACAAACGTTTCTGCTAGAAAATCAAATTTATGCACCAGTTGGGTTTTTTCCCTGGCCCTTCATCAGATCTGGAGCCTGTTACTTCTCAACCCAGTGTTAATAGTGGCCCTCACATCTGAAAGTAAGGTTCTTTCTGCTCCCAGGGGGATGAGAGCCCTGAAACAAGCAGGATTTATCCTGACTCCCCCAGCTCTGGGCAGGATCAATGCAGTTCAATGAGCCTTTGCTAATGCAAAGCAGCCTGTGCATGCTCCAGGGATGCTGTCATTAATCCTTGGAGGACACAAACCTACAGCTGGCTCCCTTTACTGCCAGCAGCTTGCTTTAACAACCCTCCAGAAATACCATGGTTCATGTACTCTGCCCTGCTGGAGGAATTTCCAGCCCAAAAGGCAGGCAGGGCATGCATGGTCAGTGCCACCTTTAGCTGTTCTTGCCAGGCTGGTCACTGCAGCTCTGAAAATGCTCTGCCAGGGCCTCTCTCAGTTCCTGAACCCCAGGGCACATCACAGGCAGCAACCACTCATTCCTCAGTGCACTGAGTGCACCCACAGCAATCAGGAGCACTTTGAAGAACCATCAGTGATGGTTTGGAGGGAGAAGGGTGCTCTGCCGATAAATCTCAGGCTGAGCACAGCAACAATATTGCACTTTGCATGGACTATATTGATTTTTTTTCCCCCATTTAGTTGTTTAAGGTATCTACAGAAACCAAAACCAAGAAATATCTACATTCACTCCAAAGCCCTGCTGCTGTTTTGTTAAGTCTCTCTCAGATGAAACAGTCTCTTGGCAAACACCAGTGCTTCCAGCAGTTCTAGCTGGAGCAGCCAAGCAAAGCCTGCAGGGCTTTCTTGTGGCACTGAGCTGAAAGGAGCCCAGAACTGAGCAGCACATCCCTGCTGGTTGTGCTCTGGCCTCAAAGGGACCCTCTCACATCTCCAAAGCCTTTTGTGCTCACTCTGATGGAAACTTCAAAAAGTACAAAAGTACAATATGAAATGTTTCCCTGTTCTGGGGTGTTGCCTTTAAAAATCCAACCAGCAGCATTTGCCAGCTGAGTGGAGTGGATAAAACAGATTTTGTTTCAGATGCTTTTGCATTGTGAGGATTTTGAGCTTTTATTTCATGTATCTCTTGAAATACAATGTGTCTAATTACTAAAGCCTAGCTGTGGAACTCAAACATCCTCTGCTTTCATTTTTTGCCATTTTCTGTATCAGAAGTGAGCACAGAATGTATTATCCCGAAGTTCTCAAATGCAAACAACACACTGTGAAGGCCAAATCCATCTTCTCCTTTCTGATGTTTGGCTTTATGAAATGAAGCAAGTGACAGTAAAAGTAAGTCAAATTTCCTTTGAAGGATTTACAAATGTAAGAGTTTCTCCTCTCAGAATTGTCATTCCACATGCTGTATCCCCATTTTCGATGGGTGTCACCTACCTTACACTCCACAGCCCAAGATTCCCAATGCAGCCATGTTATGGTTTGGGGCAAATTTGGGAGAAAATTTGAACATTTTCCTAGTGTGACTAGAGTTGCTTTTAAGGTGGAGAGTTACAAATTCCCTCTCTCTTTTCAGTGCCCACAGTAAAGTCTATAACAACTCCATAACATCTAGAACTTTGTGGGAGTTTGAAGATGGATTAGAAAGGATCATTGCAAAACCTCTAGAAGGTTTTAATTAACAAATATTTCTGTATGTCAGATTTTGTCAGATTTTATCCTGACCTGTCTTCCCTTCTAATACATAAATCTCAGGATTTGAAGCTGAATTATAGAAGGTCAAAAAGCCAAAGGAAAAGATGAAGTCTTATATTGGGGGCAAGAGGAACAGAATCAGCATGAGAAAGTTTGGGATCCCATCCAAGATTGAGAGAGATGGGAAGTTTTCCAAAAGGGTTGCCCAGGGCATTAAAGTGAAAACAGAAAATATGGTGTAAAAACCAGGTTACAGAATTTTCAGTGCTGGTCACCTACTGTCAACTACAATGAAAAGCTAAATATATAAACACCTGAAGTTTTTAATCCTGCTGCAGCCCAGTGATGTTATTAATCACTGTTTTTACATAAGATAACACCACTGGTATCACCTACTGCTTCAAACAACCACATTTATTTTAAGTCTTCCTCCTAGTGCTGATCACAGAAAGCTTCTGAGGACTGCTTCCTGTTTTTCATACAGATTTCCCTCTCTTCCTGTGGAAATCTATTGAGGAAGCTCCCTGAAAACAAGAGGAAGTATCTGTTTCTAAATACCTGTGAGAGTGTCCAAAGGAAGGGTCTTTGCCCCCTGTGGGGCTCCTGGGGATGGCAGGGGCTGCTCGTGATGGGGATCACGATGTGTCCCCCAAAAAAGCTCCAACCCCTCACACTCAGCTGGAATCCCCCATGGAGAGGCTCCAATAATGAGGGTAAAACTGCAATTAAGCATTGGCTTAATTTTAATTATTTTTTTTAAGAGGGACAAGCAAAGAAACAAAGCCTTTTGTTAAAATATTATTGATTTCATTGGAAAACAGGAATCCTGTTTACCCAGCTTCCCCAAGAGGAATTTTCCTGTACCTATGACCATCTCTCTCCTTCACCTCATTTAGTAGCTCTGCACTGCAGCCTGTGGTGGCCACATAACTAGGGCTAAACTCTAATTAAACTGAGTTTATGTCAATGAGATGTCATAATTGGCTAAAATGATGCACCTACTTAAGTGTTCTGCTAGGAAAGAGTCTATGTAAATTTAAACTTAGATCTGAGTTTAAGTGACTTTGGTGATGAATGCAATGCAAACCTGCTTGGACTGGGGCTCATCAAAGAAATGCAAGGTGCTGCTGAGACAGGCAGAGGTCCAGCATGGAGAAGGGAAATGAGCCAGAGTGCTGAACACTGGCAGAAATCAGTTCTTACACCCAGGGAGCAGCTAAGATGGTCACATTACACTCCTGCCAGTGGCTTTTGACCTCCCAATAATGTTTCTTATTCAACCCTATCAGCAACAAAAGACAAAATAGAAGCTGCTATAACTGCTGCCAAATCACAGAATCCTAATAAATGCAGAATCCTAATAAATGCAGAATCATTAGGCAGCATTTTCTGGTCTTTAGGAACTGGCAAATAACTTATAAATATTTGCAAAGGAACGTAATTGACCCTGAGATTGGCTCAGTTGCTCAGAGCATGGTTTTAATAATGCCAAGATTGTGGATTTGATCCAACCATGGACTATTCACTTAAGATTGAGCCTTGGGAGTTCCTTTCAACTCAGAGCATTCTGAGTTCTGTGAATCAATTCAGGAGTTACTTTTCAGTCACCTACCAGAACAGTATTTCAAGAAGGCAAAGGACAGGCTGCTCTCAGAAAACTTAAAACTTTCTAAAGGCATCAAGCTAGCAGGCACAGAGCTGGGACTGAAGGAACATGCAGAATTCCAGAGTCTCTGGTGGAGAGCAGCACTCTGAAGCTCTGAGGATGTTTTTGCAAAGCACAAACAGGGTGAGGTAATTGTTGTTGCTTCCTGATGCAGGATCTGAGGAGTGGAAGCTGCTGGCTTAGACACCTCAGCTCAGCTCTCCTGGGGAGCTGCAGGCACCAAAACCCCTTTGCACAGCTCCTCAGAAATACCCAGCTTGGATGCAGGGCTGCTCACAGCCCCTCCCTCACACATTCCTGTTGTGTTTTCCCAAACTCAGGAAGACCCTGTCAGAAATAACTCACAGCCAGCTGAAGGCACAGTGTTTGCTGTTAAATGGGCCATCTTCTCTCCTGTCACCCCAGATCCACGAGGCTCTAAATCTGGGAGGTGCTGAAATAAATCCTGAAGGAATTCACATGCCAGTAAGCAGGAGCTCTCAGTCTGTGCCACACTCAGGGATAGCTGCAGTTTTACAGACATCAGAAAGAGCTCTGGCACATTTTTAAACTTTCAGAGTGGAATTGTGCAGGATCTTCACCCAGCTGTTAAATAGTCTGTTAGGAAGAACACTTCTGAGGACACTAAAAGGCTCCCTGGACATTTGATTTTTACTGCCATACACTGCAGCACCCAGGAGGTAAGGGAAGGATTCCTGGGGATTAAACAGCACAGGTCTACGTGAAGGAACACACGAGGTGAGGGCTGTTACACAAGGAAATGATCACAGGAGCACAGCTCTGCTTTCCCTGGCCTCAATGATTAATGTCAAGTGCCTTGGTTAGAGCTGTCAATGCTCAGAACACCACAGGATTTTAGTTATTCATTTTTTCATTGTAGGCTTTCAAGCATCTTTCTGTAAAATCCAAGTCAGGAAAGACAGAATTCTCAAAATGTGAGTTTGAAAAGCAGGAAGGACAAACAGAATGTATCCAGGCAATTCTGGCACGGGCGTGTGGGGTGAGGCTGTGTTTGCTCCCACATGCCTCTGTTGCTATTCCTTGTGGGCTGGGCTAAAAGCAGACCTCAAACAATGCCATTCCATCATGGGTGCACAAGGGCTGGTGCTGCCTCCAAAGTGCTCAGAGCCACCACAGGAGGGACAGCAAGGCACAGTCCTGCTGTGTGTGCCAGCACCATCCCTGGATTTGCCTGCTCGTATCCAACGTGCAGGGAGATGGAAAGGTTTGCAAGAAAACATCAATGATTTTTTTTCTAGAGGCTGGTGATTTTGGCAAGAAAATTAAAATCATCAGCCAAGAAACTGGAAACCTCCCAGAACTGTAACCATTATAGTTGAAGTTATAACTATGCTTTAGAACTGCCCATATAAAGCCAGGATATTTAGTGATCTTTATTATAGCCACTAAAAATTAATGCTTTTAAACATTTATCTTTAATGCCTGACAGATTAAGCTATTTAAAAGCTGAGATGAAGCATCTGGATTGATCACAGAAAGTTCATTCATTGGATTTCTGTTGGGGAGGAGCTCACAGCTCCAACCAGAGAGAGGTGAATTCAGAACCTCACACAGATGCTCAGCTCCAGTGTGAAAACAAAATCTCAGCTGTAAATGAAAAGTCATAAATAATTCCAAAATGTGCACGCCTGAAGTCTCTAACTCCCACAGGGAGTAAACCAAATCTGAAACCATTCTGAGTTCCCTGAACTCTGACAGCTTAGGTAAAATAGCACAAAAATAAAAATCACACCTCATTTTGGTTAAAAACCACAAGTCCTACACTTTGAAAATAAAGTGTAGCTCTGAGTATAACTACACTCAGGGCAATGTACACACACAGCTGTTTGATCTGCTCCAAGGAAGTCTCTAAAAGAGACCAGTTAAAGGTCTGTGAATGACAAGTTAATAATTCCTCAGAGTTATTTTCTGAACAGTCAGGAATTATTCAAGCCCAAGATTTGCTCAGCACCAGAAGCAGGTGGGTTTTCCTGCAGCTCCATGTTTCCATAACAATACAGCAGAGCCAATTAAAAGCCAATTAGTCATGGACATTACTTTGAGGTCCAGTACTTTGCAAACTCTCCCCTCTGCAGTGCTGCTGCCCATTATGCTGGGGACAAAGGCTCTGCCATGAATGGGGGCTGTTTCCCTGTCTCCATGGAAGCCTTGCCACGCTCACCCCACACAAACCTTCCCCCTCTGATCTTTGCCCCAAACAAATGTGCTGTTTATTCACTCTGCTTCTCATTTATGGAGACCCATTTGATGCTGTATGAATAGCAATGAGGAAAGAATTAAACCTGTGTTTGAGAAGCAGTGAGGATTCCTGCTTCCAGCTCCTCCTCAAGTCCCTTTCACCCACACCTGCTGGAAACGATTTTCATGATACTTGAAAATTCTCCATGTTTTATACATTAAAATCTTAACCACTGCAATAAATATTCACTGAAATATCCTCATCTGTGTTATGTGAACTAACTCTAGAATCTGAAACCCAAGCAATCTGAATTATACTGCAGCTCAAAACTGAGAACAATCTGCTCAGACACCAACTATGGTGCTCAAGAAATTATAAAGGATTCCTGTAGAGTACCAGAAAATCAGCACATTGCAGAAAAGTAAAATGCAGTATCTCTTTGAAGGGGAATATCCCCCAGCTGCTCTCCAGAACTCTGAAGCTCTCTGATGCTTCTCAGAGCCCCCACTCTGAATGTCCAGGCTTTGCAGTGCATTTTATTTGTGCACCACTCCAGAATTATTTTTTCCAGAACTGATCATGGGGATTGCTGTTTCCCTTGGCTTTACAGGAAATCCAGTTGTTGCTGAGCTGAATAACAGCATAAATTGTAAATGAAGTAAGTCAGTTTTTAATGCAGTCAGCCCTACTCAAGGGGGTAAAGCAAGTGCTGGCTTCTCTGCAAGGCTGAGCTCAGCTTCTCCCCTACAGATGTTTTTAAATAGTGACTTCTGTGGTTAAATTCATGATTTTGTTTACTCCTTATGGTTTCACAGGCAATAAGGGAGCTACCATTGGTGTGGCTCCTCAGGAGCAGCTGAGTTAAACAAAAGCTCTGCAATTCTGGTCATGGCCTCAGCTGCTCTGTCCCTGCAGCCAAAGTCCCCTCCCAGCTGCAGCTGGAGCTCCTAGCAGGAAGCACAAGATTCGTACAGAAAGCTCACATGATACAACTTGTGTCAGCAGGACCTAGCTGCTAAGTGGTTTAGCTCTCGTTTTTGCTATTTAATGTGTTAAATAAAGGAAATACTCAATATTCACAAGACCAAAACTAACCCACTGAAGAATTTGGAGGGAGTTTGGCACCTTTGAGGACTCCTTTTTTCCTCAGATACATTAGTTGATCTGTGTCCCATCCCTTGAAAGCCATTCCTTTAAAACACAGAAGTGTGATGTCCTGTCATTGACCTCAGACAAAGACAATCCCAGAGGAGGCTGTCAGCAACGACACCCATTCAAGACACTCCTCACCTGCAAGTCCCTGGTTCCCAGGTGTGCCACCATTCCTGGATCATTCTTTTTGACTGCTCAGGCTCTGATTCTGCTTCATCCCATCACTCTCAAGACATGGATCCAACTCCCTGCCATGTCTGAGCCCACGGGACTGGGTGCAGGTCCCTGTGGCCACAGTGACCACTCCATAGATGTTTCCTAGAGGTCTTTGACCTGACCTAAAAGTTACAGGCACTGTTCAGCTCTTCTTATCACAGGACAGCTGAAATCCACCTTCCTTTGGCTGTCAGGGAAGTCACCTCAGGCAGCCCTTGGGGACAATGGCCCTGTTCTTCAGCCAGTCCCAGCAGCTGCATCCTACCAAAGCCATGCTGGGCACATCTTGGTTTTCCAAATTTCCTGCATGCCAACCTCACTCTGGTGTGGATGAGGTTTTACAGCGACCTCTGGGAGCCATTAAGAAGTTTGACAAGAGGATCCATGTTTAACCCTGAAAGAATTCCCTCCCAAGGTCATTGACATAGAAACCATGAAAGAAAGCAGGATAAATAAGTGAAACTTGCAACTGCTTATTCCAATAAACACTTTGCTTGTATCTCATGACCAGTGAGTAAAGTGTAAACTTAGGAGCTTTGTAAGAACATAGAACAAGCATGCATGCTAGAATAAAAACAGGGTTTGAAGCCTTCTGGAAATGGAGGGTGTTGCTTTGTTTTGTCTCTGTCTCAGCTACAACCCTCTGGCCTCTTCTGCAGGTCAGAACTGCAGCGATTCCAGCTGGCCCAGCAGAGCAGCTCCAAGCAGCAGCAGCAACATCAGGAGGAGCAGCAGGAGCAGGAGGGAGCAGCCGTGCCCGGGGGCACCCGCAGAGCGTCCGTGGCACCACCGGGCACCGCTGACCATGGTACCGACCCCAGCCCAAAGCCAGCCCCAAACACTGCCTGGCCTCTCTTACCTCTGGTGCCAGCAGCAGCAAAACCACCAGAGAGGTCAAAGCACCACACCACAAAGCAGTCCTACCTAGAGAGTCGTGAAATCCCAGACCTATGCAAAACCTCATAGCCCAGATTTCCACTCCTCACTCCCCACATAATTCTGTGTTTAATGAAAGACTGAACTTATCACTTAGAGCTATGATTTAAAACTGATTTTTTCCATATGAGTCATCCCACCAAAACTTTTTTTCCTGGCTTCAAAAGTATAAAGATTTCATTTCTTTGTAAATAAAAATGCAGAACCTCAGTGAAAATAATTTCCAAGGAAACAATTTCCAGTTAATATTCTGTAGAGCCACGTTCCTTGGAAATATCCTGGCTGCTCCTGTGACTCTGGACAAGCCCAAACTGTTTAGCACATGTAGCCCCAACAGCTGCCATAACACTGCATGCTTTGGCTTCCCTGCAGTGATTTATATTTTTGGGCACATCCAGTTCAAAGACCACAAAAGCACTTATCTGACAATAATTCTGAGTTACAAGGCACCTTTACTGCAGGCTGGAGAGCCATTTGTTGTGACAAAAACTTGGATTTTAGGTGTATGTTGAGTGGAGCTGGCAAGCAGCTGCTTGGAAATGTTAAAAATAGTGACAAGTAAATACAATTAATATTGTAGCATGTTCTTCACCTGGCTAGACTTAGAAACCAAACCTGCTTTTACAAATGTTTTTATCAAATCACACACTTTTCCAGCTCAGAGTTTCCACATAAAATTACACTACCTGTATTTCAAGAACAAGCAGCTTTTTAGCAAAATATTTTCATACTAATAAACCATAGGGTCATAGATTCTAAAATAGGGGGAAATGCTCCATCAAGCAAAATAGGATTAGTTAGGCAGAAAAACTAACCCAGAGAGATGAACAAGTAAAAAAACTGTGTCCTTGAACAGTAATTGTCCCACACAACAACTGATCCTTCACACTTATCCTTACCTTACCTTAAGGAAAGAAGAGAGTTGAGATAAACAGCTCCAAGTTAAAAATAAGGATCTTGGCTGCATCTGCCTGTAGTGTTTTTGTGTCACTTCTGTAAACGCCTCCCATGCAGAGCCAGTACACTGTACACCGCCTCAGCCCCTGTCCCAGGGCTGCTGGGGACCTGCCCAGGGTTTCATGCTCACACTTTGTTCTGGCTCAGGCTGGGGGTGTAGCTGGGTAATGGAATTATTTACCAATATTGCCAGATGGGTTGTGCCTGGGCTCCTCCAGCCCTTGCTGCTTGACCAGAGGTGGCAGCTGTGGTGGTTTCACCTCACAGACACCTTTGGCTGAGCTGGGTGTGTGGTGGTTTCACCTCAGAGACACCTTTGGCTAAGCTGGATGTGTGGTGGTTTCACCTCAGAGACACCTTTGGCTGGCTGGATGCTGCAGCTGGTGCTTGGGACAAGTCCAGGCTTGCAGGAGCTCAGGTTTAGCTCTGGCAGAGAGACTTCAAGGCGAGGGGAAGGAAAAGGAGTCGGGTTCTGCTGGTGGGTTTCGATCCAGAGCTTTATTCCTGGCACACGGGCCTCTGAATCCAGCAACTGCTCCAACAGAACTCCTCCAACTGTGAAAATAAAGATAATGTAGAAAGTAATCTTACCCCTAAGGAGTTGCAGCTGGGCCAGTTATCAAAGATTGGGAACAGGCCTGACTTTTACAGGCCACAGCTGTAACCAATGAGAAGAGTGGTTGCTGTTCCTTTGATCCCCAGGGAGAGGGGGAGGGAAGGGGTAGGGATCCCACCAACCAGGTAAGGGGGGGGGGGAAGTGTCAGGGGACAAATAACACCTGGATGGCCCAATGTCCCCCAGGGCTGAAAGGCATCTTTTGAGCTTTGCCAATCACTTGAAGCCTTTCTGGAATGCCAGGACTGACAGACAGCACTCAGCAGGGGTCAGGGTGGGGAAGGGAGAGGTGATTGGCACTCCTGGGGAAATCTGCAGAGAGAAACGTGGGGTATCTGAGGCAAACCATGGCATCACAGTGCAACAGCTGGGTTGTTGGGGTGCTGCTGAGGGCTGCCTGTCTCCCAGCAGAGGAGCAGCTCTGCCGCTCTGTGGAGGGCCAGGCTGCCTCGGACGAGGAGGAGGAGGAGCAGTGGCCAGGGCACCGCGCTCCCCAGCTGAGCCACGCGAGGAGGATCCTGGCCAAGTTCCCTTGCTGTGGCAGTGGGTAAGTTTAATTTGTTAATTAATGCCATTTGAGCCCTTTGCAAAGATCATTTCACAACCTTTGGCTGCAGTTAGGAGCCTTGTGCCCATCCTGTGTGGCACATGGGGAGCAGCCGGCTGGAGATCGCCCCTGAGCCCTAATTAGCCCCCTTCCTCCACGAAACAGGATCAAACAACCCACTAAGCATCCCCTCAGGCTGCAACAAAATCCCCTTCCACCCATGCTACACTATCAAAGACATTCTAGGACTTGCACTAATACTTTCCCTACTCGTCTCCCTGGCCCTATTGTCCCCTAACCTCCTAGGAGACCCAGAAAACTTTACACCAGCTAACCCACTAGTCACCCCTCCCTACATCAAACCCAAATGATACTTCCTATCTCCTACACCATTCTCTGATCCATCCCAAACAAACTAGGAGGCGTGCTAGCCCTAGCCACCTTGATCCTCTCCTATTCCTCACTCCATTACTACACACATCAAAACTGCCATCGATAACCTTCCACCCTCTATCACAAATCCCGTTCTGAACCCTAGTCACCAATGTCCTCATTCTAACCTGAGTTTGCAGCCAACCAGTAGAACACCCATTCATCATCATTGGCCAACTAGCCTCATTCACTTACTTCACAATCATCCTGGTTTTATTCCCCCTTGCAGCCGCCCTAGAAAATAAACTACTCAAACTCTAATGAACTCTAATTGTTTATAAAAATATTGGTTTTGTAAGCCAAAGATTGAAGACTAAACCCCTTCTTAGAGTTACCCCACCACCCTATCTCAGGAAGAAAGGATTCAAACCCTCATCTCCAATTCCCAAAGCTGGCATTTTTAACTAAACTACTTCTTGATCCTTCCACTAAACAGCCCGAATTGCCCCCCGAGACAACCCCTGCACAAGCTCCAACACCACAAACAACGTCAACAACAATCCCCACCCTCCAATCAAAAGCAATCCCACCCCCTCTGAATGAGGCATAGCCACCCCACTAAAATTTGATTGGACCGACAACAGACCCCCACTATTCACCGTCCCCGTGTCCGCTAGTAACCCCAACACAGCCCCTCTAGCAAGCCCCACCACCACAACCAACCCCATCCCAAGGCCATAACCAACAACAACCCAACTGGCCCAGGCTTCTGGGTAATGATCCGCCACCAGCAACACTGAATAAACAAACACTACCAACATGCCCCCCCTAAATAAACCATAACAAGCACCAAAGACACAAAGGAAACCCCCAAGCTTACCAGCCAACCAGCCCCAGCACCCCATAATAAGGGGAGGGCTTAGATGCAACTGCCAACCCCCTAAAACAAAGCACAACCCTAAAAATAAAACAAATTCTATCATAAATTCCTACTCGGCCTCTCTCCGAGATCTGTGGCCTGAAAAACCATTGTTACAAAATTTAACTACAGGAACACCTAACTCTACCCTTCCTCCCCTTTCCCCCCAGCATGTTTTCTTCATGCTTTCAGGGTGTGTATAACTATGCATCACACTCTCTGCCCCATCAGACAGGCCATGAAATATAGGATAGTCCACGTCGTACTCTATGCCTCTCCATCAAAAACCCAAACATTATCTCCTAAACCGATGGTATTCAGCCAGTGTCAGACACTCATTTGTGACCCGTGCTGCCAAGAATTCCACAGGAAAACTGGTTTTAACAAACACAGCCCTCTGTTGTGAGGTCTCACTAACTCTTTTCTCTTAATGATGTGTGTAGATGTGATGAAAAGACGTGGAGAAAGCTGCTGTCCTACCTGGAGACCAGCAGCACTGAGGGGAAGGACCCTGTGGAGCTCTTGGGGACAATCTCCCCCCTCACAGAGCAGCCAGAACTCAAGGGCCACCAAGAGAAAAAACTGGAAACAAGCATGGAAGAGGTAACAGGTGCCAAGCAGAGTGTGAGAGCTGTTTATGCATCTTTGGGGACCTGCATCTGTGTGTGTTTGTATTTTATTCTGGCCATTCTGCTCTCTGTTGTTGATGTCTCTCGTTGTGCTGCAGTTTGTCAGCTCAGACATCTCCTGCTTTCCTCCAACACCTGCATTTCTACTCTGGTTCCTACCCAAAACTGCCTTTGGAGGATGAGAGTTACGCCAGGCCCTTCAAATGCTGTCCTTGATTTACTGAGGTTCTCCAGCTGTGCATGAAGCTCTCCCATATCCTAAGGCATCCAACACCTCTGGGAGCAGGATAGCTTTTCAATAAATCCCTCAGGCTGGCTGAGACTCCCTGTTTTGGAGTAAATTATCCCATTTACTCTGTCTTTGTCTTGGGTTTAGACTGACATATTTATGTCATAAATATAATATATAAATCTAATATAATAAAATATGAATAAAATTAGTTCTGCAGCATGTCCAGCTCCCCTTGAGCAGAGGTTATAACCACATTATTTTAAGCCCCAGTGCTGTGTCCCAGCAGTCCTGTGTGTGCTCACTATTTAAATTCTGCAGACTTCAGCCCCTGATGGGCACAGAAGTGCCAGCAATCTTTCTGTGAAACAAAAGTAGTGCATTGCCCTGATCTGCTTTCTCCTGTGCTTGTTCAGTATTTTATACCCCATCTTTAAACAAAGCAGAAAGTTTCCAGTAGTTTTGGAAGGATTATGTGAATCAGTGAAATTTTTAAAGTGAGGGTAAGGTATTCAGCTTCTTCACATGTTGCCATCCTTTGTGTTTTAACAGTGTTTCATATAATTTTCTTCTTGACTAAATTAAATGAAAGAGTTTACTTGTTAGGGAAAAAAAATAAAACCAGAATAAAATCCTGTTTCTGCCTTACACAATTTGCACTATTCAATGGCAATTTATCCTTGCAATATTCTTTAGAGAAACACAAAAGTTCCTTCTCTACCGCTTAGCATTAATCCACAGGAAAAAAATACCTGCAGGTAGTGCCAGTTTTCTTCTCCTTTTTCCCCATTCTGAGATGCTCATCTTCTTCTGCAGCATCATACTGTCCTCTTTTTCATCTCTGTTGATGGATATTAGTTCTGTGCAGCTTGTCTGGAAAAGCACCATTATCAACAGATTAAAACAAAATTCCAGAAGAAAAATGGAATCTGTTGCTCTTGATTTAGAGGCAAGCAGGGAGGTGAAGAAGAGACAGTGCCAACTCACTGTGACATGAATTAAATAGCAGTAGGATGAATCATGTTGAGCCTGTTAGGAAATTTATTCTTAAGCCCTTTTATATTAGCCAGCAGTTATAGGGGAGGAATTTGCTGCTACAAAACAGACAAGTAATAAAAAATTCCTGTCAAAAAGGTGACTCTCCTTGTAATCAACAGAAAGCAAAATAGGAAGACTGAGAAATGCTCTCTCTCAAGCACCTTGCAAATAAATAAACCACCAACACCTTCTCTGAGGCTGACAAAAGTGCCTTACACATGGCTGTATTTGCTTCTGTTTGTACCTGCTCAGTGTGGAAAATCATACAAAAAACAACAAGGCTAACAAGCAAGAGCCTCAGCAGGCAAGTGAAGGGCAGCACTCTCAAATACTGATTAATAATTGCTCCACCTGAGGCTTGTAAAACCAGAGCTTGAGAGAGTTCTGAGATTTGTCATGTCTAGAAAGTTCTGCTTTCCATCAGGCAAACGCTTATAAATAGCTCCTCCTGAAGACAGGGTGGTGACCTGGGGGGTGATAGATGGGGAGAACACGAGTTCTAAAGTCTAAAAATAAAGTGTTATGCTGCCAAGTGTAGTGTTACAAAGAAATGCCAATTATTTTCTATATGAGCTCACATGCAAGCTGCCAGCTTAATTAAAAAGGCAATTAGTTTATGAACTGCCATGCAGGGTCAAAGGAGAAGTTCATCCCAACATCTGGAGAAAAGCAAGGAGAAACAGTGGAGAGGTTGTTGCTCTTGGTGTTCCTCACCTGGTCCCCACTGCACCAGGGACAGAGACATCTTCCTGTCTCACTGAGTGTACAGGTGATTGCAAGGAAGGAGCTGCAAGACAAAGAATGATTGTGCTGAGGGCACACAAATTAGTTTTGCTCTATAGAGGACAACAGGAATGCAAAAGGGGAGAAGGCTGACATAGCAATGTTAGTATTTAAGTATAAAATATATAACAAATGTAATATTTAAAATTCCTGAATGAGCTGCTTGCACCCAGTGATGAATGAATTCCCATTGTGCACAAGAGCAAAGCTCTGATTTCCTAACAGCCCCTGATACCTCACTTCATGTAGCACA
This sequence comes from Molothrus ater, assembly GCF_012460135.2. Classification (NCBI taxonomy): domain Eukaryota; kingdom Metazoa; phylum Chordata; class Aves; order Passeriformes; family Icteridae; genus Molothrus; species Molothrus ater. The sequence goes on from NC_050488.2 coordinate 1,966,631, forward strand.
TTAAAGAAATGGACTTCCCTTCAAGGGAATCTTCTGGAATTAGCCCCATTTACCACAAAAGGGGGAAAACTCAGCTTTGCAATCCTTGGGCAAGAAAGGAGAAGCTCCAGTGCCTTCAGTTTGCTGTGTTTTGTGCAGATGAAGGGCCCCTGGCTTGGGGAGCTGCAGCAGAAGGTGGAGGAGACAGAAGTGCTGAAGATGGAGCTGCAGATGCTGGAGACAGAGAGGGTTCGGCTGTCCCTGGTGGAGGAGAAGCTCCTGGATGTGCTGCAGCTTCTCCAACAGCTCCGAGATCTGGTATGCTGAGAAAGCAGTCCTGGGACTGAAAACTGGGCTGTGGAGTCCCTTCCAAACTGAGAATATGTTCATCCCTTCTAGGAAGTACAAAATCCTTTACAGCAGGACAGGATTTTGCAGGTGTGTGCCCTGGGAGCTGCCTGGTGGTTGCAGAAAGCTTTTGGCCCCTTTGTCTGGCTTTCTGAAAGCCTAGAGGTCTCCTTGGAGCTGAATCTCCAAGCTCATTACCCTCTAAACCAAAATTGAGGGCAAACAAGGAAAACAGAGGAGTGAGCAATCAGGAAGATTCCAGAATATGTATTGTTCCTTCTACAACAGGACCTTTGTTTAATTGCATGCTAATATAACTCTGAGTCAGCATTAAAGAGATAAAACTGCCAGGGGAGTTTAGCAAGAATCCCCATAATCCCTGATGGGATGTACCCAAGACAAAAGAGACCCATCAGAACCTGTGGGTTTCAGTGTCACTTCCCCAGCACATTCACCTTCATGTCTGAAATATCTCATTCCCAACAGGACCTGCCACCAGACAGTGACTGCCCAAAGGCACACACCCATCCTGAGAGGACTAATAAAACCTCACACAGTGCTGCTGAAGCCATGTGAAATCCTCACACTGCTTCCCACTCTGCCCCAGTCCCCTCTGGGGGCTCCAGGCAGGGAGCAGGGCCAGCTCTGCCTGGAGGTAACAGCATCTTCCTCCCAGAATTGCTCCCTTCCGCTTCCACTTCTTGAAGTTTTAGCAAGAACAACCTGGCCCTGCAGATACTCAGGGCTCTCTAAGTTCTAATTAAACTGATTTTGCCAGACCATCTCCCAGAAAGCACACCAGTGTCTTGACAGCAAATGAGGACAGTTTGCTTTCCCAGGCACATTATGTAATGTCCCACCAGATTTCATATGTAAAACCACCACTGAGAGAGACCATCCAAATCCTGAGTAGTTTTTACAGTGCTCTCACTTTGGCTAATGTTTATTACAACTCAGATCCAGCCCTGCCACAGGACATTTGCTCTGTTCTTCAGCTGGGTCTGAGAAGACCTTTCCTAAAATAACACCACCAGGTCCAGTTCACCTTTCCACAGACCTGGCAGAGGACTCAAAGAGCTTTTGCTCTCCTTACCCTCCTTGCCACCTACAGCTGTTTAGGCACAAGCTCTAGAAAATTCTGTATTTCCTGCTGAATAATTGTTATTTCTCTATCCACAGCCATAGTAAGGAATTACAACCCCCTACAAACTGTCTGAGCAGGGTTTAAGATCAAATGCTTAAAAATAAAGCAAACATCAAATCTTGTGTTAATCAGGATTCAGTGTCATTTTGGTTTAGTTTCCAAATGCAAATGGCCTGCACACAGGTTCTGCTGCAAGTCTGTAAGCTGGTGAAGGACACATTGGTGCCATCGTTTTGGTTTGTTTTTTACAGAACATATCAAAGCGAGCCCTGGGGAAAATCCTGCTGAGCACTTTGGAATCCTGCCGTGACCCCCAGCCTGGTAAGAAAAGAAATCACATCTAAAGTCCAAGAAGCATGAAAAGTGTCCTTTGGGGACAAACACTGGGTAGGAAAAGGATATTTCAAATCCTGGGGTACAGGCTGGGGAGAGGGAGGTAGCTTGCAAGAAGAATACCAATAGAAAGTGATGCTTTCTAGTCTGTGATGCATCAAAACCACACCCAAGGTACTTTTTTAGTCAAATTTTAATTAAAATTTGGCCTTTGAGTGATAATTCAGTATCCTACAAATGTTTTTAGGGTTTCATTGATACGAGTGGATAAAGTGGAGAAATGACCAAGTATATAATGCAGCTGTTTTCAGGTTTGCTACCCCAGTGTGTTGGGTTCTTCTCTGCAACACAAGATTTACCCATCAGAACTGTTCTGTGCAGAAACCAGCTCAAACCTGCACTCCTCTAATAACAGCACTTCATGATCCTGGTGTGAAAACTAAACCTGCAAGCTCCTGTCCCTTGCCAGTGGTCTGGAGCTGCCTTTGCAGGAGCCGTGCAGGGATCACAGCCCCAGGGCTTTGCTTTGATTACTTTGTTCCTATTAGCAGAGCATTTGTACTTCCCTCCAATGAATGAACATCCTGTCCCAGGAACACGGCTTGGAGGGGCTTTAATAGGCAGGCAGCAAAGACTAGATTAGAAAAGACCAGATGTGGCCTGGGGGCTGGGTTTTGGAGAATATTATTTACAGGGATTTAGGGACAACAGCATGGGAACCCTTTGGGGTTTGCAGTTTCAAAGGCTGTTTTTCCTTGTGCCCAGCAATCCAGAGCCAAGCTGTGCTCTTCAGCTGCAGAGGAAGCAGAGAAAAGAGGGCAAAGACAGAGTTTTGTAGGCTCCAGGACACCAATACAGAGAGAAACCAGAGCTGAGCCATGGCTCTGATGTTCTCCTGGGAGAACCGAAGAGGAGCCTGTTTGGATACACAGGACAGAGTCCAGAAGGTGCTGCCAATTATCCTGTACAGGAACAGGCACTCCAAGGTGTGGGAATTGGAAAAATGGAAACTTCCACAGATGCTGAAGGGTTTGAGCTGCAGCCTGGGGAGAAGCTTGGATTGATGTAAAAATACATTATACAGATATTAAGCAGAAAAATCATAAACTTATGGTTCTATAGTTGTAAGATTATGCCTTAAGTGAGCAGCTGCACTGCTGAGATGGTGAAGGGTTTGTAGTGTAGGGCTGAGGTTGTGTGGAGTGAGCTGAGAGCTCAGAATTATAACAGAAGCATTTGTGTGCATGTGAGACAGAAGTCATTGGATAGAAGTATCCACAGTGCAGCAGAAGTGAGTGAAGGTGATGGGTTAGAAAAGCAAAATAAACCCTGTGGCAGCTGTCCATTGGGTTAGAAAGTTCTGGATTGCCTTGTAACAAAGAACTTGTGACTGCTCTTGAGCTGTGGCTGAATGCTTGCTCCTCTAAAATCTCACAGCCCCTGGACTGATGTTTACCTGAGTAATAAATCATTTTTAGCCTGAAAGAAGCCCCATCCCTTCATTACTAGCAGTGACAATAATACCAAGGGATGCTGCTCAAACTCCTCCCTGTGTAACAGCAGCAGAGCTCAGCTCCCCAGAACTCCCAAGTGCTGCTCTCTGTGCATTCTGCATCACCATTGCCATACACAGCTCACCTTCTCTGCTTCCCACTGTCTGCCTGTGCACCTGGGGAGGCTTCAGCAGCTTTCCCGGTCTTTGTAATCAAACATTTTTCTGTCCCAAGTCTTTGTAATCAAACATTTTTCTCTGACAAGCCAAAGTGGGTTGGGTTGGCAATGGTGATATGAAATTGTCTTTGTGCACACAAGTATGTGAGACCTCAGTGAGCAGGGAATGAAGCAAGAGGAGACCAGAGAAGACAGTTGAACCCAGATTTGCTCATGGTTTTTTTGGACAGGAATTCATTATTTGGTCACAAAATTTAGACATTTAATGATAAGCACTTGAAAGGGCACCTATGAAGAAAAGAGCCTGTTATGATTGTGAAACTGCAACTTCCTGACTTTGTTCAAATGCTCATGTTTGCAATTTGCTTTCCCAAGGCAAAGCCCAGCTGTTGGAAGTGCTGGACACCCTTCAGCAGGAGCTGGCAGCCTGTGAACTCTTGCACAAGCAGCCCATGGAGCAGGCACAGAGCCCACGGTCCCTGTCCAACCCCCTGGTGATCTCCTGCTGAGCCCAGGCAGCCCCAGCACAGCTGGAAGGAGGAATGAGGGACATTTGTCCAGCTGGAAGGAGGAATGAGGGACATTTGTCCAGCTCAGCCACACCTGGACTGGCCAGGAGCGAGCAGTGACCCAAGGGAGGAGCAGCAGCCCTGGCTGGGCACAGCCCTGCCTTACCTGGACTGCAGAGCCCAGCCCTGGGGTGCCCCTGGGACTGGGCTGGCACCAAACTGTGCCCACCACCCTCACCTGACCCACAAGGATTTACAGCTCTGCAAAACTGGGACTGGACTGGCACCAAACTGTGCCCACCACCCTCACCTGACCCACAAGGATTTACAGCCCTGCAAAACTGGGACTGGGCTGGCACCAGACTGTGCCCACCACCCTCACCTGACCCACAGGGATTTACAGCCCTGCAAAACTGGGACTGGGCTGGCACCAGACTGTGCCCACCACCCTCACCTGACCCACAAGGATTTACAGCCCTGCAAAACTGGGACTGGGCTGGCACCAAACCAGACTGTGCCCACCACCCTCACCTGACCCACAGGGATTTACAGCCCTGCAAAACTGGGACTGGGCTGGCACCAAACTGTGCCCACCACCCTCACCTGACCCAGACTGATTTACAGTCCTGGCTATGCAGGGGCTGGGCACAGTTTGCAGCCTTTGTGGAAGCCCCACTCCAAAGCCAAGGCAGCCTGTGTTATCCCTGGATTTGTTATCCCTTACCCTACAGGTGACAAACTGAATGATAAACATACCCAGGAGTGTGTGCCAGCAGTGCAGGTTTTAAGGGCTCTGTGTTTCTCACTCAATTATTCACTTTATTTAACTCTGAAGCTAGACTTTTTTACTGCTCTGCTGAATTTTATATTTGCAATTATAGAGATGCCTTAGGAATATGCAGCAGCCTTTCCTGACAACAGTCAGATTTTACATAAGAAGTTAAAGTTAAGTGCTTGAAGGAGGTCCAAAGCAATCTTGTTCCCAGGCTCTCAGGGAAAGGAAGGGCTGAAAAATTCACTTTGCTGTCATTCTGTGTTAGCAAACAACTCGTGCAGTGCACAAGTGAGTTCTAAATTTTAATTTCCATCAGTGCAGCTGCCGAGACACAAAATTAGGCCCCACCTGGAGGCCAATTAATATAAAGAGCTGGGCCTAATTGTGGTGCCATGGAATGTTTTAATCAGCAATAAAGTAACTCCTGGGGCAAAAGTAAAAAAAAAAAATAGGTTTCTTCCAAGGTGCTTTTGCTGTGTCATTCACCTGCCAAACAGGGGCAGAGTTCCTAAAAGAGCCAGCTGAATTGATGTTACTGAAAAGATGCACTGTGGATCTTTGAAGAATGTGATTTGCCTGAGATAATGATGCCAGTGATGAAATAAGATCATTCAACTGTACATGTGTGAATTTTTCCCAGGAAAAAGGTTTTCATACAGGAATAAGGTCCACAATGCAAGCTGGGGAATAAAATTTCCATTCCTTTCCATTCCTTTCCACACTGTGTGGCTCACACACACCTCCCTTGAAAACTGTGGCACCTTTGAGCCACACTGGGAACAAAAATTTGTATTATTTTAATTTCATTTTAAAGGAGAGAACAAAAGGTGTTATGCAAACAATGAAACAAACTCTGTTCAATGGTGTTTTACCTCGTTGTTTTTTGTATTTTGGGGGTTTTTTGTGGTTTAGCAGAGGAAAAATGTAAGAATAGATATATATTGTTAATGTACATTTTTCTTAAAGATACATTAGACAGGACATATATACATAGGGAAATATTCATGCTCTAAGAAATAAAACTGTCTTCTAATGCTAAATATATTACTAACAAAATACCAGAGCATAATATACTGTTAGTGAGTATATACTGAGGTACATGCTAGGATTATATTCTACAGAAACAGCCTCTAGCTGTGCCACAGGCAAAAGTTTAAATGAGCAGAAATCAGATCCCTGCTTGGCTTCATTTGCTAAAAATCCCAACAAGTATCAGCTTTTGTTGTGTGCAGCTCTCTGACTTTCCCAGGAACAAGGCAGAGGTGTAAAGAGGGGAAATGCCAGGAAATGATGAAATGAGCCTGATCTGTGTGTTCAGGAGCAGGATTCTAATGCAGGCACACACCTGGCTCTGGGTCCTCATTTACTGCAGGGTTCTTGCAGCATTTGGATTTGTCACCATCTGGACCTTTTCTCCTGTTCCCGTGTCCCCAAACCTGGCAGTCTATTTCTCACAAATTCACTTTTAGTTTATTAATTTTCTAATAAACCTGCAAACTGGCCCTAAAAGGAAGCTTGGGTATTTTCTCCCCTGTTTTTTCCACAAATGATTTTACTTCATCCTCAATGTCCCTTCCCCTCCCAACAGCCCTCCTCACTTCCCATTTGGCAAATTTGTCCCTGGGTAACCTCTGAGGGGTTCACACTTCTAGCACAAATGGCATTTTTCAAGGAGAGTTTCCTCCTCCCATTATTTTTTTTGTTTATAGGAGGCATTAACTATTAGTAAATTAAAGCCCACCTGATCTGTAAAGTTGTTTAATAATTGTCCCATTTATTTTTGAAGCTCTCTCTGGAGTATTTGGCAGGGAGGACTCATCCCAGATGTTACTCTGAGTCACAGAATTTTTGCAGCAGATCAGAGTGGCCTTATCCAGCCAGAGCTGCTCCGAGGGGTTCAGTGCATCTGTGCACACTTTGGGAGGAAAAAACCCTGGAATTCAAACTCCTCCTTTCCATTATACTGTCCTTAATCCGTACATGGGGATGGGAGGAGCTGGGACTAGGAAAAAAGGAGCACTTTTAAAATAAAAACGGAATAAAATGGAATCGCTCAGTGTGAGAGTGACTCTAAACCTTCACAGGGTGCATGTGACATGTGGCATTACCAGCCACAGGGCCTCTCTCAGATTTATCATTTCATGGAGTTTAAGACACAATTCTTTGGTATTTACACTGTCTTATTTTCTTAATAATTTTATGTGTAATTCCCCGAAATACAAAAGCTACAGAGTGTGTTTCCTAGTGTGAAATTAAATTAAAATCATCCTTATGTCCTTAATTACACTTTACTTTCAAAAGACTGGGATTTTCAGAGGTCTTGGGTTTCTATTCTGCTCTTCTGTCTCTTCTTTTTGCCTCAGCATGCCAAAATAGCTCAACTGCATTTTGCCTCCCCAACTTCTTTCAAATTACCTCGAGGCTGAAATCATCACACCCCAAACCTGGACTGAGGTACCCACAGAAGAGCTCAGCTTAGCAGAACAAAACCTCCTTGTTTTATGCAGCTCACTAATTTCTTCACTCAGAAGGGCTGTCTGAATCACAGCAAACTTCTCTGAAATGAGACTCGTTCCTTAAATGACATTATTTCCCAAAATGTTTCTATTTTCCTGAACTGGAACCATTTCAGACTCTGTCTGGAGAATTGCCTGCTCCTAGACTTGATCCCCCACCCATTTCCAGACTGTAGGAAAAAAGAAGAGAAAGAAGAGGCTCAGAGGAATTCTAAAATTCCCAAACTGGCATTTTAGACCCAGTCACCAGCTGGACAGCAAATCCAATTCATGGCCATTTACTCCTGCCAATACAACTGTAGTTTTGTCTCATGAAACTCCCAAAGCTCCATCCAACAGCAGAGTGTCAGAATCAGGAGGAAAAGGTCTCCTTAAATTCCCACCTCTGCAAATAGAATGGATATAATTGTTTTTAAGAATACTTATTTGATAAAAGTAATCCAGCTCTTTATGAGGAAAGAAGAGGTGAGAGATCATGAGGAAAAACAAAAGGGAAGGAGATTTAGCAAAACTCTTACTTTTCATTTTAATCAACAAGAAAATAATCTGGTGAGATAATGGTCTTTGAATTGCAGATCCAAGAACTGTGCCCCCCTCCCTCCAAAATGTATCTGAAATATCTGCAAAGACTCTGTATAAATAAGTTTTAACTACAACATGTTTCTCTCTGCCAAAACCTGCAGCACAGAACACAGACAGCTGTTTGGTTTAAGTTCAATAATAAATAAATAATAGGAAAATAGGAAATAAATAATAAGAGATAAACCAGAATTGACTCTGCATGAGGAGAAGGCTCTGGGGAGAGCCAAGAGCCCTTGAAGGGGCTCACAGGAAGGTCAGAGGCAAGGGGCTGGCTTTAAGCTGAGAGTGGGGCTGGATGGGACCATGGAAGGAAATCCTTCACTCTGAGCATGGTGGGGCCCTGGGACAGAGTGTCCAGAGAGGCTGTGGGTTCCCAGATGGTGGGGCCCTGGGACAGAGTGTCCAGAGAGGCTGTGGGTTCCCCTGGGAATGTTCCAGGCTGGGCTTGCAGCAGCCTGGCCTAGTGGAAGGTGCTCCGGCCACGGCAGGGCCTGGAATGAACGAGGAGAGCTTTAAGGGCCCTTAACCCAAACCATCCTGGGATGCCATGAGTGTCCCACAAATTGTCCTGAACTGCTCCTGTGAGCTCTGCTCCTGCTCAGGGTGTGACTCCTCCTCACCCTCACTGCTCCTCCTCAGGGTGTGACTCCTCCTCACCCTCCCTCATCCCCCTCAGGGTGTAACTCCTCCTCATCCTCACAGCTCCTACTCAGGGTGTGACTCCTCTTCATCCTCACTCTTCCTACTCCTCCTCATCCTCACTGCTCTTCCTGCTCCCTCACTGCTCCTCATCCTCTCTGCTCCTCCTCATGCTGTAATTCCTCCACATCCTCACTGCAGGGATGGGCAGCCCAAATTCCTCCCTCCAGGCAGCTTCCCCTGGCTCACAGTGGGCAGGAGTCAAACCCCAGGGAGCTCCCTGTGTTCCCTGGGGTGCACAAACCAGATTACATTCTTAATTACTGGTTTCTGATTCTGCCTCAAAGAGCTGTGAGGTAACTTATCTCTGCCAGGGAGTAAACAAGGGCTGTGGGATGACATTGAAAAATTATCAGTATTCAAGTGGTTTCACCCACGTGCACCCTGCAAAGCAGAAAGGTCATGAGAGCTGAGGGTTTGGGTGTTAGAGTTTGAGATAATTTCTGTACTTCAAGGTTTTATTGTTTGATAGCCTTGGTTTTGCTGATTGCTTCTCATTGGTGGTTTTTTTTCACAATGACAAGTGGAAAAATGGTCTCTAACAAAGGCAAGGTCCAGTCTTTTGTGAGGAATTTTCTACCTCTTAAGACTGCCAAAAACAGATCAAGAAAAAAAGAGAGAAAATATATGGAGGCTGATACAATTTGACTTAAAATACCATTTAGATTAAAAACATTATTTTGAAATAAAGAACCTGCAATACCCATGGGAGGATTTTTTTGTTTCTGGGCTGATTGTGGGAGTTAAATCCATTGCCCAGGCAGTGCCAGCCCAGTACACAGCAGGAGGAGCTGCTGTCCTGTCAGACTCTGCAGCTCCAGCAGCACAGGGGACAGCAGGAGCCACAACAGGCTCTGATTGCTTCTGAGCCAACATCTGTCATGCCCAGGGCTCAGACACACCACAGAACTCATCCACCCAGGGACTGATGGGCCCCAAAAACGTCCCCAGCTCTCAGGTTTGTTGTTGCTGAAATGGCTCCCGAGGTGTTGAAAGTCTCTTTTTTCCCAGCCCTGCGACTGAAGAAGAAGTCGAGATTCCTCAGCTCTGCTTTTCAAGGTTGTTCATTTTCTCTTATCTATAACATTCTTCTTCTGACCTGCTGAGATCTGTCCATCAGGTCAGGCTGAATCACACTGACCACCCTCAGGGCAGTGTTATCTTTTTATGCTAAGAACTACATGTACTTTATTTACAATAATTTTCCAATACCTATCACCTATGTTAGACAGTCTGCCTCTACTCTAAACCAATCAGAAGTGCCACCAACACAGCAGAAGATGGAGGAAAAGAAGAACAAGGAGGAGAAGGAGAAGGAGAACGAGAAGGAGAAGGAGGACAGGACATGCCCAGATTCCTCCATCTTGCCTCTTGAACCCTCATTCTAAATCCCCACAATTCTACTTTTTCACCCTGTGATAAATTCACTAACATTCTACTCAAATCCTTGTGGCTTGTAAATCTTCACACAAAGTTGGTAACTTTTCCATGGGTTAAAATCAAAGGCACAGGTGTCTGTGACTCCGTGCCAAGGTCTCTGAGCCCCCTGCCAGGGTCTCGAGTCCTCCAGGGCAGCCAGAGCAATGTCCTGGGTTCCCACACCCAGCTTTGCAGAGCATTTGAAAGTCACTCACAGATGGGCTCAGGTTTTCAGTATCATTTTCTTTTGCCCTGCCATGGGCAGCACAGAGCACATCCCACTGCCATGGAAAGCATTCCCAGGTCACCTTCACATCCCAGAGCAGGGGAATTTCTGTTTTCATGAGGGTTTTTTCATGAGGAAGGATTTTCATGAGGGCTGCAGCAACAACTCCACATTTCTGTCACTCAGAAATGGCATGTCACTCATTCTGTCACTCATTCTGTCACTCATTCTGTCACTCGGGTGCCACCGACAGAGCAGGAGCCTCTGCCCCAGGGGATGGGGAGGAGCAGCCCAGGCGGGCTCAGACTCTGCTCTCCCACCTGGAGTCATCCAGGAGGGAAGCACAGCCACTGCCTGCTCCTCTGCAGCCAATTGCAATGGAAATTAACACTTTGGAATTGGTGTTGATCCCCCACCCATTTCCAGACTGTAGAACAAAAGAAAAGAAAGAAAAGGCTCAGAGGAATTCTGAAATTCCCAAGCTGACATTTTAGACCCAGTCACCAGTTGGACAGCAAATCCAATTCATGGCCACTTTTACTCCTGCCAATACAACTGTAGTTTTGTCTCATGAAACTCCCAAAGCTCCATCCAACAGCAGAGTGTCAGAATCAGGAGGAAAAGGTCTCCTTAAATTCCCACCTCTGCCAAAACCTGCAGCACAGAGCACAGACAGCAGTTTGGGTTTAAGTTCAATAATAAATAATAGGAAAATAGGAAATATATAACAGGAAATAAACCAGAATTAACTCTGCATGAGGATAAGGCTAATTGTGTGCGGAAGTTCAGCAGCTCTGGAGAGCAGCTACCAAGTGCAGCTGGAGCTGCCTTCACACCTCTGACTGGAGCCCCAGAGAAATAAAACTGACAGAGCCTCTAATTCAAGGCAGCAACTCACACTGAGGGAGATATTGAGCTGAACAACAATGTATTGAGGGGAGAGAGAAAAGGGACAGGAAGGATTTCAAATCCTGAAATACAAAAATATTTCAGGACATAAGAGGTAAATAACTACAAGGGTAGGCTCAGAAAACACCAAAGAATAACTGATGCAGGGAGAAGAAATCTAATTTTCCCAGCACCTGGTAGTGAACACTAAACCTTTAGAATGAAATCCAGATGTCCAGATCTGCAAAGGAAGTGTTTTAAAAAGATACTCTCTGGATAGGGAAGAAAGAGAAATTTTTCACATTGCATTGATAAACCTGGAAATTGTCATTCTGTGGTGATAATTTGAACCACAATGAGTTGCACTCAAGGGCTAAAGTCTGAATTTTCATTGCAGGTCTTCTGGTTTGTGTGCAGAGCACAGTCCTCCATCCCAGCAGCCACAAGTGTCATTTTTTATTGCTGTCCTTTGTTTTCTTTTTTGCAACTCTAGAGTTTGCTGTGTGCTTTTCCCCCAACCAGGAATAAAGAGTGCACCCAGCAACTCCCATTTCATCAAAGGAAATTGTTGCAAGTCATTTAAGGAGACCTTTTCCTCCCGATTCTGACACTCTGTTGTTGGATGGAGTTTTGGGAGTTTCATGAGACAAAACTACAGTTGTATTGGCAGGAGTAAATGGCCATGAATTGGATTTGCTGTCCAGCTGGTGACTGGGTCTAAAATGCCAGTTTGGGAATTTTAGAGTTCCTCTGAGCCTCTTCTTTCTCTTCTTTTTTTCTACAGTCTGGAAATGGGTGGGGGATCAAGTCTAGGAGCAGGCAATTCTCCAGACAGAGTCTGAAATGGTTCCAGTTCAGGAAAATAGAAACATTTTGGGAAATAATGTCATTTAAGGAGTGAGTCTCATTCTGCAGACTGTACCATTATTTCATGGACTGCACAAGTGATTCCCAATCTCCTGAGAGTTGAGCATGGCCAAGATCACAAACCATTGAAAAGGACAGGAGAGAGGAAAACAGCAGGGCTGAGACTCTAAAATAAATCATACTTGGCAATTCAGAATCTACAGGAAAGGAGATTCTACTGACAAGGACTGTTAGAGGGAAAACTCTCCAGAATAAGTAGGAGAAATCTGAATCCCTGCATCACCAGAAACACCATCTTTGACAAAACATCTCTTTCAGTTCACTTAAACTCTTCCACTTCCATTGAATCCCATTGTGTGATGGAAAAAAAACCCCAAATGTCATGAGAATCTAACCTGGTTTATAATGCAGAGGCCTTTAAAACCTTGGTTTCCTTTATTCCTTTGCTCATGCAAGAAAACAGCAACTCCAAACTTGCCAATCTGCTCCTATTTTTGAAGCAAAAGAGAATCTAAAACTAAAAAGTAGGAAGGCTTCTCAAATCCTATAGGACATTTGACATTGCCTTATAATCAGAAACAGAGTTAATGACAAAAATCAGCACATCAGTCCATAACTACTGGGACTAAAAGTGGAAAGAACTAATTCCAGCAATGTGGATGAAATCTCTGGCAATTCCTCACTGCAGATTCACTTCATTCCTGCACAGATGAATAAACACCAGAAATAGTTTTAAAGCTGCATCTGCTGTTGAATGATAACATTTTGGAGACCTGGTCCTCACTCCTGCTGAAAATAAACAGTTGGAGATCTCTGAAGGACAGTGGAATTGTAGTTTAGGCTATGGCTGACTCATAAATTGTCACACAAGCAAACAACAAATATAAATCACATTTTTCTTTCTTTCTTCCCCATCACTCCTTATCCAGCCACTGCCAAATAAAAATTTCCACACAAGTTACAGCAGGTTTGGACACAGAAATGCTGACTGGTCACTTCATGACCCACTATGACCATGTTACAGTGCAAGGGTGCCAAATAAACCCCAAAAAAAGGCTTGGAAGTATTTTACACAATTATAAGAGAAATTACTCAGTGCAGAGGGATTAATCCCTGCCCCCTCAGAGCAGTGAGGTTGTGAGTGCACAGTGTGTACATGGGCCAGGGGCTTTGGGGGCACCCCAAACCAGGGCCAGCAGAAAGCCAGGACACCCTAAAAATTGCCTCAGCTTGTGTGAAGAAAGATATGATTTGTTTGCAATTAAAAAAACATCTGGCTTGAATAATAAGGAGGGGAAAATTTTATTTCTGTTCAGAAAGTTTAAAGAAAAAAAAAAGAAACCAATCAAGAAGAGGAGAAAAAATCAAAGTTGCCAGACAATAGAGGAGAAAATGATGTCACCATTCCAAGAGAGCTGACACCACAGGAATCCAGTCTGGCAGGGGAGTGTGCCCTTCCCAAAGTGTGAAATGAGTCCTGCACATGGAGCCATTGCCAAGAACATCATGATGGACACTGGGAGCCTGGGAAAGGTGGGAAATCAATGAAATCAGTGCAATCTGGGGTGAGGAATGATCCCAGCAGAGTGAACTTGAACAAGAGATGGGTGGGGACACCAGGGGGGCACAGGAGGCACCAGGGACACGGTGGGAGCAGGACAGCACAGCCACACTGCCCCTTGCACCTGGCACCCCCAAAATGCAGCCTGGCCATGGTTCTGAGAAATAAAAGCAAGAGTTATTTACCTGTGTCAGGGGGTAGCTATTTACCCATTAACACAGGTAAATATTTTTGCTATTTTTTTGCTATTTAAGCTATTTTTGTTGATTTGAGAGGAGAAATGGAGACCAAGGAAAGCAGCAGCAGCACAGAGAAGAAGAGCAGTGCTGGGTTTGTCAGAGCCTGGGCTGTGGCTCTGCCTCCCAGACAGTGCCAGGGACCTGGCAGGGCAGGTCCTGGGGGCAGAGGAGAGCAGGTGATGCATCAATCCCTCCTCATAGCTGGAGCAGGGACAAACTTGGCAAGAAGAACAGGAATTTTCCTGCAGTGAAACCCTTTGGCCAGAAAAAAGTGCAATTCATCAAAGTGAAGTTGGTTTTGTTGCTGTAAATTGCTCCAGGAGCTGTGCAGCCCAAGCAGCACCCCAGGGCCTGGGGCTCACCCAGGAGGGGTGCAGGAGGTGGGGATGGATGGAGAGCAGAGATCTCTGCAGCCAGGACAGGAATTTGGGGTTTATTGCAAAGGGCCTGGGGGCAGGGCCCTGCTGGGAGCTGCCAGGCACAGCTCAGAGCAGGCCCCAGAGAGGAGAGGGGGAGAGAGGATGAGAGGGTAAGAGAGTAAAAGGGTAAGAGAGTAAAAGGGGTAAGAGTGTAAAAGGCAAGAGCTAAGAGACAGGAGGTAGGAAGTGTGAAGTTCCCGTTCCAATACAATAAATCTTCTGTGTTGAATATTCTGATTCTCACTAACCAATCCAGTACAAGATACAAATCCTATAGCATTTACATACAGCCTATAAGAATCATTACATTACCATACTGTGTCACATTTTAAACCCTAAAAACTCCTCTTTGTGCCCCTTCTGCCAAGCTGTAGGGTCTGCTCTGCCCCTTGGGCCTGTCTGCAAGCAGAGGGTGTTGTTCCATCAAAAGGGGATCACCTTCAGCAGCCACACCATTGTTTTCCTGTTGTTCAGTAACTAAAGTATCTCAAAGCTTGCTTTCATTTCAATCTCACTTATAGTTTCCATATTCTCAAAAGCTTTTGCCAGACAATCATATTTGTAAGGCTTTCCTGTTTCCCCTTCCCAACAGAGGGGAACATTGGGTAGCACTGAGGAGGGACTCTGGCCTCCCACCCCATCCCAAATTCCCTCCCCTGCACTGCTCACCTCCTGGCTCTCTTCAGTCATCCCCACTGGAGCTGCTCCACTCTGCATCAGTAACTGCATTTTATGGAATTAAAGCCAGTGCTGCCACATCCTGGGTGAAACCCTGACCTATGGGGCCACCTCAGCTTCGCATGCAGCAGATTAAAGCTGCTTTTGAATAAAGAATAAGTGATCTATATCAGATCAAACAACTCAAATCTGAAATAATCAGATGGTAAAAATGATCCCTCTATTGTTTCAGATACTTCTACCTGTCACTCATCACTGCCAGTCTGGTTTAGATTTCCTTTTACCTATGGTTTACATGGGGTGCTTCAGGGTTAAAGCACAGTAAACATCCTTTAAAGTACCTATC
Source organism: Molothrus ater (assembly GCF_012460135.2). Lineage (NCBI taxonomy): Eukaryota > Metazoa > Chordata > Aves > Passeriformes > Icteridae > Molothrus > Molothrus ater. The sequence continues at coordinate 1,981,830 of NC_050488.2, forward strand.
TATAAAGAAATGCAATTTATTTAGACAGGTTTTTCCTTCTCATCAAGAACTCCATACCTACAGAATTATAATAAATGCTACAATCATTTAAAAATTACTAATATTTAGTATTTCCCTTTGGCTTTAAATGCAGTCTCCCAGTAAGAACATTGACCTTCACCTCATTAAATAAATGCAAGTCTCCAGCAGTTCTGATCGAAGAAAGTTGGATAGATTCTTATATATTAACATATATATAGTAAAAAAAAAAAAAAAAGTAGCAGAGAAGCTGTAATTTAAAATCAACTTAAGGAACTTTCCACAGGTTTAATGAAAGATTCAAAATCTTTAGTTTGCCTTTCTAACCAAAGGAAGCACAATCAGTGTTGTATAGTTACATATACTTGTATATATAATTCTATTTTTTTCTAATATATTCTCACCCAGAGAGAGCTTAAGCTGACCTTGAGTTGAAAGGGGGTTCAGGCAGAATTTCCTGCAAATTAGGGCTAGTAGGAATTTCTCATTTTAGACATGAAAGCTTTTCTTTTTGAAAAGAGTGTTCTGAATAATTTTTGAGAGAGATGTCAGCCAATGCCAGTACAGGCATCCCTATGCTGAAACATTTGAGAATTTATATTCTACAGCTCCAAAGCAGCAAAAAGCAGTAAAACCTCCCCTTTTCTCTGCTACTTTACTGAAAATGGCTTTGGAAAAAAGCATCAACAATGTGGGTGTTCTTTGGAAATGTGGTTCTTAAACACCTTGAGCAAAAAGGAAAAGCCAAGTAGGTAAACTCAGCCAGGCACAATGTAAGGCACCAGGAAACACCAAAATTGTCAAAGTCTTGGGTCACTAAGGAAGTAATGGGGGAAAAAAGAGGTGTAGGGGAAGGGTCTTCTCACCCAAATAATCTGGTTTTCAGTGAAAAAAAAAAATAACACAGAATTACAGATCCATAAAAAGATCCCTGAGAATTTTCAGATGAACAAATTTCCCCTGCTAGCACAATCTGATTAAACAGAGTTTTCCTTCTTTACCCACTGCCTGCACTGCAGTTATTGTGTCACTGGGTTTGATATTATTCTCTTCCAGGCTGAATTTTCTTCCCTCTTTCTCCAGTTTTACCCCAGGAGCTGGAAATTATTTTTATCTTTATTTCCTTTATTTTTTACCTGGCTGCTTAAACATAAGGAAGAATCACCTCTAGCCTGAAACCAATAGTATGTGAGATATTTAAGGAGTTGAAAGGAACTTGCTTGAGGCTTGGAACATCAACACCAATGGTTTAAAACAGCAAAAGGGAATGAGCCCTTGTCACAGAGGATTTTTGCCTGAAGAGATGGGTGATAAACTTAGGTTGGTTTGTTGGTGTTTTTTGGCAGAGGTATTGCCAAAATCAAAGTGTGGGGGAGAGTTAATTTTGTTTGCCTTTTCAGACAGATGATGTTCCTGCTCATATTCTGTGCACTTATTTCAGTAGTCTGGTCAGTGAAATACCAGAGGCCACAAGATTTATTCCTACTTCAAAAGTCCAGTGCCAAACACACTCGTGCTCAGAGAGCTGTGCTGCCTGCACTCAGTTTAATAGCAGAAACATCCCCAAAATGAGCACCTCAGACAGTCCCTGTGCCAGTGAAACCCTCCAGCAAAGCTGCATTCACAGCAGTGGAACACTCTTTTTCATCCTTTTGAATTTCAGAGCGAGCTTAAGGAAGAATTGATGGGATTTGGATGTGTTTTTCCCATGTGCCAGAGCTGCAAGCTGAGCAGAAGCTGAGGTTTGTAAAACTCTGTTCAGCTGCAGTGCTGGAACTGGAGGCAGCACAGGGAACTGGCCCTGTGCTCTGGAAATACCCTGCTCCAAGTCTGGCTTTATTCACAGAGATTAATCAGAAATGTCACAGAGTTTGAAGGGCAAAAAAGGGAAAAATAATTGTGTTCAGTAGGAAACAAACTGGAACCTCCAAAAGAATGGAGATGGTGAGTAAAGGCAAAAAACAAAACCCCAGGCCAAGCACTCTGCTCTCACAAACATGCTTAGGTCACAGTGAAAGGGCCTTAAAACAGCATCCAGTGCCACTGAAGGGGGCAGTGAGCAGCACTTATGGGAATCCCAGGGATTTCTCCTTCCTCATCCTTTCAGCTGAGGACACCTCATAATTCAGAGCAGTTCATGGGATGACTCCTCATTACAAAAAAAAAAAAATAAAAGGAAAGTAAAGTAAAGCTGGCAGATCTTCTGTAGCCACAGAACCTGAGCAGTGCCCTTTAGCTGGAGCAGCTGCAGTTGCACAAACAGCCAAGGCACGAGGCAAACCCTGAGGGATTTCAGAGCTGCTGATCAGAGAGGACAGGAGCTCTGCTCCCATTCCAGGCTCTGTTTCCCCATGAGAGGCAGAGGTGCTGTGGCTGAGCTGTGCCTGTCAGCCTGGGGAGGATGACACCACGAGTGGCACTGCAGGACAGCATCAAACCACCAGCATTTATCACAACTGATGAGGAAATAAATTGTAAATAACCTCCAACCAGCTCCATTAAATGCAGGAAGTTTCACTGGATACATCATCAACACTGGGCTGGAGACACCAAATGAGGGCAAAGAGATAATTACATAATGCAGGAAGAGGCTTGCAGCATCTTTTAATGAATGTACAGTTCTCCTCAGAGGAACTGCTGCTTATTTATACCCTGCTATAAGTGACCATGTGATTAATTCAGCTGCCAGCTTGATCAAACTGACTCTCCAAATTGTTTGTATATCAGCATTCTGTGATAGGAAATAATAGGATTAGCACAGCAGCATTTTCAGCTCTTGAGATTTTATCACAGGTCACACTATATAAAGGATTTCTTTCAGAACCCAAGGCACTTGATCAGCTTTCATTAGCAACCTACAGCCTGAAGGACCTGAAGGAGCAGGACTTGCAAAATGTGCACTCTTATGGCTCAAAATATCAAGCCCATTAAAAAAAATTAAATATTCTACATGGCTTTGAAATGCAAATATCAGGGTTTGAGAATGCAATGCTAGAACTGGAAATGGGGGCTGGCAGTAAAGTTATCTCACATCCTGCAGCAAACACTGTGGTTGCAGAGTTGGGGATTGCTCAGGACTGTGCTCCCAAGCCCAGGACAGCTCTGCACTCTGACATCTCCTCATGGGTGAAACATTCCCAACAACCCAGCTGCTGGCAGCAGGAATTCAGCAGAACGGGGTCAGATCTGTCTGCAATGACTTTCTGGGGCTCTCCATGAGTGCTCAGGAGTCTGGGCAAACTCTCCTGCAGTTCTTTGCACAGCAAACAGCTGGGCACATCTGCAGGGGTGGGCCCACAGTCAGTGTGGGGCAGCAGCAATGGGACTGGAGCTGCTCTCACTGGGGAAAAGTGATTATTCATCAGTAGTTCATAAACCAGAGCTGACTGGTTTGTTTCAAAACCCAGGAAGCCATAGCTTTGTAAAGGACATTGGACATTATAAAAATAACCATTTTATCAGTTATGGACAGTGAGTGAAATTCCACAGTGAGTTCCCAAACTCATCACCTGGGCTTTCCCAATGTAGTCTTTTATATGAGACACTAATTAATATCTAATTGGTCTCACCAAGAACAATTGCTCAGTGTGGCCATAAAGTTCAATGCCCTGCCTTGTACATTTCCAACTCTTCAAGTAGAAAATAGCAGGGTTTAGTAGGAAAATGCAAGATGTGTCTGGGGGTGTGTGTTCTATTGCCATCTGTCAGAGCTGGGGCAGGTATCTGCTGTTCATGGGGCAGTTTTCTTTATCTCTTCCACAAACCCATCCTCCTTCAGGAGATATTTTCTGTCCATGGCCACTGAGTGCCCCTGCATGGCTGATCCAATTCCATCATCCCATGGGGAGAAGCTCTGCCCAGGGGAGGAGCCAAGCATTCCTACCTGGATCCAATCTGAGGTTTGGGACAGCCCAGCAGCCTTTGCCCAGTGCATTGCCAGAGGAGCAGCTTCTGCTGCCCTGCATGGCCAGAGGGAGCCCAGGCCCATCTCCAGCAGCCCTGGAGCTGCAGAGGAAAACTCCTCCCTTGTGCAGGATCCCTGCTCCAGCAGAGCCACAGCTGGCACTGCAGGAGGGCTGAGCCCCCATGGGATGGGGCTGTGCCACCCCCTGACACACAGGGGGACAGGGCATGGGCTGACTCTGGCAGGGGTTTGGTTTGTATCACTGCATTTCATTTTAATTTTCCTGGTAAAGAACTGTTATTCCTATTCCCACACCTTTGCCTGAAAGACTTTTAATTTCAAAATTGTAATAATTCAGAGGGATGGGGTTTACATTTTCCGTTCCATGGGAGGTTCCTGCCCTCCTTAGCAGACACCTGTCCTTTCAAACCAGGACAGTTTAGCTGATGATTGAGCTGATTTTGTTTGTCACCACTCTCCTTAAACAAGGACCACACCACAACACTCAGAGTGCTGAACAATCTCATGCATTTCCCAGCCCTACTCCAGCTGTTATGCAACAAATTGGTAAAAATGCTTAAAAACCTTTATCAGACTTGCCTGAAGAGTTAGCAGAGTGTGGGAACAAGGCACATTCATGGATAGCTCTCTGTCACACTGGGAATTCAGCAACCAAAGGCCCAAACAGCTGGAACAGAGCAGTGAAATCATCTGGAACTGAGGACACCACATGCAACCATTTATTCCAGGAGAGGAGGGGCTGCTTTGGACTCCCTTTAATGTGGTCCATGCACTGAACCTCCATTAGCACCAATCCCAGAGATTTCTAGAGGGAATATTGCAATTTAATTTAATATAAAGGTATGCATGGAAAATAGAAAGCAGGAGATCTGCTCTGACAGCTTAATCCCAATCCTAAATAAAACATTCCCATAAATACAGCGTGGTGTTGTGCCTGCCTGGAACACTGCATTGTATTTTTAATGACAGTGACTGTGCATAAAGAGCTAGAAGAAAACCTGCTTTTCATTAGAGCCAAGCCAGCAAGGCAGAGAGGGGCACAGAGCCTCCAGCTTGCCCAGTCCAAATTGACCATGAATATTTTCATTAATGGGCTCAAAACCCCCCAAGTTCCATAAAACACAAACATGTGCTTTTAGCCCTCTGATGTAGACAGATCACTTAATACACACATTTTGTACCTCAGACTTATTTGTATCTTGGAGACAATGGAAAACAATATCCTAAAAAAGAACACAAGATTTCATTCTTTCAGGCAATTCTTTGGAACTGAGAAATTATAGCTAAAGGGCCGACTGGGGGCGATGCTCAGAATTTGAGAACAAATAGCTTGGATGACATCTAGTGGGAAAATAAGCAATCACCGGGTGAAATTGTGAATGGGGAAAACAGCAAAGAGGGAGGTTCTCAATGAAAGCAGGCACGAAGAGAGAGAATTTCTTGATAAAATGAGTGGAGTACAATTTAGGAGAAGAATTTCCTAAATGACAAGACTTTATCCGCCTGTGGAATAATCTGAGGAAATGAGATTTTGGATTTGACAGAGGGAAAATCCCATTAGCAGAACCACAAAAAATGTGCAGCAGGAAAAAATGTGGACAGGAGGAAACTCTGAGCCCTCCTAAGTGGAAATACTCAGAAAGCTTTGACAGCTCAGTTCTGCAGAGTGAAGGAGCTAAGAGGAAAATTTTGGCCTTCAGGCAATAATAGCTCCTGCTTTGAGAGAAACCACAGTTTTTCTTTAAATCATTTCTGCCAGCAATATTCCTTGATGTGAGAATGAATTTTGTGATTGATTTTTTTTTATCCTTCTTCTTGCTTATTTGTAGAATTCATTAATTACCAGTGACTCACATCCAATTACAAAGATCTATTTTGGTTAGTCTACTCTCACCAAAACCTATTTGAAAGTACAGAAGAACAGAATTAATCAAGGTGAGAGATTTTAAATGAGGAGCTGGCAGTGTGAGGTGGGCACTTTTTTCAGCCCTGGGAATGGAAACAGTGCTTGAGAAAACTTCTGGCCTTCCTTGGTCAAGAACAGGTCACTGTCAGCAATAAATGCCTGGAACTCCTTAAAAGGGACTAGAAAAGGTAATGGCATCTTGTGTCTGAGTTTGCTCTCAGCAGGTCACACGTTTGATCTGCTCATTTATCTCCAGCTTGCAGCTTTTATTCTGAACCAGGAGGAGAGCAGTAATCTCCCTCAGCCCTTCTCCTCCCTCAATGAGCACGCACAGCCCCCACAGAGCTCACTGCAGGAGTCAAGGCCTCCAGGGAGAGCTGATCCAGAGAAAAGGGCATTCAGGGGACAGGTGAGGAGAGAGGGGTTGTTTGGGACATGAGGGTGTCCAGAAATCCCTCTCCACTGAGAGGAGGCAGAGCGTCCATTCACAAAAACTTCACATGGATTCTCTCTGTGGAAAAAAATTACTTTCATACCCTAACAAGATTATAGCAGATTATAACTATTTTTTTTCAAATTGGCTCTTAATAAATCATCTTAAATGAAGAATCCTCATTTGGCCTACAAAAAGCCCTAAAATCAGAAATGCAGAATGCAAATGCCTGGTGCTTCTGGCAGCCAGTCCCTGCACACCCTGAGCTCCACAGGGAGCTGGAGCACGGGCCAGGGGACAGGGCTGGGGACTCAGCAGGAACAGCTGGGCACATCTGGGCACCTCTGCCACACCAGGACACCTGGAGGAACACAGGACTAACTGAGGGATATGTCTTGGTTTGGAGAGACAGGTGCCTGCTAAGGAAGGCAGGAGCCTCCCCTGAAATGGAGAATGTGAACCCTCCCCACCCCTCCGAATTGCTATAAATTTTAAATTAAGGGGCTCTCAGACAAAAAATAGGGGAGCAGGAAATAACAGTTCTTTAATAGGGAAGAAAATAAAAGGATAAAATAAAAAACTGCAGTAAACTAAAACAACACTGCCAGAGTCAGAACACAACCTGACACCCTGTGGGTCAGGGTGTTGGTAGCAGTCCAATTGGAATTGTGGCTGCAGCCCTCCTGCAGTGTCAGGGCTGGTTCTGCTGGAGCAGGAATCCTGTAGAAAAGGGTGTAGTCCTCCTCTGAAGATCCAGGGGAAGAAGAGGCAGCTGCTGTTCCTCTGGGGAATCCAGTGGAGAAGCGTGCTGGTGTTCCAGAATCTCCAGATTCTATCTGGGTAGGAATGCTTGGCTCCTCCCTCTGGGCAGAGCATCTCACACTGGGATGCTGTAGTTCTTATCAGCCATGCAGGGACATTCAATAGCTGTTATCAGCAGATGTCTCCCCAGTTGTGGAAGAGATAAGGAAAACTGCCCACTTAACAGAAGACACCTGCCATACAGATGGTAAATAGAACACAATTTGCTATCCAGGACTGGATAGCACAAAATGGGTGTGGAGTCCGGCCATCCAGATGTTGTCAGTGCAGAAGGACACAGCATTTGATTTCACTGTGTGACAGGAAGGTTTTGATCGTGTGGCAGCACTCCTGAAGGCACAGAGGCACAGACTGTGCAGGCACAGGGCACACAGACACCCATGGAATCATGGATGTGCTCCCCAAAGGCAGGGGAAGCGCCCGAGGATGGGAGCACCATGAGCAGTGCACTCACAGCCATCCCCACCTGACAGGCAGTGATGAACTGCTCACCTCAGCACGGGAGGAATCTTCTCCTCATCTCATTGAAAAGATCACAATTCTAAAGGGCTTTGAAGTATTTTTGTCTTTTCCCCCTGGCACTGTCTGAATTGCCTTTTCAAATGCTAAAGAGCAGAGATACACAGTAAAGCATTTTCTTCAGGAAGTTCCTAAGGAAGTTCCAGCTCCTGGTAACTCATTAGACCCTAATGAAGAAAAGTCCTTTAAAAATAAGTAAAAATTAGACAACAAGGATTGCTGCCAGGATAATTTATACACCAGAAATCTCCTTTCCTCTCAGGAACATCCACTTATAAAGAAAGGACAGCTTAAAACCACAGCTCTGCTGCAAATCTGCAGCATGAAAACCTCACCTGGGCTTTGCTTCCAAAAGCAGAACAGATCTCCAAGCCTGTCCCCAAGCCAACACTACCCAGAACTGGCCTGAATGGAACAGACCCACAACCAGCTGGGTTTCCAAATGCCAGCTGCCATCAGAATTCTTGTGTGCTCATGGCTGGTAACTAAAGCAAAGGAAAACTTACATCCAAAACTTTGCTCACACATCAAATTGAAAAGTAAATTCTGTTTTTGCTTTCCCTTCACACAGACATGGCATTCTGTCTTTAGATGAACAGATACATGAGTATTACAAACTTGTATGACCCTAATTTACTGGCTTTGTGGCCAAATACATACAGATATTTCAGAAACCTTCCTTTCACCACTTGGAGTTATTGGTTTTGAACATGGGTGACCCAAATTAAATACTATATTTTGGGTGACTTCAACACAATTTTATCTCTTTTAATTCAATGGCATTCATATTTCCTTTCTCTGTTCCTGTCTTTCTCTGTCCCCTAATGATGTCACCGGCCTACCATGGTTATTTTGATGTTATGGTGTGCTTTTAAAAGTTTTATTAAATGGTGAAAAGGCAGTTATTAAACAAACTTGGCTGACCAGTACAGAAAAACTCAATTTCACAGGCAAACTTCTTCTCCCTCATCTGCTGGGGCTTGTGTGTCTCAACAGCTCTGGCCCAAACTAACTTTCATACCTGGAGATTTTCTGGAGATAAAAAAAAAAAAAAAACCACAAATTTCAGATGAGTTTTTCCAGATCCCATCAGATGCAATAGGAAAAATACATTAGGAACAAAACAAAAATCCCAAAGCATTTCCTCTTGTCTGCAGCAAGCACAAGACCCACCCCAAGCACTTGATGCCATGGCACAACCATAAATAGCAGCTCTGGGCTGCTGCCCCATCCTGCAGAGGGAAAAGCTGCCCTGCCACCCTTCCCTGGGGACTCTGAGCACTCAGCCTGCCCTGCCAGCCCCACTGCAGCACAGGGACAGGGACCAGGAGGGGCCAGACAGGGTAAGTGCCAGCCAGCACCTCCCCAGCTCTCCCTTCTGCATTTCTGCCACAGTTCTGGTTTCTCTTTGAGTTTGGGTTTCTTGCTGCTTCTATATTTAATCAGAAGAGATCATCTTTTCCATAAATAACAATTAACTTCTTTTAGCCAGCTGTCATAGTCTGTGCTTCTAAGATGTTTACTTTGGGAAAAAGAGCTCTGGTAGATTTCTTGAAAGATCACTGATGAGTACCTGGGTTCAGAGCAAAGATACTCAGAATACCCAGTTCTAGATTTCAGTTTATCTTAATGGCTGCAAGAGGGTTTAAGGGTGAACAAAACAAAATGTAGTGTATGTACCAATGTCAAAAATTGGTTAATGAACCATCCTAGCAAAAAAGCCTGGGGGTGGGGAGGCGGGTGGAAGCACAATACAGAAGGTAAATGATGACTGTCAAGAGCAGAGTTAAGTCTGGGCAGTTATAGAGGATACGTGGAAAAGAAAATAAGCAACAGGTGGCACAGGACAAAAAGAGGAACCACAGGGTATTTGTCAACTCACTGACAAAGACATAGAAGATGGCTAAGAGGAGTATTTCAGCTTCTGAAAGAAAGAAGGTTTTCAGACATTTACAATTATTCAATCCCTTAAGCTTCATTTTGAAAACTGGTTTAAACACACAATTTTAACTCTAGATCTATGACAATATGGAAGCAGAATAGAAACCTTTACCTAAAACTAAACTGGCTTTTTCCATCATCTCCTGGTGACATTCTGCCCCAGAATTTTGATCAATAATATTTTTTGTACAGTTATGAAGGGAAAACAATGAACCAGAGAGGAAAGGGAAGAACTGTGCTCTGTCTTCAGTGTTTGTGCTGAAGTTGAGGAGTGATTCTGTGGGACATACAGAAAAAGATTTTTGTACAATTATGAGTGGAAAACAATAACCAGAGAGAAAAGGGAAGAACTGTGCTCTGTCTTCAATGTTTATGCTGAAGATGGGGAGGTTCTGTGGGACACATAGAAAGCTAAAGATTTGTCATAATTGAGACAGAGACAAAACAAAGCAACACACTCCATTTCCAGAAGGCTTCAAACCCTGTTTTTATTCTAGCATGCATGCTTGTTCTACATTCTTACAAAGCTCCTAAGTTTACACTTTACTCACTGGTCACGAGAGACAAGCAAAGTGCTTCTTGGAATAGGCAGTTACAAGTTTCTCCTATTTATCCTTTCTTTCTTGGTTTCTATGTCAACAACCTTGGTAGGGAATTCTTTCAGGGGTAAACATGGATCCTCTTGTCAAACTTCTCAATGGCTCACAGAGGTCACTATAAAACCTCTTCCACAAAGGTTTTATTCCAGAAACCTAAACCTGGGTGAGAAATAACCGCTGTGGAACCACGCCAATAAACTTCACTTCTTGTTGTTTCTGCAGCTGGAGATGGAGCTGCTGGCTGTGCTGGGCTGTGCCCTGCTGCTCCCCACGGTGCTGGGGGAGGATTGTCCATCCCAGTGCAGCTGCTGGTCCCTGGGGGAGCCGTGGGGGACAGGGGTGGACTGCAGCTCTCGGGGGCTGCGCGCCCTGCCCGCCCTGCCCCGCCTGACCCGCATCCTGCACCTGCACAACAACAGCCTGGCCTCCATCCCTGCCGGGGCCCTGGATGGCCTGGGCCACCTGCAGGAGCTGCAGCTGTGGGACAACCCCTGGCACTGTGACTGTCACATCCTGTACCTGAAGCTCTGGCTGCAGGATTTCTCTGCGCCCCGCGCTCACCCGGCTCCGCTGCGCCAGCCCCGCTCCGCTCAGGATGAAGCCCCTGGGGCAGCTGACTGGGAATGACCTGGGTGTCTGCACCAGGCTTCTCCCAACCAAGTGTCTCCAGTTCTTCTGGAGAGACCTCATTTTAATTGCTGGAGCAGTAATTACCCTCCTTTTAGTGGCGTGGGCTCTGAAGTTCTCCAAAAAGCTGGTCTGTCAGCTCCGCCTTGGGAGCCGGCGGCTGAGGAGGAGCACCCCCAAAACCCACAAGGTACTGTGAGCTCTTCCCTGCCCTGGCAGAAACTCCAAACTCCTCCACTACAAAAGAGCACTGGTAGCACTGGTTTGAATAGTCAGTGCTAAAAAAGCCCAAAGTTTGGGTCCTCAGAAGAGTTGGATTTAATTTTTGTCCAAAAAGAAACTTGGTGAGGTTTGGACAGACAACTCCACCCTGCGGCCATCTGCTCCTGTGAAGAGAAGATTCCACATCTTTAAAAATCATTTAACTTTCCATTTTCCCACTTAATTCTCAGCTCTTATAGAAAGAAGATTTACACCCCTACACTTTTTAATAAATGGAGATGAGCACCAATTGTATTATTTTAACAAATCTTTTCTCACTGTGAGTTTACAGCCCATCAGCATCTCTCGGTGTCCCAGGGGGCTTGGCAGGACCATTCCTGTGTGCAGGAAAACCCAGCCCTCTCTTCCTCAGGTTTAGGAGCTTCCTGCCACCAAAAGCACCCAGATTACACAGACCAGACACTGAATGCATCCCTGATTGAATGCAGTTAAAGATGGACTGGTAATGGCAATATAATCAGCAAAAAAATTTTGAATCTTATGGAATTTCCTGGAGGGTGAACAATAATAAAGCATCCTATGTGGAACTGAAATAACAGGTGCTTATTGAACATTCATATTGACCCAAATTTGATCTCTTTCACTATTCTAAACATTTCTGATTAAATTTCTAAGATATTTCCTGAACTTATCCTCTGGAGATAATTTTAGAATATTTCCCCTGGACTGAGCTTTTCAATGTTTTAAAAGACAACAACCATTCTGTACGAATGCAGAACATTACAGAAGAAATGCATCTGCTATCTCTCATGGAATTTCCTACATGACATTTTTTGTTCCCCCAAAATGAAATAAATCATTCACACTAAAAGCTTATCTCTCTGTTCTGTGCCTATAAACTAGATATGCATGCAATAGTGAACTGCTTTACCACATGGCCTCAATAGTACAAATATTTTTAAAATGAGCAATTAGTGAACATTTCTGCTTGCACCAACCAACACATCAAATAAGATGCACAGAATACAGGAAAAAATAATTGAGAGAACTTTTCTGTCCTTATAAGAGGAAAGAGGAGGGAATCTCTTCCATGGCAGTAATTCACATTCTACCAAAACAGCCTTGCATTTATAACTTTTCATCCATTTGGGTTTTATCTGGGAAAAAAACCCTCTGCAAAAGGGGCAGCTGGAACTAACTGAGGGTCAAAAGCAACACTCAGTGTTTATCTGGCAGGGCCACTGTGTCATGCTTAGCCACAAACTCCATCAAACTGCATAAATAACACTACAGCTGCTAACGACATGCAAAGACAGGAAAATACTTCAGCTATCAAAATGAAACACACAGGCAGCACTCCCAAAATGGGTTTGGAACACTCCAGAAACTGTTACTGCATCCTGCCTGCAAGGGCCAAACTGGTGGTGACTGTATCTGCTGGCACAGTCTGGGAACACAGGTGTGACTGCTGGGATGATAAATAAAATAAAATAAAATAAAATAAAATAAAATAAAATAAAATAAAATAAAATAAAATAAAATAAAATAAAATAAAATTGAAATAAAATAAAATAAAATAAAATAAAATAAAATAAAATAAAATAAAATAAAATAAAATAAAATAAAATAAAATAAATAAAATAAAATAAATAAATAAAATTAGGTTTGTTTCCTCAGTGGGCAGGAGTCAGAGTCAGCATTATTGACCAAAACCTCACAGTAGCACACAGAGAAGGTTTGTGTGAACATCAATTCTGGATGAACAGCAATTCTGTGTAGACTGAAACTCAATTAAGGTATTTAATTGAGGAATATTTGCAGGTTTCATTTATTAAATAGCACAGTATGTGAATCACCTTTTTGCCTAAAAATTCTCTATATTTTGTTAACACTGGAGCAAACAGCACTGCTCAAGCTGAACTGTCCAGCTTCCTGCTTGCCTTCTGCCAGGCTTTAGTTAGAGTTTATTGCAGGTTTGAGCTCATGCAGCAGAGCAGTTTGCAAGGCTCCATCATCACAAAACACTGCTCTCCTTTGTGCTACAGGGCCACCATCCTGACAGAACGTGGTTATTATGATTAATATGATTATTAATGTGCTAACAGCCAGCTCTGGAGCTCCCTGAAACACAAGGCAGCTCATTCCCAAAAACCACCCTGCCCCAGCTCAGAGCAGGCTGAGTAAAACAGCCCCAGCTCTGCACAATGGAATAAAACAGCCCAGCTCTGCCAATATAATAAACCAGCCCAGCTCTGCCCAGGGGAGTAAACCAGCCCAGCTCTGCCCAATGGGATAAACCAGCCCAGCTCTGCTCAATGAAATAAAACATCCCAGCTCTGCCCAATGGAATAAAACAGCCCAGCTCTGCCCAGTGAAATAAAACAGCCCAGCTCTGCCCAGTGAAATAAAACAACCCAGCTTTGCCAATATAATAAAACAGCCCAGCTCTGCCCAGTGGAATAAAAGTGGCTCTGCCCCATGGAATAAAACAGGCCAGCTCTGCCCAATTAAAAGTGGCTCTGCCCAATGGGATAAAACTGGCTCTGCCCAATGGAATAAAATACCCCAGCTCTGCCCCATGGAATAAACCAGCCCAGCTCAGCCCCATGGAATAAAAGTGGCTCTGCCCCATGGAATAAAACATCCCAGCTCTGCCCAATGGAATAAACCAGCCCAGCTCTGCCCAGTGAAATAAAAGTGGCTCTGCCCCATGGGATAAACCAGCCCAGCCCTGCCCCATGGAACAGAAGTGGCTCTGCCCTGTGGAGCTCTCTGGCTTTGCAGCATTGATGTTTCTCCTCTGGGTGCAGCCACTCTGGGGCTGCCAGCTGCACTCAGCTACAAACACTCTTTTCAGCACCAGAACTGAAAGAATTGAAGCACTTCTGCTCGTTTATAAGACAGAAGGATTTCCAAACCCAGAAAGAAAGCAACAGCAGCTGCTGGAGCCAGTGGAGCTCCTGGGAGAGCACAGCAGGAGCAGGGGAGCCTGGGCAGGAGCTGCCCAAAAGGTGCCAAGGGTGGAGCTGAGCAAGTGGGAAAAACACTGGCATTGCCATGGACACCTGATATCCCTGCTTTTTTATTTGTGTTTTTTTTATTTTATTTTTAATTTTAGTAGGAAATACCTTCCTCCTGCCTGCACAGGGCAGTGGCCACTGCCAGCAGCTCCAATGCAAGTGGCAGTGCCAGGGAGGGCTGGGCACCTGGGCAGTGCAGGAGGTGCCATGGCTTGGGGAATGGAGCCAGCTCGAGCCCTCCTGCCCTGGCAGGAGGAGGAGCAAAAGTGCATGCTTGTTATTTTAGAAGAGATGCTTATTCAGAGTAAAATTGCAATATTTTCACTAAAACATACCTACCACTGGTTTGGAGTTACTGAATTTACGTGATTTCTGCCCCATCCCGTGTTGGTATTTTAAGAACATACATTTCTCATGTGTTTCAAATCCCAGCTCCTGCAGGTGAAGGTTAAAAGATGAATAAGATCTAAGTGCACTTGACAGCTTTTCTTTTTCAGTAGAAATCTGAAAACAGCTTTTTGTTTCACCCATGCTTTGAGAATCAGCCCAGCCTTTCCCAGCAGCTCTGGGCAGCTCCATGAGGTGCATAGGTGGCATTTTTCTGTTCTGACTCTCTTCTCTTACATGTGAGTGAGTGTAGGAAGTAGATTTGAATTTACACATCTCCGTGGGCTCACACTCATCTAACCTGAGAGGATTTTGACTGTAAACCTGTCCTAAGGTTTGCTCAGCAACCTAGGTAAAATCAATTCTCACTAAACTCATACTAGAGACCGAGCACAGCTCTGCTCTCAGGAACAAAATACATTGCAAAGTTAACCAGCTTGTTCTGTATTTATCACTTGGGTAAGTGGCTGTGAATGTAAGGATTCAAATTTAGTGCTCCCTTTCAAAGAATTTAACTACACAGAAAATGAGTAATTCCAAGTAAAATATTTCTTTCTGTTCAGTTAAACCCAGCTAAGCCATAAGAGAGATGTCACATCATGAGAGTAATTTTTCATTTTATTTTCACACCTTCTGCTTGCACTGACCAGATATGGAAGTGCATTAAAAACTACTAGAATAACTGGTCCAATACAAAGAGAAAAACTCACCAAGAAAAAGTTTCAAACAGCAGAAAACCAAGACTTTTCCTACCCTAACAGGACAAGAAAAAATAGGGATTGCCTCAGATGAACAGGAAATTTCTTCTATTTTTGAACTAGAAAACATAAACTGTAAGAACTGAACACTAATTCAATGTACAAAACACACACTGTATGCAGTGAAACAGGGTCTTGGCTGGTGTGTGCTGCCACTCTTGTATTCTAAATTAATTAGCCAATACACATTCATTCTCATGCTGATTTATGTTTAAATGCACTGTTTGGGGAATTATTAAAATAGAATTTGAGGTTTCACAAAACTGCTGTTCTTCCTGGATTCTTAAGGCCCACACGCTTGCATGTTATGATTTATACCTGAATTACAGGATTTTAGTTTCACTGCCAACAGATGAAATATTAACAATTCCTATTTAATTACTCCTTTGATGGTGCTAAGTTTACTGTAATGCTTAGCAATGCTAAGTTTATTTATCTTAATGCCTTTTCTGTCCAGAGCACAAAACCATTTCCCAAAGTGCTGCAGCTCTGTTGCTGGAACCCACATAAATATTTTGCCATTAGATTGACTCCACTGAAATTCAGATTGCACTCAATAATGGGTGTGTGACAACAAATTGCTCCAGTTGCATAATGGCCACATGGCTGCTATTTATATTTATATGCTCCTTCCCAGGGGCACTTTGCTCCTGACGTGGCCTCTCCAGTGCCTTCCCCAATGTTCATCCCAGTGATGTCACAGCCACTGCCTGACCTGGCATCTTCATTTCAGCCAAAAGAAATGTTAGAGTTTAGAATTTTGCTCAGATTTCATTTGGCTTAGCTTGTCTGACCAGCAAGGATCCAGTTCTCTAGCAATCCAGAGTTATTAAAATTGAATGGTGCTGTTCTGCATCAAGACATTCCCTGGAAATAGGGGACTGAAACCTCTTCCCTCAGAATACTATGAAGAAATAGGGCTACAGAAATACAAAGCATTCATCTTAGTCCAAGGGGAAAAATTCTAATGAGGGTTTTCTTAAATGACCTTGATCCCTAGAGAAGGGAGTGTCAGCAGGGATGGATTGCAGCCTCCCTTTTCTCCTTGAATCATCTCTCTTGTCTCCTCTTTAGGGGTCAAAAGGGTTTTACCTTTCAACTTATAATTTATTTTTTGACAAGGATTTATAGATTCCCTCTTATGGCCACGGAGAAGGACTCTGGAACCTGACACATCCAAATAAAATTGACCTTTGCAGCCCTCTCCCATCAGCAGCAGGGCAAAGCAGAGGAAGGTCTGGCAATGGCCACACCACCAAAGGCTGCCCTCAAGACAGCAGAGCATTTAGAACTGAGGGTATTCTTGATTCTCCTGAGTTTGCAAGGACACTGCAAAACCCAGTAATGTAATGTTCAGGTGCACTTAGCAAAAGCTGGATTAGGGAAAGACAAAAACTAAACCAGCAGCAATTACAGCCTGAAGGGACAGTGTGGCTGGACAGTGCCCAGGCAGAAAGGGACCTGGGAGTACTTGAAAGAGCCAAAATGAGGGATGTGGGACTCCAGGGGCTCTCCAAAATGCAGTTTATTATACCCAAAATGCAGTTTATTGTATCCAAAATGCAGTTTATTGTATCCAAAATGCAGTTTATTCCATCCAAGAGGTTCCAGCAGCCCAGGCTGGTGGGTGACAGAGCTGTGCCCACAGCTGTCAGCTCCAGCTGCAGGCAGGCCTGCAGACCCTTTGGGTTTGGTTCCAGTGCATTATAGACTTTTCTTTGCTGAGCATCTTCATACAGCAGAACCAATCTATACCTTAACTATTATCTATAGCCCATCATAACTACTGTAATTACCATATTCATGGTACTGTTCTCCAGTCACTAACAGTCAGTACATTACAGTTTAAGCTGGAAGTTGTTTTTCAGTTTTCTTGCAGTGGAAAATTCTGAGACCTTTTTTCTCCTTGCCACATTTGCTGCCTTGTTTGCCTGTGCTCTCTTTCTGCTTAGCAAAAACATCTTCTTGTTTGAGATGGGTTTATCCTTTGCTCTAAGCCATAAAAACCCCTTCTAACTCACACACCCTTTGCCTCCTTGGTTATCCAGCAAGACTGGCTCAGCAATTCTTTTCTTCTAGATCAAAACTTGCTTCCATCTCTATTCCTTCATTAGACTCTACATTTAAAAATCTTTCTGCCAAGCACACACATCTGTGAGACTTTCTTGTCAAACTTTCATCATTCCCAATAGGTACTGGTGACAGCCAGCTTAACATGAGCCAGCAGAGTGCCCTGGTGGCCAAGAAGGCCAAGGGCTCCTGGCCTGGCTCAGGAATGGTGTGGCCAGCAGGAGCAGGGAGGTCACTCTGCCCCTGCCCTGGGCACTGCTGGGGTCACACCTGGAGTGCTGTGCCCAGCTCTGGCCCCTCAGCTTGGGAAGGACCTGGGGACACTGAGCACATCCAGAGGGGACAACGAGGCTGGAGAGGGGCTGGGAACACAAACCCTGTGAGGAACCCCTGAGGGAGCTGGGGGTGCTCAGCCTGGAGAAAAGGAGGCTCAGAGGTGCCCTCATCACTCTACAACTCCCTGAAAGGTGGCTGTAGTCAGGTGGGGCTGGGCTTTTCTCAGGGTCTCTCGCTGCTCAGAGTGTCCCCAAGATGTGTTGGAAAGTCTCTTTTCCCAGCCTGGTAGTTGAAGAAGGAGTCAGAGCTCTTCATTTCTCAGTCTCAAGGTTGTTTATTGTATCTTATCTATAAAATTCTTTCTCCTGTCCAGCCGAGGTCTTCTCAGCAGGACAGTCAGAGGCACTCTGCCTGCCCCCAGGGCAGGGTTATGTCTTTATTCTAAAAACTATTTGTACAATATTTACAATAACTTCCCAATACCTATCACCTATGTTAGACAGTGAGCTTCTGCTCTAAACCAATCCAAAAGTGCCACCATCACAGCAGAAGATGGAGGCCAAGAAGAAGAAGGAGAAAGGCTGGACACGCCCAGATTCCTCCATCTTGCCCCCTGAACCCCATTCTAAAAACCCCAAAATCTATTTTTCCACTCTGTGATAAATTCACTAACATTCTACTTAAACTTTTGTGGCTTGTCATTCTTCATACAAGGTTGGGAATTGTTTTTTCCAAGGGCTCAATCAAAGGCACAGGGGTCTTGGGCTCTGTGCCAAGATCTCTGAGCCCCCTGGCAGGGTCTTGAGTCCTCCAGGGCAGCCAGAGGAATTTCCTGGGTTCCCACAGGCTTTTTCTCCAGGCAGCACTGACACAACCAGAGCACACAGCCTCAAGGTGTGCCAAGGGAAATCCAGGTTGGGTATCAGGAAAGAGTTTTTCATGGAAAGAGTGATAAAGTTCTGGCATGGCTGCCCAGGGAAGTGCTGGAGTCCCCATCCCTGGGTGTGTTTAACACAGCCTGGATGTGGCACTGGGTGCCAGGGTTTAGCTGAGGTGTTGGGGCTGGGTAGGACTCGATGACCTTGAAGGTCTCTTCCAACCCAGTGATTCTCCGAATGCTGTGAATTCTGTGAAAGGGGCAATGAAAGGACACAAATTGTGCACAGCAAAATCTCAGAGCCCCTAAGGGGAGTTGCAAAGGCACCTCCTGTGCCTGCCATCATTGCTTTGTCCGACTGCTCTGAAACTGGACCAACATTGGCACCTAGTGGCTGCTGAACTCCGCAGGGACAGAAATTCTCTGAAATTTGTCACCCTGTCCAAGGGATGGGCTGAGGATTTCCAAACAAGCTACTAATTACTGCCAGCTCTTCCCAGAGTTTCCACACAAGTTTTCTGTCCTGAAGTGTCAAAAGGTGCAGGACACAAATTGTTTTCGATGGGCAGAAGCCTGGAGTTATTATAATTCTGGACTTTGTTTTCTTCACTGTGATTAATCATTTTTAGACATACCTGGAATTTTCTGCTACTACAACTCCCAAAGTCACAGCTGAATATTTATATTGACACCTGACTGAGCTTTTATTCCTTATGTTCTCCTAAAGTGATGATGAACTTTAATGTAAATTTAAATTAGACTAATAACTTTGTACTATGACTTCATCCTATCAAAGAGTGATAAAACAAAAAAGGAAAAAAGTATATTAGGTAAAACAAAGTAATGAAATCAAATCCCTTTGTGGGTCTTTTTCACTACCATTCCCCTACCTAACTGATGTGCAGCATCATAATTTTTAAAGGCCCAAATATATTAAAACAACTTGAGGTCCCTCAGCAATCTGTACCAGGGAAAATTGCCATCAAAAAAATCCAACTATTGTGACAACATCAGGGATCCCAAACAGACATGAGAAGAATGAAAGCCCAGATTTTTGGATGTGTGATAAAAAGAATGAAGAGCCAGCAGACCCTGCAGGTTTCCAGGTGTTTCTTTAGTGAGTCTTTAGCACTTTGTGCAGTATTTCATGGTCATGCAGCCTCAGGCCAGCTGGTAAACCCCAGTTCATGTGCACCCTGCTGCTCTGTGGGACTGGGTGCACTGGAAACACCGGGCAGGAATCCTGGAGGGTGCAATTGCTGCTAAAGGGACCCAAAAACTCCCTGACCCTGCACTCCTGAAGGTGCAGCTCCAGCCAAGGTGATGCAGGTCCCCAAGGAGCTCAGGGAACTGCACAGACACCCAAAACAAGGGGGCTGGCTGGGAGGATTGGCCAAATAAACCGAAGGGTTTGGTCTCATCAGCCCCTCTTTGGTGTCTGAGACTGACTTCCAGCTGGGTTTAAGAATCAGTTCTGTAATTGGCATGGCTCTGTGTGGTGTGTGTGTCCTCACCCCTGTGAGATAAAACCCCTGCCTTTCATCCTCTGCAGAGACAGACCAGGAGAAAAGGATGGGCGACTAAGGGTGATAAAAGCCTGCAGAAGCCAAGCAGAGGAGGATTTGCACTTCCTTCATTCAGAAGATGATTAAGCTGTGTATGTGAATCCAGCATTTCAAACGACAGGGGCCAGTCTCCACAGCTGAGTCATCTGAAAGGAACTGGAAATAGCTGATGGTTTCTAACACTCAAAATGCCTAACTTGGAAAACTTCATGAATACAATTACATTTTTTTTTGTTCTCCACAGCTTGTTCTGGAACTTGGCTGTTAACAAAGGCAGCACCCACACAGGGTGAGGAGCACATCACACGTGACAAAGTCGCACACGCTTTGCTGAGCAGCTGCAGAACAGAAACTATTTCACTGCTGGGAGTCACCACGAGGGAGACATTTTCAATTTTCCTCATAGCAAGGCTTAGAAGGAGTACTCAGTACAAATCCTTGGCTGGAGAAGTTTTGGATGAAGTTTTCATCCCTGTTTATTTGTCAGTAATTTCCTTATAACTCAATGGTTCTGCTGCCACCCGTGCTACTACAGAAAAAGGACACCAGGCAGAGGGAAAATTTCTGCTAGAATAGGTGTAAGTGACATCACTTTCTGAGGTTCCAGGAGTCCTCCAAGGGCTGGGACACTGCTGCTCGGGAGGACAAAGGGTTGAGGGTGGAGGAGAGCACAGAAGGAAAACCCCACTGCAACAACGTGGGACTTCCCAAGTAAACCCAATTCTTACCCTCACCCTAAAGAGCATCTCTGTCCATGTGCTGCTCCCAGTTCCTGCTCACACACGGCACAAACATGGCAAAGAGAGGCTGCCAGCAGGGATTCCTGGACAGCAGGAATATCTCTTCACTGCTGATGGGCTTCAAAACAGCCATCCATCCATTCATGGCAGCCCTTTGGGGGCTAACAGCTCCACACCCCACCCACAGAGAAGACAAAATGTTGTCTCTCCTGTAAACATAAACACTCAGGTACTCTCCTCAAGAAGGAAAGCTCAAAATATTAAAACTATTATTATAAGATTGGTACGAGAGCAGCTTGCTTTCACAAACTCAAGAGTCACAGAGCATGTATGTTTTAATGTGCACAAGCAAGAATTTATGCATCAAATCTATGGGGCTATGTCAGGTAATGCTGAGTGTGGTAACATGGTTTTATTACTTAAAAAAAAACAAACAAAAAACCCCAAATAAGTAGGTTTTTGCATTTTTAAATGTATATATTATTTATATATTTTTATATTTTATTTATTTTATATACTCGTATATTATATTTATTATATATTATATATACTATAGATGATATATATTATATATTATATATTATATGCAATACATTATATATTATATATAATATATAATATATTATATATATTATATATTATATATTATATATATTATATATATTATATATATTATATATATTATATATATTATATATATTATATATATTATATATATTATATATATTATATATATTATAAAAGGTGATCTTTAAATATTTAACAAATAGCTCCTTTTAAAAATAAATTACAATATATCACTACTTTTGTTGTCTGAAAGAACTCAGCCCATTCCAGCTGAGTCAGCTGTAAAATCAGCAGGCCATAAAATTATATCAAGGACTACAGATGCTTAAACATTCTCTTAAGCAAAATCTAACCAGGGAAAGGCTGTACCACAAAAGGAGCATTAAGACATCAAACATCATGCCTGCATTGTAAATACAAAAATGTTGAAATTTGCTGGAAAATTGCTCCTGGAACAATGTGCCCACCAAGCCATAACTCAAGTCATCTTGGTTTTCATGAGCAATTTGGGGGATTGTTCTACATCCCCAGTGGGAATGAATGCCTGCTACTGCAGAGAGTTCAGTAAATTCGCTGTGTCCTCACAGAGTTTCAGAGCTTTCTTGGAGCCCCTGCCCTCGGCTCCTTGTCCAGCACTGCAGGAGAGTGGGGAACAGATTTGGGATCTCCCTCGTGTTTTTTCTGTTTCATCTGAGGTCACTGTAGTTGATTACTTAGATGGTCAGAACTGAATTAATTTCCTTTTAAACTTCAAGTCTCCAGCAGCTGCTTTGAACCATAACCCAGCCCTACCCCCAGATCCAATGTGGAAATTGCCAACAGCCCTCCCTGCACCCAGGGCTCTGCAGCTCGCTTGGGTGGAGGTGAAATTTCACTTCCCCTGTGGAACAGAGAGAACAGGAAATGTGACCAAGGCCGGTTTTGGGGGGGTTCTCCCAGGTTTTAGTACTGTTTCTAGGCACTGCTAGAGTAGTACTAGATCAGAGACTGCTACAGAGTGTTTGTAGCACTCTACTCTTTGATGAACCACTCTCAAATACAGCCAGATACAAACTGGAATTGACTCCATACCCATTTTGTTTTTCCTGTTTTACCTTTGCATGAAACAGGTGTTAACCTCAATGGAGTCTGGGGATTAATCAAAGAAAACCAAATATTTTAACACTCAAACCACTACTTACAGCTTTCACAATGTGAGAGAGCTCATCTCAGATCCCTCACATAAGCTCAACAATATAATGTGACAATTTGTGGCTTTTGTTTGAGGAATCCTTTATTTTAAAAGCAGTTAAAGGCTCGTGATGACAAGCAGCAACAATAACAGCTAATAGAAAAATGTTTGTAATGATCTCTAGCAAGGATAATGAAATAGCTGCTTTAAAATTATCTTCACAGAAATAGCAGCTTTAGTTTCCCATTAAAATGACAGGACAATAAACAATGAATTATGAATATTAAAGACTGACATCTCTAGCAATGCTTCCTCCTAACTAACCTCAGTGTTTTTCTCAGCTCTGAAAATATAATTAGCATGAAAGCATACACACAGTGATGTCTTATTATCTCTTTAACACCTTTTCTGTCCTGGCTGGTCAATATCCAAGGATGCAGTGCCCTGCTTAATTCAGAGCTGCAGGAACAGAAAGCCTTTGGTCCCCCCTGACTGAGGACTCAAACTTTTGCTCTTGGCTGGATGCAACCATGGATCACCAAAAAATATATCCAGACCTGAAAAGGAATAATTGTGGAGCCACCCAAAAATAGCTTGAGTTCAGAGGCAATTCAAGCCAAGCTGGCCTGGTTGGCTGTGCTGGCTCAGAGATAATCAGGTTGCTCTCCTCCTGCACAACTATCTATGGGACAATTTAACTCACTCTTTGCCACAAAACAGTTTAATGTCACCTGAAACAACAAGGATGAAATTTAGCTGGTCTTTGATAGAAAGAACAGAATTACAAAATGTGCTCTATCGATGTATTTAATTAGTAAATCTTATTTTTATAAGCTTCTTGATTTTATAAGCATCTTGATACAAGGAGAGTACCTGTTAAAGAGCGCTTTTCTTTGCAGATAACCCAGAGAGCAGTTAAAACAAGTAATTCCAGACTCTTGAGATATATTTATCTGAAAACACAGGAGCAGTGTGTGGTGTAATGGTCACACACATCCGTGTGCACATGTCAGACACCGAGCTGGATGCTAACAGCTCCAAAGCCGTCTCTCAGCCCACAGGACCTCGCAAGGGTGAGAAACCATAGCCCTGAGCCTCGGTCTGCGCTGTGCACACAAACCACACCCAGCGCAGAGCTGAGAGCAGCAGCCCGGCGAGCCAGCTGCGCTTCCTGGGGGCTGAGGGCAGCGGCACCTGTTTATTTCTGTAACAGGAATACACAAAACCAGCAGAACTCGACACAAAATGTGTCCCTGCGGCGAGGATGCGGCCACACGGCATGTGCGGATCCTGCGCCCGGGCAGGGACCGAGGGCTCGGCAGCACCGCGGGACCGGGACCGCGTGTGGGCCCGGCCCGGGGTGCGGGCACGGCCCGGGATGCGGGCTCGGCTCGGCTCGGCTCGGCTCGGCTCGGGGGCCGGCACCGCCACACACCGAGGACCTGCGGCCCGAACGGAACGGCTGTGCCGGGGCAGCGACTGATCCCGGCTCGGTGCTGCCGGCCCGGGTGTGCCAGGGCAGCGATCCCCGCTCGGTGACCGATCCCTGCCCAGAGCCGTCACAGCGCGGTCGCGGGCGGAGCGGATCCGGGCGGAGCGGGGCGGTCCCGGCGCGGTCCCGGAGCCGGGCGGAGCGGGGCGGAGCGGGGCGGTCCCGGCGCGGGGCCGGGCGGAGCGGGGCGGTCCCGGCGCGGGGCCGGGCGGAGCGGGGCGGTCCCGGCGCGGGGCCGGGCGGAGCGGGGCGGTCCCGGCGCGGGGCCGGGCGGAGCGGGGCGGTCCCGGCGCGGGGCCGGGCGGAGCGGGGCGGTCCCGGCGCGGGGCCGGGCGGAGCGGGGCGGTCCCGGCGCGGGGCTGGCGGCGGGCGCTGCGCTGCGCAGAGCCGGCTGCCCTCGGCCGCAGCGCGCCCCGCCATGCCCGGAGTGGCCGCGCTGGGCGCCGGCCCCGACCCCGAGGAGAGCTACGACTTCCTCTTCAAGCTGGTGCTGATCGGCGACGCCAGCGTGGGCAAGACCTGCCTGGTGCAGCGCTTCAAGACCGGGGCCTTCTCCGAGCGCCAGGGCAGCACCATCGGCGTGGACTTCACCATGAAGAGCCTGGAGATCCAGGGCAAGCGGGTGAAGGTGAGGGCGCTGGGCCCGCGGGGCTCGCTCCGGGCCGGGCCCCGGGCCGCCATCCCCCGCTGCCCGCAGGGACCCGGGCGGCACCGAGCGCGCCCAGGGCCGGGGCCGGGCCGGGCCGGTTCCGCCCTGAGCCCGGGTAAGCCCTGGCTCAGCCCGGCAGCCCCAGCTGCAGCTCTCCCTGCTCAGGCTCCTTTCCGGTGTGTTTACAAGGCAGAAGAAAGCTCAGCTGGGCTGCCGTGTTTCCAGAAAGGGATGTGCAACTGGCAGATTGAGAGAAGGTTCTTAAATTAGGCATGCTATTATCTTAAGACACTGTTTACAGGGTGTCACAGGAAGTGCCGGTTTCACGGTTCTTCTTCATAGAAGCAATAAACTCTAAATTTGACATCTGCTTTTTTTTTTTTTTGCTTTTTTTTTTTTGCCTTTTTTTTTTTTCCCTTATGCTGGAGGAAATCAGCTGGGTTGTTAAGGTTAGAAGAGCCCAGGACACGTACCCCATGGATCTGTCCTCAGATTCTCAGTGGCACAGATTTCTCACCCTCTGAGCACAGGAAATGCAAGTGAACAGTGGGGAGAAAATGTTTAAAGCATGTAGGGTTTATAGTAGATGCTTTAAACAGGGATCAGTCCCTTCACCAGCCCCTCCAGGATGGGGTTCTGCAGCTATCCTTACCCCCAGTTAGACTTAAAAGCATTTAATTCAGTCACTGCCTGGAGGAAGATGATGGAATTGCGAAGCTTTTGGTGGTACACAAATACAGTGATGTGGTTAAGTTTTGGCCTTGTTTGCCAAAGTAGGTGTCAAAGTCCTCTGTTAGTTTTTTCTTGTAAATTAACTTTGGCGAGTATTAAGGTGAGAAAGTGGCAGAAAACAGAAATGAAGGCTGGCATTTTTAAGGAAAAGAGAGGGGTTGGCAGTTGCCTAGCCATACCCTGCGGCAGTGTTTATTTCCTTGTTAGTGTCACACCTTTCCCTGTCACGTCTGCCTGAGGAGCTGAAGAGCAAACTCAGGTTTTCTGTTGGAGCTGGCGGTGTCTCTCCCGCACTGCTCCTTTAAGGTGGAAACCTGCCTCTGTTTAAATGCCGGGCACACCGAGAGTGACAAATGTGTCTGTTCCTGGCGCCAGGGACTGCAGGAGTGCCCCAGGAAACCAGCCAGACTTCCCAGGTGTGCATTTTCATATTGTCACTGCTTACGCCTGGGTATTCCAGGATTAGTAGCCTGGCTGTAACAAAACCCGAGTTATTTCTCAGTGTTTTACAGAAAACAAGGCAGAAAGTTCAAGGTCTTGAAGCTTTCTTTTTGTTTGGGCTGGTCTGTACTTCCACTTAGAAAACAATGAGGAATGCAGATATTGAAGAAGAGTATTTTAAGTATTACTTTAGGGAAATTAATCCAACACTTGCTGATTGACCTTACAGATACTTTTGTCAGCTGCTGGGTCAGGGACACAGCCTGAAAATGAAAGCATTTGCTTGGAGGGGTTTTTTGTTTGGTCAGTTAAGATGTGGGGTGTGTGTGAAGTTTAAATCGGACTTTTCCAGTTGGATTGAGATTTCAGAGCAGCCCATCTAACCTGGGTTAGCTTTGCTCAGCATGCTCTTGGAAACAGGAAATAGGGAAGCATTTCCTTGCACTTTTTGGAGCTCCCCTACACACTCTGCTTGCACTTCTTGCCTCACAATAGCAGGCCAGGTAATTGTCTGCTGCTCTGAGTTCCTTAGGGGTTTATGCTGCTCAAGACAGTATTGTTTTCTATTTAGCAAATGGTGTAGGAATGAGATAATTCCTGGTTTTGCAATGTTTTACAGGCTCATCTCTAGAAATCCCTTCAAAACAAAGTGTCTACAAAAACTTGTCCCACCTCCCCAGTGGCCTGAACTTCATTTTTAATCTGGCTAAGGGAAGCACTGCAACCCAACACTTATTTTGAGATTGAAGCAAGCAATTTAAGGTTAAATGTGCCCCTTTCTGTTTCAAACTTCAGATGTTCCCGTCACAGTTACATAACATTTCTGAAAGATTTGGAACCCAAGGATTTTAGGTCTCACTTTCTTTTGATGTGCTGTTTATTTTGGGGTTTTTTTTGTTGTTTTTTGTTTGTTTGGTTGTTGGTTTTGGTTTTTTTTTGATAAGGGAAAGATGCCTGTTGGAATACTGAAGGTTAAGGTGCTGCAAATAACTTTTTTTTAAATTATTTATGAAACTTGAGGCTTTCCTTGCACCTTGCAGCTGTGTTCTTTCAAGTGTCTCACGTGGAGTTCCACACACTGCTGGAGCTGACTAAACTTCACATAGAAAGAGATCAGCTTTGTGAAATGTCTGCAGGCTGTCTTCATTTACAGAAATGTTCTAGTACATGCTGTTTGAAATTGTGGCATACTGCTTTCTCTAACAGCAGATTTCTCTGAATCCTAGAGTGCAGACTGTAGAGCCTAAAAGTTGCTCTCGTTAATCACTCAAAAGTGGTGTTAATCACTTAATGCATAGTGATTAAAGTCCTATTGATAAAATAATTACTTGTTCTTTGAGTGATAGAAAAAATCTGGCAAACACAACAAAAACGTTTTATAACTGTTATGTCACTGTAAGAAAAGATATTTATAAAATGCTGGAACCAAGATTTTACATAATGATAGGCAAGGACATTCCTAAGTCCAAGTCCATAAATCATGGTTAGTAATAACAAAAATCTTTTTCTTTTGATGAATTACCTCCTGTGAGCTAATTAATTGCCTTTAATGCCTACTTTATGCTGTCATGTCATAGTGTTTTACATAAAGTGTTTTTCCTCTATGCCACAGTTTTTCTCCCTCAGTATAACTTTCAGAAAGTAGCAGGAGAGAAGAACAGTTGAAAACACATTCCTTTTACAACAAGAACTTCTTTATTTGAAGAGGTATTTAAGTGAAGAAGTAGCATTGCGCTTTTTCATTTACAGGCTTTTTTCAGCCCATATGTTATCAAGATTATTGGCTTTGATTCAGGCCTCATGGCTGTGAACTGCATCCCTTTCAGAATGGCCCAAAATATATTTTGTGTCATGATCTGGCCAAATTGCCACTGATAGAGAATTGTGTCTTGTTAAGGGTCCCGTCTCCTGACTGGGAATTTAATGACTTTGCTGCACAGATAAAAGCAGAGCTGTTGGAAGCAATATTCTTTGATATCCAGAGGAAAATGTAGCTCTCTGTCAACTCCTTTCACACTCAGAACCTGCAGCAAATGGGAATACTACATTCCCAAAAAAGAGGGATTCCTCATTCTCTGAAAATTGTGCAGGGAAACATTTGAATGGGGCAGTTTATCCTGCCTGCCCTATGGATATCACTTTAAATTGAAATACACTGCCACAGAGATGTTGCTTTTGGCAGAAACTGCCTGGATTAAGTTGCAAGGCTGTTTCAGTAAATGTTTTTAGGAGCAAGTGTTGTGATTTGCCAGCCTACAGGAATGTATGTTACTGTTTGCCCTTTGAGATGACAGGACTCAGACACAGTTGGTTAAGAGTCATTTAGCACAGTCTTTAGATCCAGTTTCACTGCTGGGAAATTTTATGGAATTTTGCTGCAAAAATGACATTTTTATTTTTGCAACGGAAGGTGTCAGCTGGAGGATGCACTTAGTCTGTCATTATTTATGCAAAAGCACACCTGAACTGTGGTACTTTAGAAGAATCAGAAAAGTACTTAATAAATTATGTAGGAAGTAAGGGAGGGAGAAATTATTTACTGTGTCTTGGGGCCATCTGTTAAGCATTAACCTTTGATAAAGAATATGTTGATCAATGCAAGAGCAGCCACACTGGCCCGTTTGATAATGGTCATTTACTGTGCTCTTTGGCCAACCTGCCACTCACCACCTTCAGCATTTTCTCTGTCCCTCTGCTGCCTGTAAGCCTGAGCAGACATCCCAGAATGATCTCCCAGGGAACCTCCATGAATGTTTCCACCTTCTGTTTTCCTCTTACCTCCAGCTGAAGCACTCCTTGTCCCAGATTTTTCTGGGGTCTCTCACTGTCCTTTATGTGCCACCTTGAGGAGTGTGACTGTCCAAAAGGTTCCAAGCTGAGAGGAGATCAAAATAACCAGCTTTAGTGAGTAAATGAGCATCCAGTAGTGAAACAATTAACATTTGTGAGTAATTGAGTATTCGGTGGTGAAACAATTAGTGAAACAATGACAAAGGTGGCTCCTTTATTCTGCCATATTCCTTCTGAACAAGGAGTATTTATTTATTCCCTGTTCTCTTCTGTTCCTAGCAGTGGTCCCCCTGCCACCAATCTCTGATTTCACAGGTGTTCTAATGAATTCAGCACAATTCTCCAGCAATCCCAGCTTCTCTCTTTCTTACACCAAAGGAGTTGCCAAAGTAATTACAAAATCAGGAACAGCTTTAAAAGGTTACTGAGTGACAGACGTGGCTGCCATCATGTTATTGACAAAGCTGAAGCACTTAAATCAAGGAAATAAGTAATTAAATATTAAGTGTTATTATTAAGTAATAATTAAACATTATTTATTAGTAGTATTAATTATTTATTTTTAAAATAATAAAATTTATTCGTTAAATTTATTAAAAGAAATATTTATTTTAATGAATCATATTCAAAATTAATAATAATTATGTCATTTACAACATATATCATACACTTGTACAATACAAAAGAATACATGAGCATATCTTTTTTAGTAACCTGTGGCTAGTACAGTTCTTCTGGTATTTAACTTTTAACTTAAACTGAGGGACTTAGGAATGAGAAATACTATGACTACTTTTTTTTTTCATCCAAAGAGTTTTCAAAGAGAGTCTTATTTTTTATCAAGAGTTATGTGCTTGTAAATATCCTTTAACAGAAGTACTATATAAAACTTTTACTGTGCACGATCTGGTTAAAGTTATAGTTGTGATTGGTATTTTTTAATAGTTGTCATGGTTCTTTTTCAGTAGAATTCTGTGAAATTTATCTTTGTAGACATGCTGGAGAAAATAGTGTTTACTTAGGATCAGAACTGGTATTTTTGTAATTACTTAAATTATATTTTTAACCATGTATCAGACTGATTAATGTTACATGAAAATATTTTTTCTTAGAATTTTCTAAAGATGCTGTCACACAAAGTAGCTGTATTTTTCCTTTAGAAATACAACTTGCTTTACATTAAGTGAGCTGGTTCATAATACCTCCTTGCTGTGTCTATAGTGTGTATTCTAAATGCTAGAAGACATTATTCAAATTACAAACGATGTGCCCAGACAAGGTTTTCAAGCTTCCAGACTGGAGAGAGGGTTGTTCTTAGCTCAGTCACTCTGCACTTTTATTTACACCACAGGAAAAGTGTAAGCCAAAACAATTTCATTTCTTAATTCAAGTGTTTCCAATTTGTGTGCACAGAATCCCTCCCAAGAGTTGGGTAATCATCATTAGCCCTTTCTAGCACTTGATCTAATCAGGTGCTGAGATTTAACAAACACAAAGGGCTGTGGGAGACCTGAGTGCAGAGATCACCTAAACCTGCTCCCAGTTTCCTGGTCCCTGCTAATTGCTGCTGACTGCTCTGAGCCATTATCTGTTTCATTAATAACCATTGCTTCGTGGTTTTCTGAGTCCATTACAGTCCTTCCCCGGCTCTGAGAATTCCTTTTTGCTGGGATTGATTCCCTCTCAGCTGTACATATATCAGCTGGATCTGAGTGCTTGCTTAGCACAGGAAATGAGATCTTATCAGCACAGCTTCTTCCAAAGGGAAATTTACTGCTCAAAAATGCAGCACAGTCAGAAGATGCTAAGAAAACACTACTGTGCAAAGAAATAAAAGGAAAAATGCTTCCATATTATTTGGTGTAAAATAGCACTGGCACATTGTGTTGAAGTTGCTGACAACACTTCAGAATAAGGAGGTTCAGAGAGAGGGGAAACCATAAATAAAAGGTCCATGCTATGGGAGGATTCAAAACCCCAGTAGTATTTGCTGATGTCCTGATTCAGTGGAGATGCAGAATACAAGGAATGGCACAAAAAGACAAGCAGTGGCCTCCCATTTATCAGTTGGGGATAGAGAATTGAAAGTGCAGCAGAACATAAATTCATAGCAGGAAGCTCTTTCATTTCAGTGTGACTTTATATTGAAGCCAAGAGCTTTGGAAGATTCAGAAAGGATTAGAGATTTATACTGAGGATGAGGACATCCACAGTTACTTTAGATTAGAAGATCCTGGAATATAAGCCATCATGTTCCAGGACATCAGACAACCTATAAACCAACAGGATTTATGAAGAACTTCCCTACGAGCAGCATGTGTTTGTCCACTCTGAATTATTTGGTTTCTTCCTCTGGAACATCTCGTACTGGGAACTCCAACTCTGATACCAAACTCAGAGTTCTTATACTGCTGGAATTAGGCAAAAATATTTAACCAAGCATTTCTTCTTCCTGCCCACTTGTAATGTGTGTTTTACCACCCAGAAAAGGACAGGTGATGAGACTGACAGATCCTTCACTGGCTTCATTGAGACCCAGGCTTCCTGGCATTTCGTTTACACACTCTTTTATCTGTATTCTTTTCATTGTCTGATATTTCCTTCTAAAGCAGCCTCAGTGCTCTCAGATTATGTGACCACATCCTGCTCCCTTTGTTCCTGCCCTGCACAGCTGGCAGAGCCACAGATGGTGTGGTGGCCAAAACCCACCTGCAGTGTCAGTGACACAGCAGGTGACCTTGGCTGAGGCTGGCACCCTGTTCTGCTGCCAAGGGTGACAAAGGGCTGGGGCTGGGCACACCAGAGAGTTCCAAAATCTGCCACAGGAGGAGCTTGCTGGCAGGAAACCAGGGTGCCAACTGATGCAGGTGCAAACTCTGAGCAGACAAGTTCTCAGCATAGATTATATATATGTATATATATATATAACTATATATATATATAGTTATATATATGCATATATATATGTAGTTATTATATATATATATGTAGTTATTTTATATATGTCTGTATCAAAGTTCTCAAGCATATGTTCTCATCCTTAGATCATGTACAACAGGCTAGATACACACAGGGCTAGAATGCATTGCTTAGACAGGAGATTTGGATCAAGGCTCTTGGATCAAGTCCTCTCCCTCTGGCAGGAGAGCAGCTGCTGTGTGTCACTGTGTGTCACTGTGTGTCACTGTAGCAGTGAATCTGAACCACTCAGACTGCAGTGTGCACCAGCCATCCCCCTTGTAGCTGTTCTTACCAGAATTTTCTCAGGGCCCTCTGGAATTCATCAAGGTTACTAGGACATAGACTGTGCTAAAATAATAAAGAAGCAGCTAAGAAACTGAATTCCAAGACCACAAGAAAGAGCAGAGAGCTGTGAGCCACCTGGGCTGTGACCAATCCCATCTTCTGAGAGGTGCATGCAGAACACATGGACAGGCAAAGGCACTGATGGGAAATGTGTGATCAGTGTGTGCAGCAGGGTTAGTGCATAATGCAAACAGTAAATGGCTTCTGCTTAATCACAGTGGTCAGTTGTCCTGAGTTCCCCATGTGTCCCTGTGTGTCCCTGTGTGTGTGGTTATCAAATATTGTGGTGTTGTGAGGGTCCCCAGGACAAGGTGAGAGATGAATCTGACTCCATATTTCTTAGAAAGCTGATATATTATATATATTATTATATTATATTGTATTGTATTATATGAAAAATACCTACTAAAACTACACTAAAGAAAGAGAAAGGAGACATCAGAAGGCTGGCAAAGAATGATAATAAAAAACCCATGACTGACCAGAGTCCTGACAGCTGGGCTGGGATTGGTCATTAATTAAAAACAATTCCCATGGAACCAATCAGAGATGCACCTGTTGGTGAGCAACCTCCAAACCACGTTCCAAACAATCAGATAATTATTATTCACATTTCTTTTCTGAGCCTTCTCAGCTTCTCAGGAGAAAAATCCTGGCAAAGGGATTTTTCATAAAATATGACAGTGACATGTGTCCCTGTGTGTGACCCTGCTGTGTCCCTGTGTGCTCTGTGTGTCCCTGTGTGTCCCTGTGTGCTGTGTGTGACCCTGTGTGTCCCTATGTGCTGTGTCTGACCTGCTGTGTCCCCCAGCTGCAGATCTGGGACACGGCGGGCCAGGAGAGGTTCAGGGTGTCCCTGTGTGTCCCTGTCTGTCCCTGTGTGTTGTGTGTGACCCTGCTGTGTCTCCTCAGCTGCAGATCTGGGACACAGTGGGCCAGGAGTAGTTCAGGGTGTCACTCTGTGTACCTGTGTGTCCCTGTGTGCTCTGTGTGTGTCCCTGTGTGTCCCTGTATGTCATGTCTGACCCTGCTGTGTCTCCTCAGCTGCAGATCTGGGACACAGTGGGCCAGGAGAGCTTCAGGTTGTCCCTGTCTCTCCCTGTGTGTCACTATGTGTCCCCGTGTGTCACTGTGTCCCTGTGTGTGACCCTGCTGTGTCCCCCAGCTGCAGATCTGGGACACGGCGGGCCAGGAGCGCTTCCGGACCATCACGCAGAGTTATTACCGCAGCGCCAACGGGGCCATCCTGGCCTACGACATCAGCAAGAGGGGCTCCTTCCTGTCCATCCCTCGCTGGATCGAGGATGTCAGGAAGTACGCTGGCTCCAACATCGTGCAGCTGCTCATCGGTGAGTTGGGAATGCCACTGCTTCTGCAGTGTGGCCTCAGGTTTGGGTTCTGCGTGGAGTTAAGGTGTGTGCAATAAACCAGCTGGAAATTTCACCAGAGGAGCTGATTCACTGGAGCAGAGGTGTTTTGGTTGACTTCTGTTAAGGAGTAGACAGCTTTGAGCCCTTTGCATCTCATTTAATGGAGAACTGAGATGCCCAGGATTTCCCAGTTCTGAAGCACAGCTCCTGTGGAGTTCCCTTCCCTTCCCTTCCCTTCCCTTCCCTTCCCTTCCCTTCCCTTCCCTTCCCTTCCCTTCCCTTCCCTTCCCTTCCCTTCCCTTCCCTTCCCTTCCCTTCCCTTCCCTTCCCTTCCCTTCCCTTCCCTTCCCTTCCCTTCCCATGTGTTTTGGTGAGTTGGAGCACACACCCACTTGAGCAGACAGGGAATTTTGAAAGGACTTTGGGGCAATCAGAGTTTGTCAGTTCTGTGCTAGAAGTTCTGCTTTCCAGCCCAAATGTTTTGGGCTGAGTTTTGGACTCAGATGTGGCTCTTAGGGCCTGCAGAGCTGCTAACACAAGAGCAGTACCATTCTGGATGTCCCTGGGAATCAGCAGACAGCTGCTGTTTTCGCACAATGGTTTTAACTTCAATTTCTAGCCTGTTCCCTTCTGTTAGGGTCTACAGGCACCACTCTTCAGTTACTTTTCCTGTTCTTTATGGGTAGCACAGAAATACAGGTTGGAAAGGGCTGGGGAGGTTATCCAGTCCAGGCTCCTGCTCACAGCAAAGCCAGTCAGGCTGGTCAGGGCCTTTTCAGTCACATTTTGAAAATCTGCAGAATGGAAATTCTTCAGCTTCCTTGGGCAACCCAAGACCCTCCTGCCAAGCCCTTCCTGTGACACAAACAAGCAGATACAAATCCCTGTGTTGTTCCCTTTCCTTCCAGGAAACAAGTCTGACCTAAGTGACCTTAGAGAGGTTCAGCTGGAAGAAGCTCAGAGCCTGGCTGAACACTATGACAACATCATCTGTGCCATAGAGACCTCAGCAAAGGACTCCAGCAACGTGGAGGAGGCCTTTGTGAAGATGGCCACAGAGCTGATGATGAGGCATGGAGGGCCCATGTTCAGTGAGAAGAACACTGACAGCATCAAGCTTGACAGCAAAGACGTTGTGGAAGGCTGGGGGTGTGGTTGCTGATAAGAGCTAGCTGATATCCCTAACTTTACTGGAGTTTAGATGGTGCTTCACCCTAATGCTGAGTAGCATGGTAGCCATATTCTCCTCCTCCTCCTCCTCCTCCTGTGAAACCAGCAATTTTGTAGAAGTTAGACACAATCCTGTTTGCTTTAGTGTCTTATTTTTAAAAAGGGACTTTGGAGAGGTGGTCCTAAAAGTCAAACCCTCTGAAAAACCTACTCAACATTTGTCCCCACGCTTTTATTTTCTGTAACCTTCATACGAGTTACAAAAATGGAGGAAACTCCTTTGAACTTGGTGTTTTGAGGTGGGAACACATTTGGTTGGGGAAGAGACTGATGCAAACCCAAAGGTCTGAGCATTTAGCATGGCACTGGTGGCAAAGGAGGTCACTTTTGGAGCAGGCAGTCTTGACAGGATCTCTTCAAATGCCCAGCGCTCCAGCAGTGACCAGGCAGTGTCAGTGATAATGGTATTTCAAGGGCCAGAAGAGCCAAGATTTTGATTACAGGACCAAATAGCAGTCACCTGTCCTAGGGTATAGGGATTGCTAGTTGCTGTTGGAGCAGGCCCAGGTGGGGGAGCTCCTCTCAGGTTTTGTTACCATTTGAAGTTTTAACAGAAAGCAAAACCAGCCTGAGCACTGTCCCTGGGCCAGGGTGGTGATTTAAAGCAGCCTTGAGGAGAGGGAAGATGCATTTCATTTGCCTGTTGTTTGCACAGTGGTAGCTCCTCTTTCCAGGTGGAAGCATCTCTGAGATTTTGCCCTCGGGTCTCACCATTTCATTCCACAGCTCAAGCCCTGCACCCCTGGAAACAGGAGCTGGAGAAAGCTTGAGCTGGCTGTAGCCAGGATCTCCTGCCATGTGCCTGATGGTCAAACACATTTGTGTCAGGCATTTGGTGTTACATTACCAGAGTGCATCGGTGGCATAAGTGGATTTGAATTTTTTATTGGTTTTGTTTTT
Source organism: Molothrus ater (assembly GCF_012460135.2). Taxonomy (NCBI): domain Eukaryota; kingdom Metazoa; phylum Chordata; class Aves; order Passeriformes; family Icteridae; genus Molothrus; species Molothrus ater. The sequence goes on from NC_050488.2 coordinate 2,017,183, forward strand.
TAAACCATCTCTTTAAATCCTGCATGGGCATATAGTGGGAAAGAAGACCTCAGAATAGCTGAGAACTGCATGAGTGCAGCTGCTTGGCTGTGAGAGACCAGTGTCTTTTGAGTGATTCCCTCCCAGCTTTGTACCCAAATGTTCCCCTCTCCCTATCACAAGTTACCAGTTGCTTTTCATTTCTTTAGAACACTCAGAAGGAAAAATATTTCATAGTGGATCAGAAGTCTACACAAAGTAAAAGAGATTTCATAATGCAGCTCTTTCAGCTGCAGCTCTGTAGATCCCTTGTAGATGTAGCTGAGGTACTGATGGATTCCTCTGCAGGGACACTCTCAGGCACCTTACAGAGGTGGATTTGCAAAGAGAGCAGGAGCAGCAATATTTTAAATTCTGCAGGTAAAGCAGAGGTGTTCAGGTGTGGCAAGGGAATTTTGCAATCCTGGTAATTGGAAGGAGTCATTATCAAGAAGCCCCATTTGAAGGGAATGCCTTGTCTCTTTGAAAAATCCAGGTCAAAAAGGAGACTTTTAATTATTTTGCTATGAGAGCTGCACCAGTTCAGTCATCCAACATATCCAGAGTCATGAAATTTAGGAAGATTTAGGAAAGGGCTAATGGATACCAATTTTAATCCTATTCATCTTCCTGTAGCAAATATTGAACCAATCTCTGCTCTTTCTGGTTTTTTAAACTGTGAGGTAGATAACTGAGGAGTAATGTGTGCTTTGTAGCCTGTTTGCTTCTATTTAGGGCGTTAGTTTTTAAATTTTATAGCTGTGAGAATGAAAAGGCCTTAAATTTTTCAACTAGTATAGTTTTCACAATTCTGGTATTTTCTGCAGAAGGGCAGGCTGAGCTGCAGTACTTGGTAGTGGTTTTGGATGGTTTTCAGGATATTCCTGCTTCCAAAGATAGTAGGCAGTAAATGCCCAGTTAGGCAGTTGGGAATTTGAAATTGGCAATGGGAATGAAAATGGGAATTTTCCAAACCCTGGAGCTGTTGGTGTATTCCCTATGTTCTGCTCTCAGGAGAAACTGTGAAGTCAGTCCAGTTTATAACTGAGTGCTGGTGGCTGCTTTTCCTGCTGCTGGGGCCCTTCAGGCACAGAATGTTTGCAGACATTTGATTTTCTGTCATGACCCGTTGCAGTTTGTACCTGTAGGGCGTGGTCCTGCAGTTCTGCTGGAGCAGGGAGCCCCAGATGAGCTCAGCCCCACTTCCTGCAGCATCAGTGCCAAATTATTCACTGCTGAGAAAAACCCATTTGCATTTGAGAACAGTATTGCTATTTCTCAGACTGAAATCCATAGTTTACATAGCTTAACTCATCTTAAAACTGGAACAAGAAGCAAAATGAACATAAACCCCGCTTCCAGTGCAGCCAGTGAGTGATTGTGATTTTACAGTAGATGAAGAACTGAGGAATTATTGATCCATTTTCTTCTTTTTGAGGTTTGTTTAGTGAATAAGTAGAATTAGACCAGGCACTACACTTTTCATTACAATTTGCCTGGATTTTTCTCTTAAACTAGGCTTGAAGGGTGAGGCTCTGTCTGCAGGTCAGTCTGGTTCAGTCAGAAAATGTGCAATACAGCAGCAGAGGTTTGTTTGCTGTACTTTAAATGAAGGCACCAATTCCAATTAGTTTGCAGTTTCCTGCAGAAAACTAAAACCATGGCTTTAAATCAGATTTGTGTTTTAACTCTTGGCTCTTCTCTCTTGTAACAAGTGGAGTACAAGTTTGCATGCCCTCCTAACTGAACAAAAGAAATAGAAGACTTGGTTTATTTTTAATTTTTTTTTTTTTTCAGAAGAAACCCAAAGACCTGGTTTATTTTTTAGATTAGCAGCTGGTGGTGCTTGGGCTGTCAGTAGTGAAAGTTTCTTTTGATTACCAAACCCTTCCTTTGTTCACTGCCCACTAGGCTGGGAGCTCCTTGACCAGAAATACACAGAAAATGTGGAGCTTTTCACTGCTCTGCTGAAGGTTTTATCAAACCTGGGACCCTCACCCAGCTATGGAATTCAGGCTTTAGGAATTAGGTTGGTTTAACTCCATTAATCCTATTGAAACCAAAATGCTACCTGGGTGGAGAGAGTGAGGAGCAATAAACCTGAGATTTATGGGTAAAAAGCTGAGTTTCACCTCTCAGGGTATAAATGGGCACTGATGGACATCAAGTGAATAATTCAGTAGTGCTTGTTCAGGGTTCACAGCATAAACATTTGCCAGGAAATCTGTTTACTGCCAGTTGAACATTAACAAGGCTATGGTGCAGTAATTGCTTTTGAGCAGATCCCCTTGGCTGATCATGAATTTGCATTAGCATTTATCATTTCTTTTTGGCAGTACCAAAGTGTGCAAAAATATTACAAAAGCACAGGAGGGGACATTGATCTCTGCCTTGTAGCACTTGGGAGTGGAATGCAGAGGCAGATACTGAAATGAAATCATCAGCAGAATGTGGTTCCCAGGAGCCTTTGTTACCCTTTGTATTGATTTTAAGCTCATTTTATCTCCAGTTTCTCATCCAGTCCATCATCATGGATGGAACTTGTACAAATATTTATAATTACATCAATATAAAACCAAATGTCAGCCCAGAAATCTGCTAGTGTTTGCTTTGCAAAACAAAATTTGAGAAAAATGAGAATACTGAAGAGCAGAGGAGAAGTCCTGATGATTTTCTTACTCTCACTATACTGGCAAGCAGGTTTTCAGGGGGAAAAAATCCAAATTAAGCCCAGCTAAAACCACTAATAGCTCTTCTGTTAGCTAATGCTGATAGATTTCCAAGAACTTCACCAGAAGTGGAATTTCTGCTCCTTTTGGGTGCCTGGGCTGTCATATGTGAAAACAAGGGTTTGGGAGCATGTCCTTTGGACATGGCATGCAAACTTGTCCTGAAAACTTGAAGACAGTTTTTAAAAGTGAGCCAGGAGCTGAATTGACACAGACAGAAAGCTGCAGGCAGATGCCTCCCAATGTCTTCAAAAGCATCTCGGTACCTTTGCAAATAAAGCACAAAACTTGTGGGGAAGTGGTTTTGCACTAAAGGAAAATAATTATCAGAGAAAAAAAAATCATTAATGTGAAAGGCAGAGCATCTTGATTATTCTGCATTTTTCATGTTCATTTCCTAGTTCAATGCTGTGCATAAGTAAGATTTTTCCCTTTATAAATGATATTAAAATAGATAAAGTGTGAAAAGTAGTTTGATACTTGACAAAATAAATGCTTTCTTAGGAGAGTGATAATATTGATGAGGAGAATAACTTTGCTGATAGGGTTTGGTGGTGCAGTGTCAGGGATTCCCCACAGAGTTGTGTTGGAATGATGTGAGACACAAAAACCATTCCCAAAACAGGGGAAGCCACTGGGGGACACCAGACCCTGTCCTGCCTGCCAGACAGAAAACAGATCCAGGCTGGTACTGAGCAGAAGGTGAATTTAGTTCTTTGTAACTGTTTTTAAAGATTTCTGTTTCAGATTTCTGATGGGCAGATTTTCCCTCTCCTGTGCCTCACTCGCTGAGATCTGCCAGGTAAAAACCCCACAGGTGCAGAGCAGGGAGCATCCCAGCCAGTCTGGCTCACACACACCTCTGGGGGGGAAGGAAAAAATCTCTAATTCATATTGAATTCATTCACTGCATTCCAAAATTATTTGAGGGGTTTGGGTGATAACAGTGTTAAAATGGTTCTGCATTTTCTAGGACAAATCTGTTGCTTTTCAAGGTTTCTTCGAGAGATGCAGGCTGTACATTTCTAATCATCAGTAACTGTTTTGCTTTTAAACTTTCTTATCTCAATACTGACTAAATGATTTGGAATATGAGGAGACAAGGGAGCAAGCTTGCATACTACAGTAATTTTTTATACTTTACCTTCATCTATTTATGAATTTATTATGAGAAGTATTTTTAAACATGAAACCTGCTTTTGTTGTGAATTTTAGCAAAGTAGTGGATACATTGTACTGAGTATCATTAAAAAAGGTTTAATTAAAGTACACATCTGGCAATTAATACCTTTCGTTGTTATTTTATGAATGTACCTTGTGGTATATGATCAGAAACAAAATCGATTTTAACAAATTCTGTATTCTATCCTACAGTGATGTATGGTCTGCTTTTAGCAAGATATGACCTAATGTACTCTTAATTAAACAAATGGTGCTGAACTCACTTCCTCTTACCCTCCAAATGTCCATCACTCCAGCAATGCATGCACTCCCAGTTGTTCCACTTAGCAAACTCTCCAGCAGAGCTGTCTGGAAGATGAAGAATGAAACCCCAAATGCTCAGTGTTGGAGAAGTGCAGATAACCCTCCCAGTGCTTGCAGTTAAGTGTGAACAATGCTGTACCTCCCCAGGGGAATGTTTAGATCCTGGACTTGATTGAAGTGCTGTTAATTAAACAAAGCAACACCCCTTGCTCTTTGCTTGGCTCTTTAATTTGAGCGTCAGCAGATGGGAGTTGGTGATCCACAGGAGCCAAATATTGAATTTCTTGGTTTGCATTGTCTGCTGCTTCAGTGACAGCCTCGGGTGCCAAAGGAGGAGTTGTCAGTGCAATGGCCAGGCTCTAGAGCTGGCTCCTCAGAGTGCTGCTGCAGCTGGATTTGTCACTTAAGTCTCTCTAAGGATCATTTTTACTGTGACTGCCCTGGCAGGGTGTGCTGGAGGGGACCAGTGAGAGAGGGAAACAGTGCAGGTGTCGTGAGGAACATCTCCTGCTCCTGAAGGGACTGACCTGCATTTTCTCATCTTCTACACATTAAGCTGGAGTTTCTAAATCTGTGTGAGCAAAACCCCCAACTTGTAATAGCTTGTTATAAGTGCATGTAGTTCCCAGAAATGATTTCCCATTTCTGGGAACTCTCCCCAGAATTCTCCAAAACTGTGAAATAGTTTGGATACAAGAGATCTACACACACTACAACCATTTTTCATTGGCTGTGGTGAACTGACCTTTCACTATGTAGTTTGCACCTGCAAAAAAAAACTTCCTGTATTTTTTACAGTTTAAGTTCACTGAATATTTTTTCTTCACATTTATGGGCAGGAAGTTAGCTGTTAAACTAGCAAAAAGCATTTTCCCAGATACAATTCCATAAAACAAGACACCAATCCCAAATCCTATTGAAAATCAGATTCTGAGATTCTTACCTGTACACCAGGTGCTGCTTCTGCTTCAGGAACAGATCAATAAATAAAGAACTCACCTGCTGGGTGTTAAACCGTAAGGAATGTTTAGCATGATCCCAGTACTGAATTCTGAGCTTGGCATAAAAACCAACACAATGCAAGGAGGAGAGGTTTTAGTTAAGACCTGCTGAGTGCCAGGTGGTCTGAATTAGACAAATTCAAGCAATCTTTACACAAAGTAAACCCACCTGTGCTGTTTGGAATATGCACTGATCTGTTTTACTCACAGAAACACTTTGCTGAAACTTGTCAGTGTGCAGCCTGTTTCTGCCAACGTTGGAAACAGGATTTATTTCCTCACCCCAGAACTCATCCTTCTCCAGACAGAAGAGTTGAGCACAGGCTGTGTGAGATGTGCTGTGGTATCTGTTAGTCTCCATTTCTGTACAGAGCATACAGGGCACCACTGAGTTCTGGAGAAACTCCTGTAATCCCAGCTTCTCCCCTTTACACTGATGGAAGGAGATTTCCACCTCTTTTGGCAGCTGCCTTCTGTGTGTAGTGTTACCCAGGTCACTATTTCTAATAATTTCCTTTATTTCCTTTTCATCTGCTGTTTTTTCAGCATTCTGGCTTTTTGAGGGTCTGCCACTCACCAGGCTGGAGCTCATCCATGGAGCTGGAGAATCTGGAATCCTTGAAGGGTTTTAGATTTTACTGGTGATGTGACACAGAAAAAGGGACTGTCCTCCTTTTCTACAAACACATTTTATGTTAATGTTTCCATGAGGGATGAGATTTAAGAGGTCCATATGCAGTTCCTTCATGAACCTTTTCATGAAGGTTCATCCACATTGTAGAGAAAAAAAGGAGAAACACACAGAACCTTTTCTGTTCTTCAGCAACTTCCAACGTTTTTATTCCTTGCTTCACCAATTCTGGTAAGGTTAGAGAGTTTTGCAACATGCTTTAGTACTGAAACAATGTGACTTTAAACCATCCTGACCTTACAGAATTACAGTCTTTACTTAGATTTGGTGTTCTTTGCAAATACTTGGTATATGACAGGAAAGTGCTAAAGGAACAGGTCGATATCTGTTCACTGTACCAATAAAAAGGCAAGAATGTGCTGCTGTAAATACTTTTCCAGTGAAGAAGCAGGAAATGAACTGTTCAGGGCAGTGTCCTCACACTGCATGCAGTGAGACACTGAAAGCTACTCAGGAAACACTGCAAGAGATGAATCAACAATGCTGGCAGTGCAGGGGGATCACAGTGCTCTGCAAACAGAGGGAACACACCACAAAACCTGACTGCACAGCAGCCCTGGGCTCCCAGAGCTGCTGCTGGGGGAAGGAGCAGGGAAGGATTTGGCCAGGAATTCATTCTGACAGCCCTGCAGGAATGAACACCCAGGCTGTGTTTGTACAATTTCTGATTTGAAAAAAAAAACAAAACTAAAAAAAACCCAGTCTTAAAACCTGACTAGTCCCTAATGTGGATTGATCTCTGTGTGTAAGTTGACTTTGGTTTAAAACAATTAATTGGGTTATGTTTTCCAAGCTTATGTGTTATAACAAATAACACAGAAATATTTTCAAAGGCATCTTTGGGATGAAAACTTTGGAATTATTTTACAAAAATAACAAAAAATAAATTACTCTTTCTTTTTAAACAGCTATAAAATCCATGAACCAAACAACATATAACATTGACATGAGATGAAATATATTACACTAAAGGGCAGTTAATTACCACAGTGGTATGAGGCTTCAAGTAAATTAGGAGGCACTTTTTGGCTGAGCAGTAGTCACTGATTCAGTGTAAAGTCCCAACTCACAGAAACACATGAAACAAAACTGCTAAATCTTTCTAAGGTTGAGAAGAGAAGAGAAGAGAAGAGAAGAGAAGAGAAGAGAAGAGAAGAGAAGAGAAGAGAAGAGAAGAGAAGAGAAGAGAAGAGAAGAGAAGAAAAAGAAAGTGCTTATAGAAAGGCAAAGAGCAAAAAGGCCACAGAGGGCACCCAGGTCTGCTGCTTCCCTTCCTGGACTGTGGAGTTCCAACACAATTAAGGCTTCACACAGCAGAGAGGAGCAATAAAACTCCAGGGACGTGGGAGAACAGACATAAGGAAAGGCAGCAGCAGGTCAGATGAGAGCAGGTTCAAAGTGGAACAGATTGAACTCCACTCTGATTGAAGGGAGCATTCAGTACTTGCAGAATTCCAGGCATTAATACTTGTGCTCTGTACAGCCCACGTGGAATGGACTGAGTGACCCCAGCACCACAATCTGGTATCCTCAAGATCCTCAAAACTAAATCTTCCAGCAAACAAAAGGAGGTGCTGTTGTGGAGGATTTAAGTACCAGTACATGAATAAGTTACTATGAAATATTGCTATTAAAGTCCCTAACATAACAAAGAGGAAGACAGTAAAGGGTAACTTCAGCCATAAATTACATATTTAGAAGCACTATAAAAAGCATTATTGATATTTAATATAATTACACACACATGTACCTACATGTACTACTGATAACCATACCTAATAGAAGATTGTATTGATTCAGAGGTTAAAAAATTTAGAAGGCAGCACTTTGTGGCACTCCTGCAAAGCACAGTGTGTTTGGGCAAGAAAAGCACAGCACTGAGTGGTCCTTAAGAAATCCTGTCACCTCAACGAGGTGCAAAGTTCTCCAGCTGGAAGACCAGGTCTACAGCAGCATCCACGTCGGGCACAATGTGGTCTGGCTCCACCAAGGCAGGGGTCGAAGCTGAAATCCCGGTGCCCGTGGAACACGTTCTCAGCCACGCTGTCCCTGCTGGGCAGGGCCACCTCGCTCTGGGGGTCGTACACGCCGGTGCAGACCAGCACAGACCTGCAGTGGGCAGCAGCTGCAGGTGCCAGCTCCGTGTGCCAGCTGCGGCCGGGGGCTGTGCCTGCAGGGGCCGGCTCCGTGTGCCAGCTGAGGCCGGGGGCTGTGCCTGCAGGGCCCGGCTCCGTGTGCCAGCTGAGGCCGGGGGCTGTGCCTGCAGGGGCCGGCTCCGTGTGCCAGCTGAGGCCGGGGGCTGTGCCTGCAGGGGCCGGCTCCGTGTGCCAGCTGAGGCCGGGGGCTGTGCCTGCAGGGGCCGGCTCCGTGTGCCAGCTGAGGCCGGGGGCTGTGCCTGCAGGGGCCGGCTCCGTGTGCCAGCTGAGGCCGGGGGCTGTGCCTGCAGGGGCCGGCTCCGTGTGCCAGCTGAGGCCAGGCTGGAGGCGCTGGGGGAGCCGGGACGGGGCTGTGCCTGCAGCAGCCTGGGCCTGCAGGCGGGCTCGGGGGCAGCGGGCCTGCAGGTAGCGGTTGTACAGGTTGGCTCCGTACACATCCGTCATCACATTGTCCCTGCAAAGCACAAACTCAGTCAGCACCTCAGCTGCAGCTGCCAAAGGCATTGTTACATTTCATCATTTTGAAATAGAGATTGTTGCATTGCACTCAATAGTTTATTTAGTTGTTGTTTTGCACTGGGTGATTGGAAACTCGTACTGAGTATGGTATGTCACGTGGATTGTTATTTCCCCTCGCCATGACATGGTCTCTCCCTCATGCACCCTTCTGCTCTATCCCCTTGTAGTCTGCCCCCCTGGTCTCCCCTCACTCCTTCTCCATGGTACCCCATTGATGTGGGCTCTTCCCCTGCCCCCATTCTCTCGGGTATAAAAGGCCCCTGCAAGAAGGCAACGCCCTCTTTTCCACCTGGGAGGTCACCAGAGTCTGAGGTGTCCCTTCCCAGGCCAATGAACGGGACACTGGTCCCCATGTGGAGAAGAGTTTCTCATCTTTTGCTTTGTCCACGTGAGACCGTGCGGGCCAGGGTCCATAGCCAGCCAGAGTGGGCTCAAACAACAGCCCAAGAGACACAGATTCTTACAAGAGATTTTTGGAGTTCACCTTAGTAGTAATATGAATTAAGCATTTTAATTTTAGCTTGTAGAATTATGTGCTGAATTTTGACCTTTTACTTAAGAAACCTCTGCCATGATACAAAGGGCATAGGAAAATGCAAATTTCTGAAGCGTCTTGCATCAAGAACAATACCAGGAGAAGACCAAGGGATGCAAGAAACCCAGATAAAGGGACTCCTCTGTCTCCAAGCTGATTAAGGCCAACAGACATACTCAGATAAGCACCAAGGTGTAGGGGGATACAGGATGGGTAAATGAAGGTGATATAGAATGTAATCTTATCCCCTAAAGAGTTGCAGCTGAACCAATTACTAAAGATTAGGAGCAGGCCTGATGTTAACAGACCACAGCTGTAGGCAATCAGAAGAGTGCTATAAAAGAGTGGATTGGTGGGAACTGGAGTCAGTTGGCTGCTGTGAGGATGAGGAAGAGGCAGTGCCTGGAGGAGCTGCCTACAGAAACATCAAGGAGGTGCAAAACTCTGGCAATATGGAACCCTTGCAATGTAATGACAGTAGAGCTCGTGCACTATAATGACAACACCAAGGGACCAAAGCACACACGTAAAGGAGAAAGGTTCAGAAGTTCAGTCATGAGGAAGACCACAATCTTTGGCCTCAGAGATCACTGAGAGACCCCCGTGTGACCACCACAAGGCATGCCCAGAAGGACGTGGATCTGATTACCATGCGAGGCGAGGACAGGCAGGGCCAGGGGTTGAATATGCATGGCAAGGTTGTGCAATGTAATGAATGTGGAACATCTTCCAGAATAAAGATGTGGGTCAGAGAGAGGCTCAGGGCACAAGTTTTCATGAGAGCTGTCTCGCTTGTGCCGGGTGCTGACAATACATACCCACTTCACAACTACATCAGACTGTGGAGTCTATTTATTCTGAGTATTGCCTCAATTTCATCTAACAGTTTATTGTATACTTTACACCACTTTGTGTGGAATCAGGCAGACAGGGAGAAGTCCAACCCCTCAGCTATTTTATTGCACTGTTTTCATGAAGCATGACAGGATAAAAATGAATCACTCTCCATACTGGGGCAAGGGGAGAGAAAATCAAGGTATGAGCAGCCCATGAATGAGCTTATTATATTGCCAAACATCTTGGAGATTCTGAAACAGTCTTTAATACAATGCAGCTTTATCTTCTTCTCTGAAAAGGATTCTATGATGTGGCAGCACATGCAGCAGCATATGACCAACCTAAATGACCTCAGAGATAAAGTCTAGGTCTGCAGTCTCTAACTGTCCTTTGCTCAAAGGCAGTTGGTGTTACACCACTAAACCTAACAGAATAAACACCCAGGCAAACCCTTTGTGTTAGATTCACACAGCCTATTTCAGAAAAAAAACTAAATAAAAAATCAGGAGAAATCTTAGTTGCATATAAAACACCTTTTGTGCTTCTGCAGAAATTACATGTAAAAAGAGCAAAGCATCATTAATCTTTAAGATTAGAAATGTCATGAAAGATATACCATAGCACCAAGAAAGTTAGATGGTCTTAATGGTAGGAGAAACAAGCTGGTAAGAGTTTTGTGTGTTTTCCTTGGCTGGCATTTACACTGTGAGTAATTTCCCAGTGTATTTGTCTGGCTCAGCACACCTGACCCCACAGCACAGAGGGTTTGGGGTTTCCTGCTCTACCTGTGGGGCTCAGCACAGAGAGTTTGGGGTTTCCTGCTGTACCTGTGGGGCTCAACACAGCTTACCCCACAGCACAGAGAGTTTGGGATTTCCTGCCGTGCCTCTGGGGCTCAGCACAGCTCACCCCACAGCACAGAGGGTTTGGGATTTCCTGCTGTACCACTGGGGCTCAGCACAGAGAGTTTGGGGTTTCCTGCTGTACCACTGGGGCTCAGCACAGAGAGTTTGGGGTTTCCTACTGTACCTGTGGGGCTCAGCACAGAGGGTTTGGGATTTCCTGCTGTACCTGTGGGGCTCAGCACAGAGGGTTTGGGATTTCCTGCTGTACCTGTGGGGCTCAGCACAGAGAGTTTGGGGTTTCCTGCTGTACATGTGGGGCTCAGCACAGAGAGTTTGGGGTTTCCTACTGTACCTGTGGGGCTCAGCACAGAGAGTTTGGGGTTTCCTACTGTACCTGTGGGGCTCAGCACAGAGGGTTTGGGATTTCCTGCTGTACCACTGGGGCTCAGCACAGAGAGTTTGGGGTTTCCTGCTGTACATGTGGGGCTCAGCACAGAGAGTTTGGGGTTTCCTACTGTATCTGTGGGGCTCAGCACAGCTCACCCCACAGCACAGAGGGTTTGGGATTTCCTGCTGTGCCTCTGGGGCTCAGCAGACCTTACCCCACAGCATAGAGGGTTTGGATGGGCTGCTCCCAGCTCCTCTGCAGGGCCTGGGCCCGGATCAGGTGCTCTGCATACTGGTATGTCAGCCTGCTGGGTTTGCCCATCAGCGCCTCGTACTTCAGGTCTTTGCCAGTGATCTTCTTGTAAATGTTTTCCAAACAAACCATGAATGTTCCATGTCCAAACCTACAGAGATGTAAAACCAAACCATGAACGTTCTGTGTCCAAACCTACAGAGATATAAAACCAAACCATGAATGTTCCATGCCCAAACCTACACAGGTATAATACCAAATCAAATTACATTAAGCACAGATTTAAAACATCAAACTAGGCTTTTTTTATTTCATTATTTTTTAGGAATAAATTGTGTCCTGCAACTACCAAATTCTGCTCAGCATGCAACATTTCTGCAGCTGGTTCACTGAAAATTAAGTGCTGATTAACTGAACAACTGACACCACAACAAACCCACATTACTGGGATGGCACAACCATCTATCTAATTTTAAAATTGCTCACTGGAGGTATCCTGGCTGCCTTACTGCAGGCTGAAGCCATCACACAGATATCTTTTCCAGTGTGTTAATTAGAGATGGCCTCTGCTTCCAAAGACATATCTGAACAGATCTTTGACCCAGGACTGAGGCAGCAACCAAGTCACAGTAAGAAGTTTCTATTTCAAATTACAGACTGAGGGGAAGGGAGGGGAAACAAACCTATTAAAGAAGTACTTCTATTAAAGCCAAATCAAACAAAACCACTCTAAGAGGTCCTGGCACCTTGTTCTGTGTGTTCTGCTTGTTTTTCCTTGTGTTCCCTAAAGAGCTCACTGCATTGTCCTCAGCTCAGAACCACTCACTGCTTTCACCCAGCGGGGTCAGCTCTTTACCCTACCAGGAAAAGAGAAATACCAAAGAGGGACCTAATGAAATGAAACAATGGCCTTGATAATTTTTTCATTTTTGCCTTTGAACCGAGGCTCTGAGGCCCTCAGGAAAAAAACTCTCTTTCTCCATTGTTCTGGGACTGAGGAAACAAAAGGTTTAGAGCTTAAAAGCAGCTTTTCTCTTGAGAAGTGATTTCCTGGATGCAATAATGCAGCCAGCAAACAGGCAGCATTAGCTGAAAGTGCATTAGAGATGTTGCATTCCAAGCCAAGCCATCAAGCATTCTGTGTTCAAGTGCTGACTCTGAATCCTGCTGGAAAAACGAGGAAGCCCCAGATGAATCCCAATGACATGAATAAAGCACTTACCTTGGGGACTGTGCCTCAGCCACCCACATCAGGTCCATGTTGCAGGCCAGCACAGGAATGTGAGGGTAGTTTTCCTGCCCATAGGGATTGCCAGGATAGCCACTGGTCAGCAGAACATCAATTATCAGCTGCAGGCTGGTTTCCCATCTCACTGGCTCCCCAAACAGCACCACAGCTGGGAGAAGCACAGGCACAGAACAGTCATGGAATTGTTATCAGAGCACTGAGGCCTAAAACTTGGCCTCAAGAGACTGAACAAGTCATTTAAAATAACCAGGAACTGATCAAACAGTCACATTAATTTAGGGGCTTAATATATCACATGCCCATCCAATCACAGAAACTCAGAAGTAACAAGACCCCACTGCAAAATCTACAGGTTTAGGAATTTTATTTTATAGGTGAAGTTTCTCCAGAAATTACAATATTAACTTCTAAATTGTATTTCTAAATCTCCCATAACTTTTGAGTTCCCTGTTTACATGCAGTATTTAAATACAACACCAGAGATGTTGATTTGTTCACCTCAGGGCACAATTTGGATGTTGTTTTTAAAAATTGCTTTGGTCTCCAGCAATAACCTGACATGGATATTTTTAAATCCTAAGGTCCAATTTCTACTTTCTTGTAGTTCAGATGAGATGAGAGTGAACACAAGACCCTTCTCATACTACAGCTGATCCGGACTACTTGTAAGAACAAGATTAATTATTTCTGAATAATGAACATCAGTTCATTATGAAAGGAGAGCAACAATAGTCTGTTAAAGGCAGATGAAGAGGAAAGGAGACCTCAAATACCCTTCAAACTTCAAAACCCAGTGGCTGAAAGCTGCACACATTAAAAAACAGCTTTACAACACATGATGCTTTCAAATGAATGACAGATGTCATTAACAAGGAAATTTTAGGATTGTCTCAGACAAATTTTCAAAGTGCCCAACTATCTAAAAAATAATTTCTTATAATAAAATAAAATAAAATAAAATAAAATAAATAAAATAAAATAAAATAAAATAAAATAAAATAAAGATATTTCATTTATTAATGGATAGATGCAAGTTAAATAAAGATAACTGACCCTCAATCTTGGGAAGCTCCACAGCAGACGGGGACTGCAATGAGAAAAAAGGGAAAGTTTTCTACAAGATGAAACACCTGTTTTTAACAGAATAAATTCCAGCTCAGCTCCCACAGCTGTCTCCTGCCACTCCAAGAGGAAATGCACTCTACATTGGTATATTCCTGACATCAGTTCACTCACTCATCACTTGTGTTTCCTCTCTGAAGTGACAGCTCTGGCACAGGGACAGCAGTGACTGTGCTCTACCTGCACCTGCCTCCTGCTTCTCCTCAGCTGCCTCTGGAGTTTTTTAACTCCAGTTGTTAAAACTACTTGTGTTGTGATTTCAGTTGTTTAAATTACTTGTTTAATTAGTTGTTTTAACTACTTGTGTAGAAAAGTATGGATGTTTATTTTTCCACAGGAGTAAGAGGCTTCCAGCAGTACCAAGACATTTGAAAAACAGTTTTTGAGATGTTTTTCTTTAACACTTCTAATAAAGAATGCACTGTATAACATGTAATATATTTGCTAAACAATTAAGAGCCTGACTTCATTATTTACTCTGTGTGGTGACAAACACTTTAACAGGCTCTTGACCTTCCATCCCCATGGGTGAGGAGCCCAGCAAAAGGTGCCACAGCTGAGCTGTGATTCTGTGAGCCACAGAGAATGTGTTTATTACAAGTGAGGAAATCCACTCTGTAGGCTGGCCCTGAGCATGTACAGCACACCCAGCTATTCACTTCTGCTTTAATTCTGGACAATCCAACTGGAACCACTGTAGCCACTGCTGCCATTTAAATAGCGCTGTAAACAGCAAAGGGAGTCCTTTGAGGGAAAATTATTTTCTTCAAAGCATTCATTTGCAATCAAAGCAGCCTTGTGGGTTAGAAACAATAGCAACACAATCATATATTCAGGGAAAAGCTTATGTTATCTTCCACACCTTCTGAGGAAGCTAATCAGCTTTCCAAGGCAGATTTTGCATTAGGTTTCTGTATTAGATTGTGAGTTTTCCCACAACAGCAGGCTATAAAATAAAAGGCTGAGTTAAAGAATTACTACTGAGAGAAAAGAGTTGTTCTTGAGAAAAAGAGTTGTTCTTGAGAATGTTGTAATAAAACAAATAAGGAAGCAGAAGAGCAAAGTCAAAATACAATGTAAGAACAGCAGCAGTTGCTTGGTAGTTAAATATTGATCCCTGTTATAGGATGTCATGCAAGGAGCAAACAGAGAGGTTTGAAACACAAATCTCACTCACCAGGACATTGGGTCTTCTGTCATGGTCAACTGCATCGAGCAGAGGGCGTTTCTCCCTCAGAGTGTCTATGGTGATGGGCTGGCAGAAGCCAAGGCTGGGGCAACCAGCTAAGGACACACAGCTGCTCACAGGGAAAGGTTTTCTGACTGCTCATTCCACCTTAACCATTTAAAGGTATTCAACTGACAAATTGGTTCGCAATGAAAGCAACATCAAAGACAGAATTTCCTTCTGTGAGACAAAAAGATGATCTGATAAATGAGAGACCAAAGTTCTCCTGTTTTGTTTTCAGTCCTCTCATCTACTTCCCTCTTAGCCAAGCCTAATGAACTTTGAAT
Organism: Molothrus ater; assembly: GCF_012460135.2. Classification (NCBI taxonomy): domain Eukaryota; kingdom Metazoa; phylum Chordata; class Aves; order Passeriformes; family Icteridae; genus Molothrus; species Molothrus ater. The sequence goes on from NC_050488.2 coordinate 2,032,525, forward strand.
TTAGAAATGCATTTCTAAGAGACAATACCTTCAATACCTTTTTCTCAGGTATGTACTTCAAATAGAGCTTATGCTTAGAAGTTGTATATACATTTTTACAACTTATTATTCACACCAACTTCAATGAAAATCCCACTGCAGGAAGAAGTGCAGAAGGGACTTAATGGAAGCCTGAGCAAAGTTTATGCAAAAGTTAAGGTTATTAAGTTACAGTTTGAGATTTTGATACTACCATGATATCAATATTATTCAAGTCCTTTGGGCACTTGGTATAAAACCACATTAAAACATAAATTTGGCACCATACTAGGAACTATCATTACTATTTATTACTGCATTTGTAGGGTTGAAATATTTGATTTTCACTTCATCCAGAGGCTCCCCTGAACCTGATTAAGGAAAACACTTTGGCAGAAAGTTGTTGGCTTTTTTAAACTCTTTTTTTAAAGATACTCTTGAGCAATATCAAGAAGGGGTCCTTGTCCAGATACCAGGACACATTTTTTATGATAACGCTTGAACATCCGCAGGGGACTGTGGGACATCATCACTTGATCTTGGGAAATCTGTTTGGGATTTAAAAACAAAAGGACTCTGTTGTATTCCAGAGAAGTTGTTTATACATAGATTCAATTAACAGATGTGACAGATTCCAGGAATTACATAACAATCAGCATTTTCTCCTTTCACAAATGATGTATTGATAATATGCCAGAAAAAAATACCTTACTGACAAGTTATCACACATCCATCCCCCTTTCAGCTTCCAGCTCAATTCAACATGAACAAACCTTTCTGTCCTGGTTTTATAAAATCACCAAATTCATTTGGAAGCAAACAGGGAAGGACAATCAGAACTGGTTCCAGTTGTGGGCCCTTTGCTAAACTGTAGCTGTGATTTAATTGTACCAGATTACCACCTTCTTTTAGCTTATATATCCCCACCCCTTCAACAGGACAGGTAGTAACCAGTAAGACTATTATTCTGGAAAGATACTCCTGTGAATCACTACCTACCATCTTTCCAAAGAAATACCTTTAGCTTTACTATTGGAAAAACCAGTGCCTTTACCAGTTAGTTTTGGACAGCACTTTTTACTTTCAGCAAAGCAGGTCAGGGGGCTTAAGGGAAAAGCAGCCCTGATGAAGTGAGCAGCATTTAATGGAAGATAACACATCTGACACATCCAACATGCAGTAAATGGCATTGAGGTGACTCACTGGAACCCCCAGCAGGTGGGACAGCTGCTCAGCCTTCTTCTGGCGCAGGCAGTTCCCAGCGTTGGTGACAAAGACCACGGGCACCAGGAACTGTCCCTGAGGGTTGACCAGCTTGCCAAAGGCTGCTCTGGCAGCAGGAATGGGGGTCCTGCCTCGCACCAGCACCCCATCAATGTCAAACAGGAATCCAAAGGATGGCAGCACGCCGGGCTGGGAGGGATGAAATCAGAGGGTACATTGGTTATGCATGTCCTTACACATATTTAATAGAGTTTACAGCAGCTACAGCCCCCTGAGAACAGGCACCTCCAGTGACAGCAGGGGAGCCATAACCCTGCACATCTTATTGCTAAAAACATGTTGACACAAGCAGCACCACTACTCCCTCTGCCTTATGCATACAGACTCATGAGAGCTGTTTTGCCTTAGAAATATTTCCAGATTATTTCAGAGGATAGGGAAAAATTAACTTAAACTGATGCCAAGAGGTACAAAATACATGCTGCTGTGCCAGTGAGTCACACTTCAATGGCTTAACCCCCACAGAATACTAACAAAATATGCAAAAGTAAATTTTTCAGCAGTAGGCAGGTCTTGGACACAAGTATTGTACTTGGCTGCTCCCTTACAAGGTGTTTGTAGTAAAACTGTTCTGTTCCACAAGAGTTTGATTACAGCCAACAGCCTGCTGTGCTCCTACACATGGCTTCAGTCCCAGTTTCACACAGGGCAGGCTAATTGGCAAAGTCAGCACCTCCTTACACCAAGGTGCTGCTCGAGTTACTAAAATGCATCTCCTTGCCTGCCTTTGGGGCGGTGAGGAGCTGGACTTGGTGAGCTCCGGCAAGGAGAGTGAGCAAGGATGAGCTGGGGGATGAGGGCAAGGAGCAGAGCCAGAGAGAGGAGTGTGAGCAATGAAACTGTTACTGGATCAGGCTGGAACAGCACGGAACAAAACCTATCATCTAAAACTCATCTCTCTCCCGAGCCTAAAGCAGGAACCAGGGACCTCGGGATTTATGGCCAGTGATGAAAAGGGAGGGGTTAAGGGCCAGGGCTGAGCGCGATGGGGGAACAGGCACAGAAAGGACTGCAGCCATGGGAGCTGGGACAGCCTTGGCTAACAGGCACAGAAAGGACTGCAGCCATGGGAGCTGGGACAGCCTTGGCTAACAGGCACAGAAAGGACTGCAGCCATGGGAGCTGGGACAGCCTTGGCGAACAGGCACAGAAAGGACTGCAATGATGGAGCTGGGACAGCCCTTGCTAACAGGCACAGAAAGGACTGCAATGATGGAGCTGGGACAGCCCTTGCTAACAGGCACAGACAGGACTGCAATGATGGGAGCTGGGACAGCCCTTGCTGCCCGGGCTGGCTCAGGGCACGCACCCGCAGCCGCTGTGTCTCCTGTGCAGGAGGAGAAGGGCACTTTGCCTACTCGAGCAGCACTTTGTTGCACATCAGTTATTCACACACCACGTTTTTCCTGCAGTGGGCACAGCCCAGGGACAGGCACCGCTGGGAATGGGGTGCAGCTCAAACAACAGCGGGAATCTGCCCCCCCAGGCAGCCCGGGTTAATAACGGCAACACCGTAAATAAATCGCATTCCCATTCATTTAAATTAGGCTGGGGTTTTGTCTTTACATGCAAGAACTCCCCCCGAAACCTTGTCCTCTCTCCTCTGTACAATCATCACCCTTTTAAGAACAAAACCCCCGAAGTCCTTGTCTCCACATGGCCTGCACCCGTTTCAGGAAAGCTAGATCAGAAATAACCCAACTGCTGCAGAGATGCTGCTAAAGGCTCGCTAATAAAAACAAAGTCTTCCCAGGCTTTGTGAATGGGTACCTGAAACTGCTGAAACTACAGTGGCATTGGAATAATTTTGTAGCAGATGCGATCCTTTACGTTAATTTTGCGACATATAAATAGCAGATGTATAGATAACAGATTACAATGGGAATTTCACAGTGAGTAACACGAGCAGGAAGAAAAAGAAAGGGGGGAAAAGCAATAAGGTAAGAACTGAAGATATATATATGATAGATATCATGACAGATAGAGGTAATGAAGTCGGCAGCTTTGTTTCCCTTTTGACCCCAAAAGAAATTGTTGGTGGCAGGAGCGCTGTGCCGCGCTGCACAACCAAAGGGACAGAGCCGGCAGTGGTCGGAAGGAGTTTCCCTGGTTCTCTCTGTAAGCCCAGAGCACACGCAGCCCCGGGACAGGAGTTGCGGCCGGCAATGCCCGGGAAATCCGTCCCGGCGTGCCGGGGAAGCGAGGATGCCCCCGGGCATCCCCGGGCACGGCGAGTGGCCCGGCTGCGCTCCGCCGCGCCCCGCGCCCGTTTCGCTTTCGCTGCGCCCCGGCCCGCCCGCCCCGGGCCCCGGCCCCGCTCACCGCGCTGTGCCCGCTCCGCCCGGCCGAGGGGCCGCGCATCCCGCGGGGCGCCGGGAGCCGCGGCGAGCGGGCGGCCCCGAGCAGGGCGCGGAGCGGCGGCAGCGCCCGGCGCATGGCGAGCGGAGTGCGGGGCCGGCAGCCGCCCCGCCCGGCCCGCGTCACTCACGGGGCAGCGTCACCCGCGTCACGGGCCGGCGTCAGCCCGGGCAGCGGAGCAGCGCCCTGCGACACCGCCGCGCCCGGCGAGGGCTCCGCGCCCGCACAGCCCCCGGGGCTCGGCCCCTCCGGCGCACCGCGGCTGGCGGCACTGCCCAGAGCAGTCAGCACAGCAGCCCGACCCAGAGATAACTGCTGTTCGATTCAGCAACAGAGGAACCATTCTGTCTGAGTCTGCCTGGCCAAGGGATGAAGGGACTGGAGCATCTCTCTTCAAGGAAAGGCTGAGGGAGCTGGGCATGAGAGGGAAGCCAAGAGGATGGAGCAGGATCTGCTTGGTGGTGCCAACCATTTGGACACGGGAAATGGGCAGGAACCGATGTCCAGGAAGAACTTCTTCCCTGTGCAGTGACTGAGCACTGGAACATTGTCCAGAGAGGGTGTGGACTTGTCTCACTGGAGCTACCCCAGAAGTGTCTGGACAAATCCTGTGCCCTGTGCTCTGGGATGGCCCTGCTGGAGCAGGGAGTTTGGAGCAGATGCCCCACAGTGGTCCCTTCCAGACTGACCCATTCTGTGATTAATTTTCTAGGAAAAAGCCTAACATGCACAAACACCACAGTCCCTCAGCTCTGCACCCCTGCAGCTAAACTTGAAAGTGAGACAAGCAGCACAAAATGTCATTAGTTAATGGATCCTCTGCAAAGCTGTCTCTGTTTATCTTGCTCATCTGCTAATGCAGATTAGGTAAATCCACTTATTTCCAAGTGCTGCCAACAAATATTCCTCAGCACCCCTGTGACTGCGAGGAGAAACTGATCCTTCAGGGACTGCACTGCACTCACCAGGACACAGAACAAGGAAGGTGCCTTCCATCTGCAGCACTGACGTGGCTGGCATTAAATGAAACACACAAATGCATTTCTAAGAGACGAAAGCAGACCCAAACCGATGCAGCAGACACAACAATTAGAGAGTTTATGCCCTTGCTCAAGCCAGGATAACACACAGGGCAGAACTCTGAGCACACATGTAAGAATACATCAAGTACCTGTTTTCTAAGCTGGATGTGCTCAGGGCTGAGGCATTCCAGAGGTGGAATGAGCCATAAGCCTGGCACAGCTGCACTCAGAGCTGAGCCTGCCCACTGCTCCATTCTCCAGGACAAACAGGAGCCATTTCCTGGCTGTGACCACAGCAGCTTCCCCGCCCTGGCTCCACCAGCAATTCCACACCCTGGCAGGACACAGGATTTTGCTATAGGCCACTCTGGGAAATAATTACTGTGCAATTTGTTCCCTCAAATGCAGCCAAGAGCACTCAGCTCAAAAATGCTCCACACTCAGAGCTACAGAGAGAGGATCTGGCACAGCAGGGCCAGGCAGCAGCCAGTCTGCCTTGCAGTTACACACAGCAGCTCTGTGTGTTTATTCCTTTTCTATGTTGGCTGGCAGAGATCAGCCCTGTCTATAAACCTGCCTTTTACATCATGATGTTGGTCACACTCCTTTGAACATTAATGTAATTACAATCCTGTTGCTTTTTTTCCCATTCTTTCCATGTATTCTTCTTTTGTATTTCTGTTATCATCACTCTGTCCCTGATCTGCTTTTACCCTTGTGTGTTCTTTTATCTTACAAATTCATACAGTGACAGAAGGATCTACCATTGGTATCACCAAGCCCTCAGACTGTTCAGGTCATAAGAATCAGCTGGTTTTTCCCCTGCTTAAATCTAGTTTGGTTATCTCCAGTCTACACTTAAGCAAATCTACAACAAATTATCATAAGCCATAAGACATTGTTTGCTGCTTTCTTACAAAGCAGAGAAAGCTGCACTGCAGCCAGGAAGAGAGAAGAATGTGTTTGTGATGTTAGTTGTCTGCTTGCTACCAATAATTGAGCTTTTGATTTATTCTGGGGTTGGTTTTTTTTAGTTTTAATTTGGCAGCTATGCTTTCCACTTTTTCAATTCCTTTTTTTTTTTTTTTGTCTGATCACTTCATCAAGTAACACAAAGCTTGTCTCTATAATTTAGAGCTTTAATTGTTCTGGAGTGGATTATTCACAATAGATTGCAATAGATAAATCCTGAGAGCATTCAGAAATGCTGAACAGTCCTAGACCTGGCTGTTCAATACTCTGTTCCTTAGACAGAAATCCTGCAGGGCTGCAGATGTCCACCTTCAAATGCCATTCATTCAGACCTGTACAACAGCATTAGTCATCCATAAGACTTTGACCAGGCTCTACCTTGCCTCCTGTCCCGGGATTCACAAGCCAAGAGCAGTAGGGGATGCAGAGCTTCAATCCCTACAGGGATGGCTGTCTATGATCCCAATCTTTGGCTACCACTAGGGAATCATCACAATCCTTTGAGCTAGAATAAAACAGACATCAGGTTGTAAATAAGTTTTAATAAAAAATATTTGAACAAAGTATTGCAAAGTTTTTTACAGTAGCTGCTGGAATATCCAGCATTTAAGCAATTCATCTGGGCACAGTTACAAACCACAAAAAAGGTAACAGGTTTTAGACATTGCAGGTGTTTTAGAAAGCATTAAATCTGCTCCAAGGTCACTCCTAAGATCTGCCTTCAAGGCCCCTCTAGACAGGTTCCAGGTTATTCTGGCAAATGAAGCAAGTGTAATAGTGTGAGTTACTTCTCAGCTCAACAATACCCAGCATGAGAAGAAGTGCACACTTACAGAGCAGACAGGATGGCAGGAACACCATGGGTTTTCTTCCAGGATTTAGGAGCTCACTGGTGTGGTTCTATCTGTAGGAGGCCCCACAGCACAGACCCTGTCCCAAACTGCCAGTACTGAAGGCAGCTGTTAGATGCACAGACGAGTTCACCAAGGTTTGACCCTTTCCAGCACACCACGCTGTAATTCCAGCAGCCTGCTCCACATCCAAAGGAACTTGCAGAGCTAAAACCCACTGCTACCAGAACTCAGGAGCCTGCTGCTTTCAGAGGGATTCCCCACAGAGCAGGACACTGTGCACTGCTACAATCCCAGCAGTGTCTTTGCCTCCTCGCTCTGGGCCAGGAGGGTTTCACTGGCGTACTTCTGGAGCAGCTCCATCTTCTTTCTTCGTACAAGAGCTTCCTCAATCTGCAGAGATAAAAACAGGGGGGATTCAGCTGAGATGCTGAGTCCTCAGATACTCAGCTATACCACAACACCTCCCAATTTATGGAATACTTAGGAAAGTTTTGGAAATTCATAGGTCAAAAGGGTTATAGCATTTGCAAGGGGATTAAACAGCTGCAGAGTCAAGTCACAGACATCACAAATTTAGGGCCCTTTCACTGATGACCTGATGTAAATTAAGATGTGTCTTGCAAAAGCCAGTGTGCATCTCTGCAGCTGAGTGCTGTTCTGCCTTACCTCCTGTTGAGTTGGCACTGGAACATGTGCAATAAATTTCTGTTGGCCGTCTTCACCTTCTCTCTCCTTGCCACCTTCCTCATCAGACTGAAAAGTGAAAAAATCACATCAAGGTTATTTTCTATAGAGGTCATAAAAACCCTTTTTCACTTGCTTTGCCAGAAGAAACAACACAAGATCAACACTACAACACAGGAATGAGTGAAGAGGACCCAGCACCAAAAGAACACAAGGATCACATGCACACCCTGCTCCTGGACATTTTCAGCACTACTGCTTCCATTTCTCATATGGCCTTTGCTCTGCTGTGGCATGGCCACAGATGTAAAGCTGCATTTCCTCCCCTTCCATAACTCTGGGTGCCACAGCAGAGCTGTGAACAGAAGAGGAGCCAGCTAAGCAGCAAGTGCTATAAAAATATGGGTACCACTTCCCTGTACAGCTCTGTACTGCTCTGGTCCCACACCCAACAGCTGGGCTCACGAACCACGGGATTATACAAATAAAACAGGGTACTGGAGGAGCCACCAGATCCACCTGATGGATTGTCACAGACACATTGCATGAAAAATCATTTCCTTAGGATTTTTCCTCCTGAGAAGCTGAGAGGCCTCAGGAACAGAATGTAACCAATGGTTATCTGCTGCTGTGGAATGCAACAGGTGCATCTGGGATCTGGCTCATGTGGTTGTTTCTAATTAATGGCCAATCACAGTCAGCTGGCTCGGACTCTCTGAGACACAAACCTTTCTTATCATTCTTTCTTTTGCTATTCTTAGCCAGCCTTCTGATGAAATCCTTTCTTCTATTCTTTTAGTATAGTTTTAATGTAATATATATCATAAAATAATAAATCAGCCTTCTGAAACATGGAGTCAGATCCTCGTCTCTTCCCTCATCCTGGGACCCCTGTGAACACCATCACAATGGATTCCTCCTTTTTATTCTTGTGCTTAACCCACCTAGATACAGACTGAGAAATGAGACCTTGTTTCCAGTACCCTTCTCCAGATCTCACTGGGAGCAGATCTCATGTCAGAAGAAACAGCCATGTCACAGCAGTGACAGCAGCACCAGCAAAGCCCTGCTGCATCATGATCCAAGGGCAAACAAGGCCCTGCAGCCCTTGGGTTTTCACACAGTGGCAGTGTGACATTCTCCTGTCCCCAAAGCTGCTTGTGCTGTTACTGAGGCAGGTTGTGCTCAGGAGCCAGACTGAGCAGTGTTACCAACACACCAAGGACAATAACAGTGCCACTGAGATCACAGCAAGGTGTTTCTCACTGCAGTGAAAGGTCTGTCCTCACCTGCCAGCCCCCAGCACTCCCTAAGCTTGGGCCAAGAGCACTCCCCTGCTACTGATTCTGACTAAACTGTGTGGTGGCCAGGTGGGGAGAGGGCCAGCACAGCAGCAGACAGGTCCTTGGCAGAGTAATGCCATGTCCAAGAAGGAAGCACAGAAGTCACATGAAAAGTCACAGCACCTGAGCCACCCCTACCTCTTCCTCATGGACAGCATAGATGTTTTCTTCCTCCTCCTCCTCGCCTCTTGCAAGTCGTGCTTCTCTCTCCATCTTCCATTTTTCCACTGCTTCTGCTATAACTGGGGAGCAAAGGAAAATGGCAAGTGTGGCTGAGAGCCAGTCAGAGCAGCATGGTCTTATTGCCAGAGCTCTTCCAATGGACTCAAACCCTTTGCCTAAATCCTCTGCATCAGAAAAAAAAGGTGCCTTCAGTTCAGAGTGCATCAGCAGCCCTTGCTGGGCTGCTCTGTGCAGGTTTGGAATCTCACATACCTTTCTTCTCATGCTCCTGCTCCAGGGGCTCCAGAATCCCATCATCCTCATCCCTGTAGCCATAGTACTCAGCATCAATGTCCTTCATAAGCTCAGCCCGAGTCTTCCGTGGGGGTGGCAGGGCTGCAGGAACACCACTGTCACCCACCAGGCCACCTCCATCGCCTGCTCAGTGTCTCCAGGTGTGCCCAAGCTCACAGCACCACAGCTGCCTCGTGCCAGCCAACACCCAGCACCATGGAGCTGCTGCCAGCACTGGGAGCACTGGTGTCACCCTGTGGCCTGCACAAAGCAGTTCCAGTACATGACCCAATGGTTCCCCCACACCCTGGAGTATTTCCCATAATTTGTCTCTGCCTCACTTTCAGGCCCAAGCAATTGCACTCATTTCATGACAAGTTTCATCCCCTTACCTCCAGTTTTTCATTATGAAAACTCATTCCTGCTTCAAAAATTATGCTCAACCCAACTTTCCCTTCTTCTAGTCCTGAACTCTGAGTACCACTTACAACTTCTCACTGAAGTTTGCCTCTTATGCTGAAAGTTTCTATAGGACATCAGTCCTTACCATGTGGAATTCCCAGTAGGAACCAGTCTACTCCTTACTACATTTCCTGAATTGCAAACAGCCCAAGGTGCTCTAGCATTTAGTTATTTATGTGTGCTCATTGTTTCACTGAGCTGGCCTAAGACATTCAGAAATGCTGTTACCAGCACTCCCCACAAACTACAACAGCATTTTACTCAAGACATTCTACTGCACAGATTCATGTCTGGGAGGAGCTGCTCTTTACTTACGTTCCTTTTCAAAAAGTTCTCTTACTCCTGGCAAATCCTTTGCAGCCCCAAAGTATTTGTAGCCTCTGTTTCCTGGGACCTCTTTCCCTTCATGATCTAACATTTTTGGGCCAATCCTCTGGAAAATAAACAGAGTTCATAGTTTAAAACTTTCTTCTAACACAGCCAAACATTTCAGGGGCTAAATTAAAATAACACTGGCCAAGCCATCCATGGCTAACTAAATGTTACATATTTTTCTCAGCAGTCACTTCACTTGTGAGCAGAACCACCATGCAGTACAAGACATTCCACACTTACAGCATAATCTGGACCTCCCAGCTCCTTTATTCTGTATTCCCAGTGTCCTTTCTCCCTCAGGAGTTTGTTTATTTCATCGTTCAGGTCCCGAATTCTGAATTCACCCAATCCAGCTGTTAGAGAGGAAAAAATCCAAAAAATTAGGAAGCTCAGAGAAATACCAGAGGAATTTCAGAATTTATTGCAATGGAAACAGTAGAGTTTACATGAAATGGGATTTTTACTGGAACTGCTTATGACTGGATATTCAAAAAATAAAACATAGTTAGAAAAATCTTACCATTTTGGATCTGTGCCACTTTCTTGGAAATCTCCCCAATGATCTAGTCAAATAAGAACACAGAAATTAATTTCTCAATCAGTGGAGGGAACAAAGAAGAGCAAGATTGTTTGAGAAGTGCATGGCAATAGGGCAAGAAGCAATAAAACACAAGTTGAAACTGGAGAAATTCTGATTAAATTCAAGGGGAAAGAAATCTTTAGGAAGATAATCAAACACTGGAACAGCAGCTCCAAAAACCTGGAATCTAAATCCCTGGAGATTTAAAGACTCAGCAGGACCTGGCCTTGCAGCAACCTGATGTGGTAGGAGCTACTCTTAACACTGAGCTGTACAATCTTAGAAAATGTTCTGTGATTTAACTGTCAGGGCACTGCAAGTGTGGAAAACCCCTTGTAAGCAGGCTGTCTAAGCAGGAAATGTAAAGTTCTACTTCCTACAGAATTAGAAAATGCACAGGCTGGCATTACCTGTCTCCTCCATTTCTCAGCTTTGGGCAGCTCATTGCACTCTGAGGCAAGGAAAGGCCTTCGCTCCTGTTGACAGAACAGCACACACATGGGATTCAGCTGAGCTCTGACACAGCACTTCACACAGGCTCTACTGCTCCATTAATGCCAAATCATGCTACCAAGCTCCAGGGCCTTCTGCTGCCATCGAGTTGTAGTAAGTGAAGAACAGTAATGATTTACAGCCCTGACAAATTAAACTATCACAGACTACAAACACCTACTTAGATCCACTTTATCCAAACCAAAATCTCTCACCCCATAATCCTTTCCAATACAACAAATGTTATATTCAGGACAGTTTCACCATTTTCAGCACACACCACATTCTTAAGGTTAAGCTTTTCTCAATGCTACTCCTAAACAATGTAATTTTTTCCAGTTTATACAGAGTACCTTCTTCCCAACCTTCTTCACATTCCATTGGCTTGCTTATACAAACTGATGCATCATCTTGCTTCTAGGGTTTTGTGAGCAGTTATTTTGTCCCTTCCCCACAGTTCTACCTTTTATTAAAAGGCTCTACCTTTTTACTAAAATCTCCACCTTTTATTAAAAGGTATTAAACCCCTTTTCTCTGCAAAATACGCAATACGAAACAGAAAAGTAAAAAAAGTTTGGAGAAACTTTAGTGGAGAATTTTCCTGCCTGTGTGAGTGTGAAATACAGTCAGCTGAAATATTTTCCTTCTAACTAGAGTCAAGCACAGAATACCTGGGCTCTGAACAAGGCCTGCCTTGAGCTACCAAACCTCCAGAGCTTTTACACCTCACCTTGACTTTTCCTTCCTCCAGCTGAGCTTGCCGAAACCTTGCCAAGGCCGTCCTAAAGAGAAGAAAGCAGATTTACTTTCACAAATCCACATTCCAACAGGAACAAGCTTTGCTCTGGATGTTTATTATGGACTCAATTACAGTCTGTAAAAAACAAAGGCCTGAACACATTCACTGAGCACCTCCAGCTCTTCCAGCTAATGACTTCTCAACACCCAAAATCCTCAGTGGTTCATTTCTCAAGTAAAGCAATGCTGACTGATTCCTCCTATCTGGCCTGGCATCTCTGTTGCCAAAATGGGAACTGCCTAAAACCACAAGGGTACCCTTTACAGCACATTTCAGTGTACTCATCCCCCAGCCTGCAAGAGGACAAGTACATTACTACAGGGTCTCTCCTATACAGAACCACCCAGCACAGCTACAGGAGCTGCACAGCACCAGGTACATGTGTGTGCAGGTGTCCTCCAACTCCCACTGCCTCTGGGCCAGCACACGCACAACTAAGAACCCAAAAATATCATTAAACTGTTGGTGCTTTGAAAGAGGCTGAACAGCGAGTTCTATGGGCCAGCCAGTCACAGATGTGTGTTCTGTGGGCCAGCAGGCACAGGTGTGTGAGATCGGGTACAGTCGGGGCCAGCAGCCACGGATGTGTGAGACCAGCTCTGAGCTGAGCCGGGGCTCGGAGGTGTCCGTGCCGCACTCACATGGCCTTCTCCGCGTTGCGAGCCTGCAAGACACAAACAGAGCGGCCTCAGGCACCCCTGTCCCTGCCCTGCTCCTCCAGCGCTCCCAGCCTTTGGCTGTTCCCCTCCGAGCCCCTCACCGGGCAGTGGCACCAGGGGACAACAAGTGCCGAGTGGCCCCTCAGCCCTGCGGTCACCATGGTCCCGCCGTGCCCTCAGCCCCTCAGCCCTGCAGTCACCATGGTCCCGCCGTGCCCTCAGCCCCTCGGTCCCGCACTCACCATGGTCCCGCCGTGCCCTCAGCCCCGCACTCCCCATGGTCCCGCCGTGCCCTCAGCCCCGCACTCCCCATGGTCCCGCCATGCCCTCAGCCCCGCACTCCCCATGATCCTGCCGTGCCCTCAGCCCCTCAGCCCCGCACTCACCACGGTCCCGCCGTGCCCTCAGCCCCTCAGTCCCGCACTCCCCATGGTCCCGCCGTGCCCTCAGCCCCCCACTCACCATGGTTCCGCCGTGCCCTCAGCCCCTCAGTCCCAGCCCCGCACTCACCATGGTCCCGCCGTGCCCTCAGCCCCTCAGCCCCGCACTCCCCATGGTCCCGCCGTGCCCTCAGCCCCTCAGCCCCGCACTCCCCATGGTCCCGCCGTGCCCTCAGGCCCGCACTCCCCATGGTTCCGCCGTGCCCTCAGCCCCTCAGTCCCAGCCCCGCACTCACCATGGTCCCGCCTTGCCCTCAGCCCCTCGGTCCCGCCGAACGCGCCGTGCACGCAGCAGCTCCAAGCCCCGGAACTGAACCCGGCCCCGCTCCCCAGTGCGCCTGCGCGCCCCGCTCGCGCAGGATCGGGTGACCCCACTTGGCGCATGCGCGCTGCCGGGGGTGGCCAGGGAGGGCCGGGTGCGGGGGGACCTTGGGGACACCGCAGTGCCACCCCTGCCACGGCACCGACACCTCCCACTGCTGCCCCGGGCTGCTCCCAGTCCCGTCCCGCCTGCCCTGGGACACTGCCAGGGATCCTGGGGCAGCCACAGCTGCTCTGGGCACCCTGTGCCAGAGCCTGCTCACCCTCACATGCAGAGAAGCTCCTTCCAATACTTGATGTAAATTTCCCCTTTCCCATTTGGACCCATTGTCCTTTGTCTGGTCCCAACAGTCCTTCTCTATAACCAGTTCATGAGTCTGCCATAAGGAATGAGGAGATGCCTCAGTAGCAGTGAAAAAGATCAACATGAAATACATGGAATTGATTTTTCCCATGTCCCACAATGTATGAAATCACCACTTGCTTGTCCAGCTCCTGTTCACTTGGGAAAACTGACTATGAACAGCAGCACCAATGTCCTCACAGAAAGATGACCAAGGAAGAGACATCTCCTTTTGAAGTAATTTTCTTCTTCTGGAACTTACAGCCCAGTTTGTGTTCCTCAGCTTTTAAATCTTGTTTTGTTTGTATAAAAGTATAGATTTTTTTAGAGGAAAACATCACTTTGTAGTTGGCATTGAAGTCCCAAAGACTTCCATGTCTTTGTAATCAGAGAGGTCCAAACTTTACTGCTATTTAACTAAGACAATTGTGTGCAAAGACTCAATTTGTCCAAGCCTAGCAGGCTGAACCACCATGTGCTATCTGCACTACCCCAGGAGAACCCAGACATTTCACTGCTGCTTCCAAAATTACCAGGAACGCTACCCTGACAGTAACTGTAATGATAAGAGTGCCAGGGCCAATTCAGCTGTCTCCAGCACAGCTGCAGATGCCAGTCTGGCACTTCTCCTGCAGGGAGAGACACCACAGCCCCCTTCTCACTGCTACAGCCCCCACAGCCTTTGGGACTGGACAGGAAAACCTTTAGTGACAATTCAAATGTGAGTCCAGCACCCCATCCCTGCCCCTAACTGCAGATTGCAGGGAGCTGCCAGAGCTGGAGCACAGGCAGCAGCTCAGGCACTCCGGGCAAAGCCCAGTCCTCACACCAGGGGTGAGCACCCCCTTCTGCAGCTGCCCTAGGGTGAAGCAGTGCCCAGCCCAGAGCCCCTGCATGCTGACTGTACCCACTGAGGGCAAGTCAAGAGCCTCTCTTTATCAGCTCCTTTCTGATCACTGACCCCCTGTGAACCAGCACAGGGACAGGGCGAGTGCAGGTGCAGAAGCTTTGGTTCTCAGTGCCACTGTGGCAGCTCAACCACCACTCTGACCTACTCAGAGAGTTTGGAACTGCACCTCCAGCAGCCTCCTCTTTCAGTGGTTTTCCATTAAATGCTTGAAGTGCACCAGCACGGATGCAATCAGCCCCCATCCAGCCCCCACTCCCATGAACGTGTGCAGACAGGACCTCAACATGAGACAGCAGAAAAGAAAAGGCCAAGCTGAACCTCCACATACCCCTTTTAATATGCTGTTTTGCACTGTGTACAGGAAAACCAAAAATAAACAAAAGGAACTTTAGCCAAACTCCCCTTCCTCCTCCAGCTTTATTGATAGTTAAAATTACATTTTCTATGTTCTAGGACTTCAATTGCTCTTACCATCTTACTTTAAAAACCGATTACAAGCAAATGAAACTCAGTTGTCTAAGTGATATAGTATACAAAAATAACATCTTGATTTCTGTGAAAATGCATTTATTTGCAACTCCTGAATAGCTCCAAATTGTTTATGCTATGAGCACTGATGTCTGGGTTTCAGATTGACTTTGAGATATTTATTCAAAAGCTTCCCATTGCGTTCTGTATCTCCAACATTAACATTCACTGACTGAATTACTGTTACTTTTAGATTTATTTCAGATTTCTCTCTCTCTCTCTCATGGCCATTAACAGGCATGTGCATCTTGTTTGTTTACTCCCACTCAGCTATATGCTCTAGGTAGGGCCTGATGCAGATATCACTTGGTGTTAACAGCTACTGAGGTCAGACAATCCAAGGCCATTGTAATAAAATAAAAGTTATGAGGAAGTTTAGACACTTCCAGAATTTCATTCCTCCTGCATAGGATCACTTCCCTGTAACCCAGAGAGGGTTTTTGCTGGTCTGACTCAACTCTTCCCACTCATCAATCCCTATTCACCAGTGGCACGGAAAGGGGGTTCTTTAACAAAGCATTATACATAACACCTCTACCAAACTAAACATAAACATTTTTGTAGTTAAATGCAGAAAGTTGATTTTTCCACCCCTTTCCTCCTTTTACACGGCAAGTAAAGCTCACTGGCCTGGGAGTAGCCTCTATCTGCCAACCTTTGGCCAGTGAAGAGGATTCAGAGAAAAATAATACAACCATCAATCAGAAAAAGGAGGGGCGACAAAGGAAAATAATTAGGCTGTAGCTTCAATTGTGCATTCCCGTGCAAGGTGCCCTGACTCGCCGCAGCGGTAGCAGTTGACTTCGCTGGTCTTGCTGCAGTTGATGGCTACATGGCCAGTTTCACCACACCTGCAAAAAAGCAAAGGTTCTGTCAGAGCAGCCACAGCACCCACAGGAGCAATCCTACTCTGCCCAGGACACTGTCTACTTCAGTTTCATGCAAGCCTAGTCCTGCATTCAAGGCTTCTGTTCCACAACTCTCTGACATGAAGCAAGTTTGTCTTCAGCAGCCATGAACTGCTCCCAAATGATCAACTCCCATTAATCACTGTACATCAGCTTTGTGGGATTGCAGGGTTTTTTCCCAATTATGTCTTGAGTTTTGCCTGTCCCCAACACTTATGCTTGCAGTTTAGCCTTGTTTTGAGAATAATTAGTTTTAACTCAAATACACCATGTTCTCTCTCCTTCCTCCACAGAAGGGAATGTTGGTGGGGGTGAAGAATACTGCTCTCAGGAACGTGCTGTTTCTGGTATATGCTGCATTCAAAAAGCAGACAACACTCTGAAGAAGATGGCATTTCAAACCAATTTAACACCCACTTCTATTCACTGTTCCCATAAGCAAAGCATCCTCAGTGTGCTCCTGCAGGGGCTGGCTGTGCCAGTCAGCTGGGCAGTACAGCTGGGGTTTGTTAGCTCTGGCAGAAGACACAGGGTGCCTACCTCTGCTACAGCCAAGTGCCTCCTGCCACCTTCTGCAAAAGGACAGGACCCTTTCTGCACAGCTCCAATGACTGAGCACCTGCATTGGGTGGCCATGTAGAGATACAGCAGGGAATCTGTACTCCACCTTGCTAGTAAGTATTTAAGCCTTAGCTCTGAACAACAGTGGCTAACTGTTCAAACAAACTGTATTTCCTAACCAAAACCAGACACAGAACCCATGCAGCACAAGAGGTGCATCTCACAGCTGCCTGTCAGTCCTTACCTATAGCATTTCACTTTGGTGCAGTCTTTTTGAATGTGCCCAAACTCTCCACAAGAATAGCACTTCTGCTCGTCTGCGTGGTCGCAGTCGCGGGCCAGGTGGCCGGGCTTGCCGCAGTTGTAGCAGCACTGCTCCCTCTCCCTCTTGGGCTCCTTGCAGTCCTTCGCAATGTGGCCACCTCTACCGCAGTTATAGCAGGCTTCCACAATAAGAAAAACATACCAAACAAGACTATAAAACCTTGGTAGAGCGAGGGGCAGCACGCTGTCAACAGGGCACGTGCACTGCCTGCTCCCAGGGAACCCCAGCCCCTTCTCTTCAGGCACACAGCTCTGCCTGTGGCACTGAAGAGATGGAATATTTAGTGATACTTACCATCCTCCTGAAGGTCACAGTCCTTGGCAAGATGGCCAGACTCACCACAGCGGTAACAGATATCCGGCAGAGACGAAGACATGAACTGGAAGCCTGCTTGAAAAGGGTTAAAAGAAAATAAATAGAAGTAAGTATTACATTCAGAATACTTTTAGGAATCAATCACAAACTGAATTGACAAGTTTGCTTCACTCCCAGAGCCCCTGGCCAAACTCTTAGGTAGAGGCAAGTTTTCCTGGTTCTTATTATCAATGAGATTGTCATCTTCCCTGGGGTCTGCCAGAGGCTGGCAGCGCACACAGCAGGCAGCTGGAGCTGAGCTGTGCACAGGAACACAAGGGCACAGCCCCCACACACTCACTCACCTCTGCCACGGCTCCTCATGCCACGGCCACGGCCCATCCCAGTGGGGCACTCCCGGGCCCAGTGCCCGGTACGGCCACACTTGAAGCACTCGTTGCTGCTCATGGCTGCAGATCACCTGTCTGAACAAGAAGGACATTTCTGAGCACCTTCTGCTCCCCCAGCCCAAGGCTACATGAAAATGAGAGATTCAGAGGCTTCCCAGCCCCTCAGCAAAGGCAGTGCAAACCATACAGGACTTCCAGCTAAGTCAGTCCTGTCCTGTACAGTATCTGATCATGACCACTGAAACCACCGCAGAGGATACAAGTTTGCCTCCACTTTGCTTTCAGTAAGACAGCTTTGAACAGACAATGTGCTATGTAACTTTTCCTCTAAGTATTTTGTAGCCACCCTTTACTTCAAAAAATTCCAAAATGTTCAGAGAGAGGGAAAAAGAGAAGGAAATCCCTTTAACTATTGTAGTAGCAGCTTTAATATCATTATCCCTTTCAGTAAAGCACCTTCTTGCTGAGAGTTAAACTCAAAAGCCAGAAACTTAATCTCTACAAGTTATTTCCTCCTGGTACTTGTTACATTTTCTCTTAAAGGATCTGCCTAGCAGCTACTACGTTTACTGACTGGAAGCCAAAAATAGGCAGTATTAAACCTAAAGCATTCAAAAGCCCTATAGCTTAACACTTGAAGATTTTAGGTCTTTTATGACCTAAACAGCAGTTTAACTCTGAAAAGCAAAACTACAACTTGTAATTAACCTTTAGCTCAGGATGCATATTCCACTCCAGGTATACACGAAAGAAAATGTTTTAAGATGTAAAGACAGCAGCTACTTGCTAACTATGTAGAAGGCTAATGGGGCAGAACATCCTTAGAATGCTCTGGAAGCATCAGGCAGGCAGTTCTGACAGCCCCAACTGGGAATGGAGCATGAGCAGAGGCAGCCTGCACAGCCCCCAATGGACAGGGCAGGCTCCAGACTGTGCTCACTCTGCCACACCTCCCCTGAGCTGCAGGACACTCACACAACACCTCTAGAGCCAGAAAGAAAAGAACAAGGAAGTTACACATTTAAACTGAAGTCTTTTTTAAAGAGTGCTTGAAGACAAGTTTAAAGTACACTGGTCTAAAAATACGCATGTCAAGCTTTGTTTTGATGAAGTCTCCTGAAGTTTTAATACCTCACATACGCTCTCCCAACTCATTATTCTTTACCCAACAGAAGTAGAATCATTATCTGGCATCTTTCACAGTTTACCTGATCCCCCTTCCAGGTAATCCCCCTGTAACCCTGCAGTTTATTCATGTTACAGAATGAATCCCCTCCTCCCAGACCTCCAGCATCCCAGACTACAGAACTCCCACAAGCTGAGCCTTGAAGAAAGCCACTACAGGAGCAGTAGAACAACACATGACCTCCAGAAGGAACCAGATTTAGCTCTTAAATACAGAGTGTGCATCTAAACATGAATTGTCATTTAGCTATTTCCAAAGTACCTCAATGTTTCACAAATTCAGTGTGGCTTTTTATCCACTACTCCCTCAAAACAGTTCCTCTCTCTGATGGTCTTCTGAACAGAAATGGTTATTCCAACCACAGTAAAAGGGTAAGAATTTAAAATACAAGAGGCCTATACTCTAGCATGTCATCTCTACAGCCCCACATCTAACCTCCAGCTGGACTAGATGATGTATTTTACCCTCAAAATGAAAGATGGCCAGGTTAGAGGTTAGGAGTGAAAAGCTGCAAGAGGACCTTAGACACATCTAAACAAAGTGAAACCAACTGGTTGTTGGAGCACTTGGAGAGATTCACTTGATTTCACACTAACTCAGTGCTCGATTTGCAGCGCCCTCTGAGGGCAGGCAGGCTGAGCACTGCCCGCTCTGCTGGCAGCAGCTGGCACTCCCTGTGCCATTGTTTATCCCTGCTTTCATAGCAACCCCGTTGACACTGCACAACAGGAAAAACACAGCACGGCCAACTGCAGGAGCTGGGCTCAGGCACCGCAGTGGATGCTGCTCCTCATCTGCGAGAGGGCCAACATGGGGTCTCTGCATTTGAAATCTATCTGTTCTTCACTTCATTACAACAGTCCTCACACTAAAGCATTATCAAATGGCAACACAAACTCTATTAAAAAGAGCAAAATAATAGGCACCAGCTGCAAGAGACCTGCAGCACATGTGAGAGGCTTCACTCCCAAGCATGAAGCCGAGAGTCCAGCAGGAGGTGACAGGACTGGGACCTGCTGGCCGTGCCCCACAGGAAGCACTGACAGAACCAGCCAGGTTAACAGGTGGCAAAAGATAAATGTGTGACAGGTGAGCCAGACCTGCTCCAGATACACAGTGGGGAGCTTTTAGACCAAGATTAATGGCAGCCTACAGCTAGTCTGTCCTCCTGCCAGTGCAGGTCAGCAGCTGCAGGAGGGACAAAAGCTCACTCCCCCCAAAGGAATGTCAATACACGAGTTTTACATCTGATTCAGAGGTTTTTTTTCCTTTTTAACTGCCCCCACAAAGGGAAAACCTCAAGTTTCTCCTTCCTCTGCTATACAGCAAATTGGTAAAGATTACACAAACTGCAGCAGAAATCTAAAGCCAAACACCAGTCTCTGTGCAAGGATCCTTCCAGACTGAGATTCATTCAAACACCTCTATCTTCAGAGGCCCCTCTGCCCACCCTGAGCTCAACAGCAGTGGAAGGTTACAGCTGCCATACAAAGGTGATTACAGAGTAGGCTGATCCATCCTCAGATTCCATTAAACACATCCAAACAGTTTGCCTGAAGTTTCTCTCCACCAGTATTTCCACGTTAAACTTCTGCATCCTTCCTGTCAAGGATCTGGAACTGCAAATGGGTTCACCAGTGAGAGGTGGCTGCAGCTGACACTGGTTTTATTTGCCTGCATCCCAACAAGCCTCACACAGGACAGAATTCCCCAGCAGTGTGAGCTGTAAGGAGTCAGTTTTCAGAGAAAGCCAACAGCCACCTTCAAGGAGCAACATCCAGAA
Organism: Molothrus ater; assembly: GCF_012460135.2. Lineage (NCBI taxonomy): Eukaryota > Metazoa > Chordata > Aves > Passeriformes > Icteridae > Molothrus > Molothrus ater. Next base: position 2,052,892 of record NC_050488.2, read on the forward strand.
AAGGCTGGTTCAGAAGACAAGCCCTTAAATGGAGAGCCTCCAAGCACTCTGGACACCACTGCAGTTTTCAGTTACTTCCCAGAGAAAAAAATGAGCCCAGTAAAACCACCCAGGTTCAAACACTTCTCTGTTAGTCAATACCCCTCCATTTTGTCATCACAGGCAAGTTTCCAGCAGTTCCTTTTATCTGTCAAGGCCACCTTAAGTAAGCCTTCTGTAAGAAAGCTACCTAAGTCTTCTTGGAAAGTTTTCAGTCCCAGCTATCACTGTTTTGCACAGCTCAGATGTGTTACACAAAGCAGCCTGTCCTGTCTGTCCATGTGTCATCGTCCCCTCCCTTCTTACAAACCAGAACCAGATTTTTACCTCACCAGGGCAGGAAAAGTGGTAATGGAAAAGAAATTACAACTACAGCCTCATCTGGCATTTCTGAGACAGGTCAAATTCTGCAAGATACAGCAAGGCACTGCCTCCTGCATTAGCTCCCAAAACCCCTCCAGAAACTCAGGTCTAGTTGTGCTTCCTCACCTCAAACCTTACCTCTCTAGAGAAGGGAGTTCTTTACCTAAACTCCTCCTAAAGACCTCTGTAACTGCAGCTGGAAGCTGAAACATTATGAAGAATGAATTTTAGACCTTGTTCTGTGTGGTGGCCATACTGCTAAACAGCAGGGACTGGTGACAAGATCCTGTGGCACCACAGCACTTTCCTAGGATACAGCTGAAGTTCTTGAGTGCAACTTGAGCACCAAACTTTAAAGTGAGAGTTTCTTGATGATTCTATTAGTTGTAGGACACACCTCTGACACAAGAAGTTTCCTCTCTCATACTCTGTGTTTTTCTGTGGCTTTGCAGTTAATGCATATTCAAGACTCTTAGAACAGGAGAGGTGCTATTAATCTCCAGCCTTCAAGCATGAGATTCAGCAATATTCAGCTCTGTTTTAGTAGCCCCTTTAGACCTGATGATGTATAACACTGCCACAAAGCTCCACTGTAAACTCCTCATTTTATAAGGCTTTTAGCCTAGATGCCCTCCAAAGAAGTTGTCTTAACAAACTAAAATACAACTAACTTGGGCTCCTCATAGCAAAAAGGAAGCTGAGCTCCACCTCTGAGATTACTCAGGATTGTTCTGGATAGCAGCAGCTCCTTAGGATCCAACAGCCCAACAGAACAGGGGCAATTCTCTTCACTCTACTTCAGTGCTTCTTGTGCCCTACAAACAGCACAGTCCTACCAGCAGGACTTCACTCCTTCAGCCAAAGCACAGAGCAGAGGAAGCCCCTGCTCCAGCCAGGCAGCTCCAGCAGAGGCACCCCTGGGAAATCAGCAGGGCCTTCCCAGGCTGCTGTGAGCAACCCACAGCACCACACCTGAATGGGACAAGCCAGAGCCCAGCATGACGAAAGCCCACGGTGACAGGAAGCACAGCCCTGCCGTCCTCTGGAGCACTGAGGAGGCACAAAGGCCTGCTAATCACAAGCTAGCATTTCGTTTCAAAAGAGAAGTCAAAGCATTACTCATTTTACAAGAAATACCACCTGGGAGTTTTTATTTCCCAAGCAACATGTTGTAAGAATTCCTGAACACGTGACTGTGACCAAAGCCACTCGTATTTAGCAGTTTATTTCCACAGTGTAACCTGAAAACCTGCTACAGCAGAGTAAGTGATGCTCCCGTCTCCCTCCTCTGTTCTCACTAGAACAAGATACAAAATTAAGTATTCTGACCAGCAGGTAATAACACCCCAATTCTGAAATAAACTAGCCTGAAAATTCAAGGAAACCTGCCGAAGTGAAAAGCTAATCCCTATGCTCCATTTAGGACCCCTCAATTCATTTCACAGCCAGGCTGACCCAGGACTGCTTAACATTAACTAAGACTCAAGAGAGGACAGAAATCAGGCCAAAAGGACATCATGACTCCACTTAGACGAGTAATTCTCAGATACCTCTGTTGACACAAACAAGAGAGAGAACAAAAGTTCATCAAGGAGTGACTCACTAGCACTTTCTGCCTATCCATACTAGTTAATATGGAAAGGGCTAAACCCTATTGAACAAATATGCACATTTTACCACCTTCCACTTTAATTTTCCTGTCTATCTGTATGAAATTTTAAATTTAAACACCACGAGCAACATGTGAGACTTTAAACATACAATTCAACCCAGACGTTACCAAAGTCAGTTGAAATGGCAGGTTAAACCTGTGACTCTCAGGACTGTTGCACAGCTCTAGTGAACCTATTTAACCTCTTCCCTTTGAGGACGGATGCAGGATTGCTACTCTAGGCAAGTCTGCACTCAAGAAGGAAACAGGGCTAGGCAAGCCCAAAGCCGCGTGGCGATGGGATCACGTTGAGCGCACACAGGAAATCAGAAGTCACTATTAGATTAATAAACGTTGTGACAATGCCGGCTCCTAAATGACTAACAGCGGTTACTTGAGAACTACGCCAGACAGGAACTCAAATAAAAGGCCGCCCCGCAGCCCGCGATCTGCAGATGGCACAGACTATTTTTCCTATCCATTTATAGGTCACATTTGGATTTAGAGCAGGCCACCATCCGTGCCTGTGGCAGGAGCAAACAGTTGCGACACCGCGACCCTCCGCTCTCCGGCAGCGCCCCACACGTGGGGAACCACGTGGTGCGCGGGCCGCGGCCCCGCCGACAGGACTCCAGCGGGGACTCAAAATTAAATTGAAAAAATAAAAAGAAAAATAACAATTTAGTGAAGAAAATATTTAATACCAGCCCTTCTCCGCAGTCCCCAGGCTCACAGGACGTTCTTTTCCCCAAACTCGCTGGCTCACGGGCGGGCCGGCCGGACTCCCCCTCTCCACGCCCAGGCGGCCACGTGCAGCGCTGCCCCGGCCCCGGCGCCCACCATCCCCGGCCGAGAGACCGAGCGTGAGGCCCCTCCGGGCCGCGCCCGGGCCGAGCGGAGCGGCTCCCCCCTCGCCCAGCGCCCCGGCCTCCCTCCTCCGAGCGGCGCAGGCTCCCTGGGCGCTCCCGGAACCCAGACCTGACTCACCCGCCGCCGCCCGCCGCCCTCTCCAGGCCCGCGGCCCTCACGGCTCTAGCGGCCCTCACGGCCTGCCCAGGGCGCCGCAGGGCCAGGAATGGCGCCGGCGCCCGCCCGGCCGTACTTTCCCGCGCGCTAGGCCGGAGTGCGCCAGCGCCATCACCGTCCCGCGCAGTGCCCTCGCTGCCGTCTCGGGGCCCCGCGGGACCCCCGGCCGTTCCCCTGCGGTTCCCTCGCGCCCCCCCGGCGGTACCTGCGGTCCGGTTCCCCGCGGCCGCGGCCCCCGCACGACTGAGCTCCGCTCGCCCGCTCGGCCCCGCCGGTCCCGCTGCCTGCGCCACACGCGGTGTGCACACGGCCCGTCGGCTCACCCCGCCCCGCCGCTGTGCGCACGGCTCGCCGGAGCCCGCCTCGGCCAATGGGAGCAGAGCGCCGCTGCGGAGCGGCCAATGGGAGCGGCGGACGGGGACACCCAACCGTGGCGGCCGGAGGGTGGGCGGGGCGCGCCTCCCGCGCGCTGGACGGGGGCGGGCGGGGAGGCCATGGCGGCGCTCGGTGCGCGCTGCGTCCCCGTGACTCACCGCCCGCTTCTGCCCGCGCCGCGCACAGCGCAGCCCAGGCACAGCGCAGCCCCGGCAGTGGGACCGCACACAGTCAAGTGGCTGTTGGGAGCGTTGGAGCCCTTGCCCGCCTCACTCCCTCCCTGTCGCTGCCCGGCCTGGCCTAGTCCGCTCCCCGCGGTGACTCCATGTTGTACGGAGGAGCCCCGCTCTTCTGTCCCGCACGGGTTCCCGCGCCGAGCCGGGCAGCCCAAGGCCTCCAGCGGGAAACCCCGCGCGCCACTGCGAGACCTGCCCGGGACTTGCCGCCTCCCCGTCCCCCGGGCAGCCTCCCTCAAACTTCCGTCCCGCTCCCCGCGCCGCCCTGCCCGGACACCGCCAGGCGCCGGTGCCGCGCTCGGCAGAGCCCACGGGGCTGGGGCGGCCTTGGGGCCGGCACGGGGCCGAGGGGAGCGGGCAGCGGCCGCATCCCGCCCTCAGCCGGCCCTCGGGCGCCGCCGCCATCTTGGCGGGGTGCGGGCGCCGCCGCGGCGCAGGAAATGGAGGACGCGGGGCCGGGAGGGCTCGGGGCTCCCTCAGCGCTGAGGGCTCCGCTCGGGCTCCGGGACAGCCCAGACACTGCGGGGGGAAAAGTTCTTCGAGTTGCTGAGCAGAATTTGCTCTCAGCCTGTACGCGTACGCGAAGCTCAGAAGTAATGTTAGCGCTTAGTTCAGCGTTCTGAGGATGTTTTAATAAATCTCCCTTTTGCCTGGGAACTTTATAAATTAATTTAGGTCAGTTATTGCCCCAAACTGCACTCCTGCGTGCATAGTGCATCAAGGTCAACGCACCAGCGTTACCCACAATTAGTTGTCATCGTTTTGTTTAAATGTCTTTTCCTTCCTGCTCATCAGGTACAAGAAACCCGCACCGAGCACCCGGGCTCAGGAATGAAATGTGTGAGAGGCAGATCTGGAGACGCTTTGGATTGACCTTTCCTCGAGCTGTAAATCTAATATTATAGCACTGTTAAGTTTCTTTAATTAGACTATGAGTAACAACGTCTGTCTTTTCCTCCCTGTTAAGTGCAGCTCATTTAAGATGGACTTGGGTTTATTTGTGTTTTGAGTGCTGTGTTTGCGTGTCTGTGTGGTGTGGTTTATTACATGCTGTATTTTCTACAGAACTTAACCCATCCCGAGTTGTGAAAATGGATGAGCCTCTCAGAAAACATCAGCGTTGCCAGCGGGCTTTAAACTCGTAATAACATTTTCCCCAGTAACAGCATTTCTTCCCATTAATTACTTTTTAAATCTCTACTGTCATAGTCCTAGTCCAGCATAATTTTCATGGCCTTTGGTTGCCTCGGATACATTACAGTCCTGTTCACAAGTAGTCCCACTTTTCGTTTCAATCAATTACTGCAGTTTTCAGGTGATAAAGGGAGGAAAAATAGCATGTGGAGCTAAGGAAGTGCTCAGAGCTTATAAATCCTCATTTTTTTCACTTCATGAAAAAACCCAAGCAACAGATCAATGTCACTCACAAAGGCTGCAGAAACATCATCATTTTTTTCATCAAATCTTTACTTTTTTTTAAGAACTAAAACCTGGTTTCTCTCTTAGTCTTTGTAAGAGGACTCAGGAATTTCAGACTGACAAACCTCTTGTGATAAAACTTTTCTAACTTTTTCTTGTGTTTTGCTGGTTGTACTTCTGGGACTGTCCATGACCCCAAGAAACTCCAAGCTTAGTCTTAGTGGCAACTGTAGACTTACTGTCATAAAAAGCTTTTGTGACTGATGCAGCTGATAAATTGCCCTGAGTAAATCAAAACTCTTTATCTAAAAGAACTTCAAATCATCCCCTGGACTCTCCCTTAGCTGAAGTGGAACCAGGGTGCAGCAGTGAGTGAAAATGCTTTACTCAAGAAGTGTTTCTGCTGGTGACCCACCAATTTATCATCCTCTCTAAGTGCACTGCCTCACGTTCAGCTCCAGTGTTCTTATACAGGATATTTTTAGCTATGTTTCATTGTAATGGAGGAAATTCTCCCCCAGCAGATAGTAAGAGAGTCTTTCAACAGCACTTAGTTTGTGTACTTGCCTCAAGAATTAATTTGGCTTGCTGTATCTTCATAAAACTTGTAATTCTTGTTTTACAAGTTTCTCTTTGATATTTAGGCAAGGGATAATCTTGCAGTTAGAGAACAAAAGTGAGGAGCATGGCATCTATCCCTGGCTCAGTACTTCCTAGAGAAAACAAAGGAGACAGAAAACAAGGTGGAAGCACAAAGTGTTTGCATTTCTTGCACACAAGGAAAATGCAATTTTATGTCAGGTCCAGTGTCTGCCCCAGAAACCCCAAGGCTCCAGAGCAATTTGTGAATAGCTGTGCTCAGAGGAGCTCCAGTGCCCTCCCTGCTGAGGGCAGTCTGTTGTTTCAGCAATACATCTTTCTAACACAGTCCTTGCAAGTAGTGGACAAAGAGCCAAATCTTTTAAAGACCAAATAAAACAACAAATCCAAATTTGCAACCCATGTTGCTGCACTGTTTTCCTCAGAGTGGTTGGAGCTGTGGGTAGAGAACTGATGCAGTTGCTGGCTGATTGTCTTTCTTGAGAATGTGTCTGTACTAAATTAGCTATAGGAAATCTTCTAGGGCAAAATGAATCTGGTTGAGGAGAAGCAATCACACTGACTGATTCCAGATGCTTAGTCCATTTTGATTTGTTGTAATTAGCTGATGAGATTTCCAATAATTTCTTATTTTGTGCATATAATGACACGAGAGTGATGAGCTAGCTCATGACAGATACCCACATTTAGAACCAGGCAAAAAGAACTTCCTTTGCTAACTAAGAGCTGCAGCTACACAATCATCCCTCTATTTCTCTGAAGAGATTGAAGTCAGTTATTCAGGAAGTCCTGTGGAATGAAGAGGTACAAGGGGGCCCTGGAGCACAGATTGGTGTCCCAGCAGAACAGGAAGGTAAAAGTGCAGATAAAGTCACCATGAGGCCATACCTGACATAACCAGTGTGGAGAAAGTGTCTCAATCAAATGTCCTCAAGCACATTCTGTGACATGGCAAGAACATGCAAACCTCCTTGTGCTCTTCTGTTATTTTTAAAACACCCTATGGAGTTACCTGCTGGCTGGGATGCTTGGGATGCTGTTTCTACCCTGTGTCATTTCCTTCCAGGTGTCATTTCCTCTGGTCACAGGGACAGCTCAGCCTGAGCCCAATGCTGTGGCTGTTAAGCTGGCAACGTGTTCAAATCCCAGCAGCATTTCATGGCCTGTGGCACGGCAAAGACCTCTGCTGAGGGTGGCTCTGACACCACACACCCCCAAATATTTTAGGATAACCTCCAAAACCTGAGAACAGCAGAGATGTTGATGTGCACAGTGCTGGTGGAGTTCTGGTGTCCCTCTAAAATGGGAGATTCCACTGGAGGGCAGGTTTGCTCATTCTGCTGCCTCAGTTTCTGGGCAGTGCCCTGCGGTTATCCCGGACAATGGATGTGCCGGGATTGTCCCCGGAGTGCCGGCTCTGTTATCAGCGGCTGCCCTCGGGCATCTGCCGCAGTCAATCTGCAGCCCCGGCTCTCCCTTGCTCCAAATGCTTTTGTCACTGCCCCCAGCCACTTGCACAAGTGATTCCAAACTTGGAGTTTTCTTGATGAGGAATCAGTGACCAGCAATGTCTATGCAGTGTTTATGCAATAAAAAGTGTCAATTCTTAATTTATCATTCTTGGACTGGATAAACCCAGCCTTCCATGGTGTTGCTGAGAGCACTGAATGCCTGTGGCATTCTGCCGACTCTGACAGGGCATGTCCGGAGCTGTGACTCCAGAGGGGGATCAGATCCCACAGCTGTGACAGTGATTGCAGGGGTCCCAGCATGAGGGAAGAGATGAGGATCATCTGGCTCCATGTTTCAGAAGGCTGATTTATTATTTTATTATATATGTTGTATTTAAACTATAAATTATTTTATTTATATGTATTTAAACTATTTAAATTATTTTATTGTATATATTGTATTTAAAAGAATAGAAGAAAGGATTTCATCAGAAGGCTGGCTAAGAATAGCAAAAGGAAAGAATGATAACAAAGGCTTGTGTCTGGACAGAGTCAGAGCCAGCTGGGCTGTGATTGGCCATTAATTAGAAACAACCCCATGAGCCCAATCCCAGATGCACCTGTTGCATTCCACAGCAGCAGATAACCATTGGTTACGTTTCTGTTCCTGAGGCCTCTCAGCTTCTCAGGAGGAAAAATCCTAAGGAAAGGATTTTTCATACAATGTGTCTGTGAAACACAACCAAACCTCTTTGCTGGGCAGTCCCACTGGGCTGGGTCAAACGGGTTTTGGAGCCTCCACTTGAGATTCACAACCAGCCCACCTTGTATCAGTGAACATTTGACATTGAGCAAGTGTCCTACACAAAGCTTCATCTTGTTGAGGGGCCATCCCCCCATGACTGTTCCAGTTGTGAAAAATGTGTATTTTATGATTGGCTTTTTGCAAATATTAAAATGAATATTATATGTGTTGTGTTAGAAAGTAATGCTGTATTAATTCTCTTAAGTAGTGTGGTAAATATAGTTATAAAAATGTTAAAATAGAAACTGTGCTATATAGGATACTTGTTTTAAAGAAAGGACTCACAGTGAGACAGCAGCCACAGGACACTGAAATCTTTCAGAGAAAAAGAATTTATTGCCCTCTTATCAGAAGAAATGAACTTCTTCCTGCCTTGAATGTGCTGCTAGGATTTAGAGGGAGAAGCTGACATGACCAGACAGAATCCTGTGTTTGAATGGAATTTATGCATCATGTATGAGATGTATGAACATGCAACAGGTTGTTGTTTTTAAGGGTTAATCCTCTGTTAACATGTGTTCTTTTTCAGGGATTATGCTGCCCAGAAAAAGGTACCCAGATGTCTGTAACTCTTTGTTTCTATTGTCTCCTATTGTCCTAATCCTAATTGTCCAAATTATTATTACTCTAACTGTATTACTATTTTTATAACCATTTTATTACTATTAAACTTTTCAAATTTCAAAACCAAGTGATTGGCGTTTTTCACACAGTTAACTCTGGGAAGGAAAGAGTCTTAGGGAAAAAATAGTATGTCAAGAGGCAGTGGCAGGGCAGAGACAGCCAGGTGCTGGAACAGCTTTACCGAGTTTTCCAGAGCTGGAAGCAGAGGCAATGGCCTGGTCTAGGCTGACTGGAGTGAGGAGAGTTGAAGGCAGAGCTGCCTTGACCTCTCACAGTGCCGTGGCTCCCAGCAGCAGGTTCCTAACCTAGTTTGGCTGCAGCAATGCTCAGTTGGGATCCAAGGCTGAAATGAGCTCTTTATCTGTACTTGACCAGGCTCCAAGTGATTTCAGTAAGAGGAGGCTGAGTCAGGACTTGGCTATAGGTGGATCAGAGCCTTTGCAGTGTTTATTTATTAAATATCTCCCATCTGGTGTCCTGTTTGCAGCCTGCCAAAGCAAAAAGGATTAAATGCTTGTCCCCCCCCAACATCTTATTACTGAAGGAATGAGTAGAACTTTTTTTCCCCTCTACATTATTCCTGGAATAAGCTGTCAAGCAAGCAGTTGAGTTGTTGCACCTTACCACAATTTTTGCCAAGAAAGATTTAGCAGCACGGTAATTTAATGGAAAATATTATAGCCACATTCCTTTCAGACATAAATTCTCTGCAAAAAGATAGATATCTAATGGGAAAAAAATCTGTTAATATTACAGTGGTTTATCTGCTTTATTGTTTTTTCCAGTGAGGTGTTTCACCCAAAATAGTGCAGAGGATACAGGAGAGTGAGCTAAGTGAGGTTATCCCACCTTTGATTGAAATGTGGATATAAACCTGACAGCATCCTTTCAGCTGCATTTAATAATACATAGAAGTACAGAAATAATGATGAGAAATAGTCTTTAAAAAGAGATGTTCACCTAAAGCCGTGCAAAGCCATGTTAGGGATAGGCCTGTCAGGAAGGAGCGGTGGGAGTAACTCACAGGAGAGGAGAAATTATCTAAGAAATGTAAGCATTGCCAGCAACAAAAAGATAACTGAATTCCATGGTAATTTCCACCAAGCAACAAATGAAAACAATTGGCCTCTACCAACAGAGATGACAAACAGTTCTGTAGTTCCTAGAATATTTGTACGTGCTAAAAATAAGTGTGGCTCACTTTAATTGCACGAGAAGCTACAAGCTGAGGATGAGTAAAAGGTCATAGAAAGGTGCTGGCTTGGAGGTAGAAAAGCACAGGAACAGGCATCTCACAATTCCCAGTTGTGACAAAGGTGTGTGTGTGAGATATGCTGTAAATAGAGTTGCTTTAATTATATCATAGGCTCAAAGTTGGAGCAATAATGCAGCTGAGGCAGTTTTAAAGATTAAAAAAACCCCAGGTACTGTGGGGTTCCCCAGCAGTGCAAACATTCTGTGTTTGGAATTGTAAAGGTGAAAATTTACAGGTGAAAACTCCTGTAAGTTGCTCTCACTTTGACTCTTTTTATGTCAACTCCATATAGATTAAATAGAAATGAAACCTTTTTCTCCTCATAATTGTATCATCACATAATTTTTCAATGCTAAATTTACAATGCTAATTGTTATTACAATACAAAACAATTACAATATTGGTTACAATTTTCAATGGTAGTTGTTTGATTCAGCTAAATACAAAAAGTCCTCAGCCTAAATGCTCTTGGTAAGTGACAACATCCTTAACACATGAGGCAGCTTTTTCTCCTCAGTGCACACAGCTCGGCCTTGCTCTTCTTCTCTTGGGATGTTCTCGAGTTGTTTTAAGGATTTCAGTCCCAGAAATGGACATTGCAAAACCTTTCTGACGTTTTGGGGTTTCACTGGTTTAAGCAAGACTTTTACTTAGGAAGGAACTATCTCCATTTCCTAGGCTTCTCCTCATTTACATGTGTAAAGTTTAACTTAGTGAACAGCTACCAAAGTCTTGAGTCTCAGAAAGGGATTTATTCATGAGCACATATGGCCTGCTATATAAATGCATAGTTCATCATTCATAAGAGGTGTGATCTTCTCTGTATAAATAAATAATTTTCTTCTGTTTTCCAGCTTTTTGAATTGATTACTTATAAAATCTTGTGGTGCATTCTTAGGGAATCTAGGAATAGCTCTCTCTGGCACAAACACTTAACACTTTCACATAAACTCTGATTTGAGTGCAGAAGGGGCCTCCCATCAACCTTTCAGGATACATTTGCAGTGCTCTGTCACCTTCCAGGTCCTTCCCTCGAGTGCTAAATACCCCCAGTTCTACTGCTCAGTGTGAGGAGTGGCTATTTCTATTTTGTAATGTTGTACACAGCAGATTTTGCTTCCCCTGATGATTTTTCTTCCCAAGTGATCTCTGGAGTGGCTGGAAACCCACTTACATGTTTTGTGTGACTTCAGAATTACATTCAGTGCAAAACTCTTTTTTTTTCCCCCAGGAAGGCAGGCTTTATTTTAAAATAAATGGCTACACAAAACCCTTCTCCAAAGCACCCCATTTATGCACGATCCAGGTGATCATGCTGCTGCTTTAATTATTATACAGAAATGTCCCATCACAGAAAGCTGTGGGAACTCAGCACATCACTCCGGATGTCCAGAGTTACCGAGAGAACCCTTGGGGGTCTCAGAAACCCTGGAATGTTGCCAGGAGTGTTTGGTGGCTTGATTTTGATCCATCTACGGAAGTGACAGCAGTTTGAGGACATGAGAATCACTTGGGAGTGATGGGTGCAAGAAAGACACATTTATAAGGTGAAATATAGATTTTAGGGTTTTTGGTACAAGGGGGGTTATGGAGACAAGATGGAGGGATCAGGGCGTGTCTCGTCCTTCTTCTTCTTCTTCTTGTCTTCCATTTTCTGTGGTGATGTTGGCACTTGGGGATTGGTTATGGTGAAGGTGCACTTGCTAATATGGGTGAAAGGTATTGGGAAATAAAGGTAAATATTATGTACGTAGATTTTAGTATAAAAAGACATGACCGCCCCGTGGGTAGTCAAGAGTGCCCTTGGCTGCCTTGCAGATCAGACCTCTGTTGGGCAGACAGAAAATTCTGTAGATAAGAAACAATAAACAATCTGAAGACCGAAAAGCTGAAGAGTCCAGACTCGTCCTTTGAAACGCGTGCACCCAAGAACCACCCTACCCGTGTCGGGGCAGAGACAGACAGCCAGACCAGACAGAAAGCAGCTGTAATTGCACTCAGAATCCATTGAACAGGAGGATGTCCCTCAGAGTCCAAAAACCAAGTTTGATGGCAAATGTTTCACCCAGAGCAGCCTCTGCATCACAGTGAGTGCACTCAGTGATTCTGCCCTGAAAAACAAACCTGAGGAGGGTGTTAGAGCCAAGCACAGCCAGAGCAGCAGGCTCAGACCTCCAGGCAGGCCATGGCTCTGGGTGGGAAGGGTTTCCACAGTCTGGTGTTATTTCCCAAACTTCTAACAACCTAAATGAATGCCAAAGCTGACAGCAACTCCAGCACCAAGTGGACACCAGTTCTGCCAGCAGAGGCAGAGGCAATGACCAGGAAGAGCAGCACCACCCACCCCTCTGCTGCAGGGCAGAGGAACGAGTGCAGAGTCACCACTTGCAGCTTGCTTCTGGGGACCCTGCAGCTGCAGCTGGTGCCAAAGTTGGTGTCCTGAGTCTGGATGCAGTGCAGGCAGCAGAGCTTCCCACAGCCCTGCTTCTTCCACTGGGCAAGCAGGTTTTTGTCTCCTCCTTGGTGCAGTACCCATATGTGGTATTTTCATGAGCCCTCATGAGGGGAAGAGGGATGAATCTGACTCCATGTTCTTAGAAGGCTCATTTATTATTTTATGTTACTGTTATATAAAAGAATACTATACTAAATTATACTAAAGAATAGAGAAAGGGTACAGACAGAAGGCCAGAAACTGATCAAAACTGATGACTCTTTCTCCAGAGTCCTGACACAGCTTGGCCCCTGATTGGCCAATGAGTAAAAACAATTCACATGAAACCAATGAAACACTCACCTGTTGGTAAACAATGTCCAAACCTCATTCCAAAGCAGCAAAAGACAGGAGAAGCAAATGAGATAATATTGTTTTCCTTTTTCTCTGAGGCTTCTCTGTAGCCATGATATTTTCTGAAAAATCCTTTCCTTAGGATTTTTTCTCCTGAGAAGCTGAGAGGCCTCAGGAACAAAATGTAACCAATGGTTATCTGCTGCTGTGGAATGCAACAGGTGCATCTGGGATTGGGCTCATGTGGTTGTTTCTAATTAATGGCCAATCACAGTCAACTGGCTTGGACAGAGAGCTGAGACACAAGCCTTTGTTATCATTCTTTCCTTTTCTATTCTTAGCCAGCCTTCTGATGAAATCCTTTCTTCTATTCTTTTAGTATAGTTTTAATATAATATATATCATAGAATAATAAATCAGCCTTCTAAACATGGAGTCAGATCCTCGTCTCTTCCCTCATGCTGGGACCCCTGTGAACACCACCACACCTCTCAGCTTCCCAGGAGAGAAATCCAAGGGATTTTTCCAGAAGATATGATGGTGACACTCATAGAGCTCTCTGCTGATTGCTTTCCTTGTGTGGAAGGGATCAAAGATCTACCAGGTTTTCTGCTGGTGGAGCCTGAAGATGGGCCAGAGGGACTCCACTCTCCTCTTCCCTTTGTGTGGCTCCATCTCTGCTTCTCTCATCTCCTGACCCAGCAGGTCCCAGACATCCAGGGGACCCTTCCTGCTGCTCCTCACTGGGGCATTGCCTCAGGAACCAGAGGGAAGGGGAGCTGCCAGCACCCCCTCAGAACCACGGCTGCTCGGTACCCAGCCCGTGGCTCTCCTCTCCTCCCTAGATTATTTGCAGCAATTCATTTGAAGTTCTTAGCTAAGCCCTATAACCTTGAATTTTATCTGCAGCAGTTCTTTAAAGTTTGGAAATAATTAGCTCACCAAAAAAAAATTTTGCTCCTCAAGCAGACAAAGTTGTTTTAATCATGCACCTGGTTTATTGGCACAACTCTAGAAATTTATATATCTGAAAGTGTTTGCAGTGAGTAATCTTTGATCTTCCATTACACCTGAATCCACATTATATAAACTTAAAATGGTTTATAGAAAATTCAAATGGATTTTTACACCCTTTTCAAATCCCTCCAGAAAAATCATTCTGTTCACAGATTGTCTGCAGATTTATTATTAATAAGAATAAGCAAAGTTAAGGTCCAATATTGTGAGATTTGAGTAATACTAAGATAAGTTCTGTTAATTTGATTAAGGATGGGTTATCTTCAGTTGATTTTGTTAAGTTAATCTCTGTTAAGTTCAAATGTTACTGAGTTTGGACCATGTCCTGTTTAATTGTTCTTCACTTTAAGCTATTTCCTGTTCTATTCCAGTCTTGTTGAGACTTATTTTCAGTTCTGTTTTTATTTAGTGCAAATTAGGTGTTGGCAAAATTACATAAAGTTCAGCCCCAGTATTGTTAGATTTGGAGCAATGTTAAGTTACATTCTATTAACCTGATGTCATTTTGCTGTGACAGGTACATGACTGTTTGGAAAGGTGTTATCTCAACTTCCTAAGGCAGTTACTGCTGATATATTGATCACATGAAGAGAATTTACTGATTTGATAATAGGCATTATTCACAAGATGTTATTACTCTATTTATAGCCAGCTCCTTATATACTTTAACATCTCTTTGTGCAATTATCTAAAAGACTCATGTTGTTTCAGGGTCCTTCTTTTTTGCTCTCTAGCTGCTTATGCATCTGTTAGACCAGCTGAGCTCTCTGGCTGGTCCCTGCACTGGCTCTGGGGTTTGACTCAATGCTATCTCATAATTTTAAGTATTTTTCAGAGTTCCAAGGAAAGATCACTGAGCTTCATTGAAAGCCTCCTCTGAACTGCTGGTCCTGTGCTTCTCCCAGTTATTACTACAGAAGCACTCCAGCAGTTTGCTGTGTTTGAAGCATCTCTATCCTGAAGGAAGCCTCAGAGGGATCCAGCTACTAAATATTTTGATGATTCTTTAACCCCAAGGCCTTTACTCATAGCTGCTATTCTTAGGAGCCTTGTTGTGAAATGTGTTTAGGGAATTCCCTCCCAGTTGGAGCTTGGGGAGTGGCCAGACCTTGGGCCTACCTGGATGGAGAACTTGCCAACAAACCCAGATGTTTTCTGCATCAAAATTAGATTCAAGTCACTTTGACTTGGCAATTTGACCCTTTATATATGACAGCTGAACCTATTTTTAGAGTGAGTTTGGGAATTATTATCCAGAAGTAATTATCCAAGCCCTCACTAAATTGAGGTTTGTCAACTTTTACAGACTGTGGGGTTATGGCACTGTATTTTAGTGATTACTAATAATCCAATTTCACATGTGTTATTAATTATGTGTATTGTCTGAAATATTCCTAATTGTTGTACCTGACTTATTCCTGATTGCTGTCAGTTTCTTGTTCCTCTACAATATTATATTATAACAATACAATATATTGTTTTGTTATTCCCTTCATGTTCTTAGTGAGAGCCATACATGCTGTTTTTAAAACAAAAAGAAAGGGGAATTAACTCAACCATTTGGACTTTAAAACAATGGCCATTTATTTCCATTTCCCTAAGAGACATTGGACATGATTTTGTGTTTTCATGCTGTAAAACCCTGTGTCAGTGGCATGATAGAATTTGATGAGTTGCTCTTTTATGTATCTTATCCCACATCTAACAGATAACCTTAATGAGATAATGCCCTCACAAGAGTGAGCTGTTTGCACATCAGAACATATGAGCCATTTTTAAATTAATGAAAAGGGGGAGATGTCATGGTCAGGTTGAAGAATTATAAAAGCAAGGCCTTATGAAACCAGGCAAGTTTTGCTCTGCTAAATTGCCAAAGCTGGCCTGTCACTTCTTCTAAGAGCAGTTACAAGTTCCCATGTGAAGCTGTTTGGAGAGTGAGAGTTCATTAACACAACAATCTGGTCTGAGGGTGAAAAACAAATGCACCTGCAATAACAAGGGATTTGTCCTATGAGAACCAGTAGAAAAAATTATATAAACTAACTAAAAATACAGAAGTTTGATAGATATGCAAAATACCATGTACTGACCAATAAACCAGGAGTAAATGTGCTGTGAACCAATGAAACATGACACAGGGCCTTCTGATAACCCTATAAAATATCACCTATACAATAAAGATTCAGCTTTCTGCATGAAGAAGATGGAGTCTTGGCTGATTTATTCCAACACTCGATGACTTTTTAATACCAAATAGTGATTTTTGGAGATCTTAAGGACTGATGGAGGAATCAGAGTAATTCCAAGCCCTTTGGCACATGTGGAAATGCTGTTTGAATTACCCCCACACATGAGCAATGAGACTTCACCTTAAAGGCATTTTTCCCCAGTATTTCATGATTATTTGACCAATTTTACACTACCTTGGGTGTGGAATCAAAGAATCACAGAATGATTTAGGTGGGAAAGGACCTTCAGCATCCTGAAGTCCAACCATAAACCCAGCCCCCAGTGCCACATCCCCAGAAGAAGAGAAAGAGAGTATTTATTTAATATTTGGTATTTACAGAGTTTATCAAATTGTGTGTATGGACTTCAGAGCTGCAGCCACTGGGCTTTCAAACCACCCCTAATTCCTGGTGGATGGTACAACATTTATTATTTAGGACTGTTTTGGAATTCATGTCAACACTCTAAAAGCAGATACAGTCACCTGAGAGAAGGATTGCATTTGGTCCCAGCATTTGTTATTCAATAAAATGTAAAGCTTGTCATGGCTCACAAGTATGGCTTGTTTTTCCTCACTGCTGTCCTATTTTGATAATACAGTAGTTAAATATGCAATAACTCATCTGAGACTCATATGACTTAATATTATCACCAGCTTTAACAGGCATGCTTCATATTAAAGTCTTTAAAAAATTCTTCCTTAAAGATTCAGGCAGCTGGAAGCCCAGTCATCATTATATCATCAATATCTGTCTCCAAGGTTAGTCCCACTGATGAAAGGAGTCATCCAGAAGGATGTTTTATCCATGGGAGCCTGAAAATGGCACAAGACTGGTATCTAGCAAAAGATAGGGAAAAGGAGGTTGTGTGTGAAATTAGGAGAAAAATCAGCTGTCCCTGAAAACTGAAGAATAAATAGAATTATTTGGGTTTTTTTCTTTACAGAAGGAAGCTGTTATTTTTCATAAACTATCACTTATTTTTGTCTCAGTGTATACCAGGATAAAACACATTATCTGCTCTGGTTATTTTCCTGGAAGCAGCTCTCAGTCAGCTTCAAACTGGGAGCAGTGATGGAAGCAAAAACAAATGGAAAGCACCTCAAGAATGTGTTTTCATATTTGGAGCTGGGAATGACCTTGGGTGTTGGCTGCTGCCTGGGCTGTTCCCAGGTTCCTGCAGGGAGTGAGGTTGACACTGCAGCCTTCAGAGACAAACACTCCCATTAGCAACCTGACGAGCAGGTTTGTGGGCAGGAGCTGCACTGAGTAATGAACATTTGGGCTGTTGGGGTGGGAACAGGACTGAGCTGCAGGGAATGTGCTGGGGGGGGGCTGCAGCCCAGGGGCTGTGCTCCCCAAAGGGCTCTGGGCAGCTTTCCAGGCTGGAGGAAGAGCCTCAACGAGCAGCTCCTCACCTGCTGCCCACAGGGATCCCTTCCCCTGTATGGGTACCAGGGGAATGTCTGAGCCCACTCCACGAAATTGTCATTGAATGAGATGGAACCTCCTGCCACAAAGGCAGGGAAGGGGCTTTGGGCCAGGGCCTTGGTGCTGGTGATAAAATGGTTAATTCTTCCTCATACCTGGGCACTGCTACACCTGCAGAGTGGTGGTGAAGCCTGTGAATTCCCAGAAAAAACTCATCCAGAAAACACAGTTATTAGAATACATCAGAACACAGATCAAAAGTGGGACATGCTAGGGTTAAGTTTGTTTTTACAGCCTTAATTTAGGAACTCTGTGGGCAGAATTACAACAGCCTTCAGTGAAATAGTTCAGGGCTGATTTTCCCCACCTCCTTGGAGTCAGCCAGGGTTGTTTGCTGATGGAGCATTCACCTTGTTGGAAAAGCTGGGAGATGCACAAGGAGACTTGAGGAGAGGGAAAGGAGAATTTCATGGCTCAGAGAACCAAAGCCTGTCAGGGTGACTGAATTCTGTCCTTGTCTGTGTGATGGGTCTCAGGTGGGATGGCACACAGAGCCTTTCCCAGGTGCTGACTGTGGGTTTGTGCCCTCTGGACTCCAGGGGCTCTGCATGTGAGACACTCAGCAGGCAGAAATGACCACAACTGGCAGCAGCTCCTAGCCCTGAGTTATCCCTGGAGTTAGCAGGAGAAAAGTCACAGGAACTTCTTCTGAGCCAAGGGTCAGCCCTGGAAATGGCTGAATCTGTTTGATTTGGTTGTCTCATTGTTAGCTGAGTGTGTGTCTCACCATGTGGGGGGACACATTCATCTCAAAAAATGTGTGAAAATGATTAAAATTTGGGAGAGTGCTGAGCAACCCAGCCCAGAGCCTTCCAGAGGAGAACATGGGTGAATAATCCATGGTGCTCTGTCAGTCCTGGCCTGCCTGGAGCCAGGGCAGCCAGGGCCAGAGATGGGACTGAGGAAAACTCCTGCCCTCCCAGCTGTGAAAATGGGACACTGCTGCAGCACAGCCTGAACAGCAAGGTTTTTAATGGAACAAACTTCTCCCACCAAAACTTCTCCCCCCAGTGTCTCTGTGCTGATCATTCCTCTGGAACAGGGGCTGCTCCAGGGCATTTCTGCCAGCACCCATCCCAAACCCCTCCAGACGTGTCCTGCAGCTCCAGGCAATGCTCAGCTCTCTGTGCCCCCACCCCACGTCCTGGGGGCTCATTCTGAATTCCAGCCAGGCCAGCAGGGCAGGGGAGCTGTGCCAGGCCCTGGGCACAGGTGAGGGCTCCACCCTGGCACCCCCAGTGACCCTGGGCACAGCCCCACGCCCTGGCCATGTCCCTCCTCCTCCTCCTCCTCTTGGCAGCAGCAGCCTCAGCTGCCCCAGTGAGGTGTGAGAGCCCAGACCCACCTGGGCTGGGCAGCAGAGCTCAGAGTTCACAGCCAGGAGCCCTCTGGGGGCCTCTAATTGTCCACCCTGCTGGGGGATCTCACAGCCTGCACAACTCCCAAGGCTTGCTGTGTTTCCCTTTCTTTTTAAAGGATAACTCAATAGGAAAATGGAAAAATATTATTCTTTAAATTACATTTCATTTAAATGAATTTTAATTTTAATTTTAATTTTAATTTTAATTTTAATTTAATTTTATTTTTATTTTTATTTTTATTTTTATTTTTATTTTTATTTTTTAGTTATTTAAAGAATAACTCAATAGGAAAATTATTGTCGAGTACTTGGAGACTGATCAGGTGAATTACAAGTCAGTGATGCTCTGTCTCTGTGTTGCAGTGCAAGTGGAAACACAGACTCCTTGGCAATACTGAACTTGTCAAAATCCAATCTGAACCTCCTGGTTTGTTTTTCTATTGGACATCTCTCTTTCTGGGTCTTACACAGAAACTTAGGGAAAAAATGCTTGTGGAAAGATGGTGAGTGAGAAGTGCTCAAAGGTGCAAGGCAGAGCCAGGGGATCCCTCTGCACAGATCACCCTCCTCCTGTTGTTTCTCTGAGAACAAGACCACTGTCCACATGTCATGCCCTCATTTTTGTGCTGTCTCTGAAAACAAGCAATGTATTTCTTAAACAGCAGAGGATACTGAGATAAAGACTGAGGTAAAGACTTCTTTAGCCACCCACTGGCTTCCCCATCTTGAAAGAATGTGAGCATTTTAAAATTTAAAATCACATCCTGTGTGAGGGGTAACTTTAGGAGAGTTCCCCTTACACACAATCCAGCTTCTTTTCATTATTATATCCTAGAAAGCCACTGGTCTAATTTTGCACTTGGGACTGGGACTGGATGAGGGGAGCAATTCTGTATTTGAGTTGGGGCCAGGCAGAGCCCGAGGCACAGGATGTGACAGAGATCCCTGCAGGATGGAAGCCAGGGAGTGCAAGGGCCCTTTCCACCCTGCTGGTCCCACAGAGAATGGGATGTGTGAATTCCAACAGATCCCATTTCAGGTTCACTCCATATTTAAACTCCTGGTGCTCATCTGTTCCACCAAGCAAAGATCATCTGAAAAATGTGCTCCCTGTGAGCAGTGGCTGAAAGGCTCATTCAGCTCAGCAAGTGGAGCAAGCAGAACGCTCCTGGCAGAAGCAGCAGCTGTGAGCTTGACCTTTCCCCACTGCCCCTTTCCCCCTCTGCTCTCAGGAGCAGGCTCAGGCATTCCTAGGAGCTGTGCATTTGGAAAAACAGAGCTATTTTTATTCACCCTGTGGTTTCTCAGCAGAGAGGTCTTGGGGAATATTTCCTTTCACGTCAGTCCCTTTAAACATTTTACAGAGTAGAGTCTGTTCTGGGAAGTCAGTAAATTTGAATTCATGTTTTGAAGTTTTATCATGGCTGGGAATATAAGGTGCAGGAGGCAGCCAGCAGGGCTGATGAATAAAGCAAATGCAGGCTGTGCAGTCCTGCTCAAGCTATTACCAGAGTATTTTACATTTGTTGTGCATCCAAATTAAACCCTTTACAGAAGCAGAGCAATCCAAAACCATCTGGCACTAGAATTTGGGATTTCATAATGCCTTAATGCAAACCATGTGAGCGGGATGTCCACAATGTCTGTGTCAGTGGGTTGGAGGAATGGATGGGGAGAGGATGAGCTTTGCAACAGTTGTGTCCATTTCCATGTGTGCTGTCAGTGCCCACCTTGCACCACTGGGGCTGGGCAGGGACAGCCTCTGCTCTGTCACCTGTCCCTGCCTGAGCCTGGGCACTTCCGTGCTCCTGGACACAGAGGAAAAGCCCAGATCAGAGAGGAGGAGCCAGGGGCACAACTCCAGAATAAACTGAATAGCCACAGGAGTTTTTCCCCTCTTGACACCGAGTGACAGCTAGGATTTGTTATATAACATCTGATCAAAGCCCTCTTTGGCCCTCAGGATGGGAGAGACGCTTCATCCTCTGCCAGGGCCCTGCTGAGGTGCTTTCCCCCCGTTCACTGCAGTGTCACAAGCAGGGCAGTGACGGTGGCAGAGGGAACTCGGGGTCCCTGGGCATCCAGGGCCCCTCTCTGCCCTCTCAGGCTCAGTGTGGGCAGGAGCACCCTGGGCATGAGGCAGCCCCTGCCCATGTGCTCAGGGCAGCTCACGCCCAGACACCTTCAGCCCCTGCCTGTCCTGCCTGTGCCTCTCCCAGATGTGCTGCAGGAGGCTCTGCTGTCCACCTTTGCCTTCCTGGGCTCCTTGAGGAGCCTGTGGGCTCTTTATCCTCTTCCCTGGGTGGATTCTTTATTGTTCCCTGTCAGATTCAGCTTTTTTCTGACTCAGAGATGGGGTAACTGAGAGGTGCTTTAAAAACTTTTCTTCTATTTTCAGCTTCTTTTATCTCAGAGTTTACATACAAATACCTACCATGTAAACCTTCTATCAAACTTGAAAAATTCATTTCCCACACTTCCCTAGATGTTTTCCTTGAGGGCACTGCCAGAAGAGCCCTGCAGTGCTGCTGACACTGGTGTGGCCCTGGGGACAGCCCTGTCCCTCAGCCATCCTCAGCTTGGGGCACCCTGCTCTCCTGGGAGGAGCTGGATCCTAATGAGATCCATCCCTAATGAGAAGGAATTGGAGATGCCAGGTTCCATTGGCACTGGGGAATGTGCACAGTATGGAATGGGCAGATCATGGAATCCC
This sequence comes from Molothrus ater, assembly GCF_012460135.2. Classification (NCBI taxonomy): domain Eukaryota; kingdom Metazoa; phylum Chordata; class Aves; order Passeriformes; family Icteridae; genus Molothrus; species Molothrus ater. The sequence continues at coordinate 2,074,333 of NC_050488.2, forward strand.
AGACTGCTTTGGGTTGGGAGGGACCTCAAAGCCCATCCAGTGCCACCCCTGCCATGGCAGGGACACCTCCCACTGTCCCAGGGTGCTCCAGCCCCAATGTCCAACCTGGCCTTGGGCACTGCCAGGGATCCAGGGGCAGCCCCAGCTGCTCTGGGCACCTGTGCCAGGGCCTGCCCACCCTCACAGGGAGAATTCCTTAACATCTGATCCAAACTCTTTATCATGGGAGCCTGTGGGACCCCAGCACATCCCCCTGGCTGTCCAGGATGGTCAGGACCCTGCCAGGGGGCTCAGAGACCCTGGCACAGAGCCCAAAGCACCTGGGGGTTTGATTGTGACCCATGGAGCAAATTACCAACCTTAGATGAAGATCAGCAAGCCACAACAGTTTAGGTAGAATAATAGTGAATTTATCACAGGGTGGAAATGTAGATTTTGGGGTTTTAGAATGGGGGTTCAGGGTGCAAGATGGAGGGAACTGGGTGTGTCCAGCCTTTCTCCTTCTTCTTCTTGGCCTCCATCTTCTGCTGTGATGGTGGCACTTACAGATTGGTTTAGAGTAGAAGCTCACTGTCTAACATGGGTGATGGATATTGGGAAGTAACTGTAAACACTGTATGTGTAGTTTTTAGTATAAAGACACAACAGCACCCTGGGGGCAGGCAGGGTGCCTGGAACTGTCCTGCTGGATGGACCTCAGCAGGGCAGGAGACAATTTTTTATAGATAAGAAACAATAAACAACCTTGAGACCAGGAAATGAAGAGCCCTGACTCCTTCTTCAAGTGCTGGGCTGGGAAAAGAGACTTTGGAACTTTTCTTGGGGTCACTGTGAGCAGCGAGAGACCCCGACAGGAGCCATTCCCCCTTTCACTCCATCCTGTGTGAACCATCTCTCTCCATCTTCCCTGAAGCTCCTTCAGGCAGTGCAAGGACACAGTTTGGACAGCCCAAAACTTCTCTTCTCCAGGTGAACAATCCCAATTCTCCCAGCCTTTCCTCACAGGAGAGTGCTCCAGGCCTCTGAGCGTCCTGCTGTCCCTGGATGGAACAGACACCTCTGCCCTGGCAGGGTGGAGCAGAGGACTCACCTGGCACCAAGCCTTTCCAGCCAACATTTTAAATTAAAAGCCTCAGTGACAGTGCCAGAAAAATAATCACAGCAGTTACATTTCTTTGGGATGGCAGGACTGAAGTCCTTATGGCAACGTGAAGCCAGGAGAGCTGGAGAGGGACTGGGGACAAGGATGGAGGGACAGGACCCAGGGAATGGCTCCCAGTGCCAGAGGGCAGGGATGGATGGGAGATTGGGAATTGGGAATTGTTCCCTGTGAGAGTGGGCAGGCCCCAGAGCAGCTGAGGCTGCCCCTGCATCCCTGGCAGTGCCCAAGGCCAGGCTGGACAGGGCTGGGAGCACCTGGGACAGTGGGAGGTGTCCCTGCCATGGCAGGGGTGGCACTGGATGGGCTTTGAGGTCCCTCCCAACCCAAACCAGTCTGGGATTCTGTGATTCTGTACCAGCAGCCAGTACATTATCGATTATATGGTGACTTCACCAGCAATGTTTACTGGTAATTTAGTAGTTACACATTATTCCAAAATGTGAAAAACACCAATCACTTGTTTTTAAAATTTTAAACGTTTAATAGTAATAAAATGGTTATAAAAATAGTAATACAATTAGAGTAATAATAATTTGGACAATTTGGATTAGGACAATAGGAGACAATAGAAACAAAGAGTTACAGACATCTGGGTACTTTTTCTGAGCAAAATAAGCCCGAAAAAGGACACACGTTAACAGAGGATTAACCCTTAAAAACAACAACCTGTTGCATATTCATACATCTCATACATGATGCATAAATTCCATTCAAACACAGGATTCTGTCTGGGCAGTGTCAGCTTCTTCCTCTTCATCCTAACAGCGCCTTCGAGGCAGGAAGAAGTTCATTTCTTCTGATAAGAGGGCAATAAATTCTTTTTCTCTGAAAGATTTCAGTGTCCTGTGGCTGCTATCTCACTGTGAGTCCTTTCTTTACAAAAAAAAAAAAGAATCCTACATAGCACAGTTTCTATTTTAACATTTTTTATAACCTAAAACTATATTTACCACACTACTTAAGAGAATTAATTCAGCATTACTTTCTAACACAACACATATAATATTCACTTTAATATTTGCGAAAAGCCAATCAGAAAATACGCATTTTTCACACCAAACGATTATAAATTCAGCTTGTCAAATGAACAACTTCGATTATTTCGTAATTCTCTCTTCACAAAGCTGTCTTTCTGATGCTGGAACACAGCAACAGCCGCCTGTTCCGTGTCCCCGCTGCCGGGGGGGGCTCGGGATGGGTTTTTGGGGCTCTCCCGGCTCGGGATGGGTTTTTGGGGCTCTCCCAGTGCCCGAGGCCGCCGCGAGAGGGAGGACGCGCCCCGTGCCCGGCTGGCTCCGGCGCTGCTCACGGGAAATTCTATTTTAAACCAGGGCAGCCCAAATCCCTGCAAGATGTTGGCTGACATTTGTGGTGCAGTGCAAGAATAGCTTATTTTGGGTTGCCATAAACACATCCCGAGCTGACATAAACTAAACGAAGAGCCTTTACAAAGTGTTTATACCAGTTTCACTGGGCTGGTTGGGACCTTTGTGTTTGGATAAACACTGAGCCTGAAATGCACTAATTTAGCTCAGAATGGGCATGAAAACCTCTGGTTTATCTTCAGAAGTAAACGGTGCACTGTATTCAGCAGCAGCTTCACAGAACTTCTTGAAGAAGACACTCCTCATCTGTATTTCATTGTTTCTTTTTTGAATATTTTGTATTATTTTTGTTATTGGTTCTGCTTCCAGACAATCTCTTACCACTGGGGCATTCTGTGAATGCAGCCACTTTCCCTTGTCTGAGGACAAGGGAGAGGAGATGTCCCAGCACTTGGCTGCTGGAGAACTTTGTGTTTTAAGCAGAATTTGTAGCTGAAAAATTCACTGAGGATTTGTTCTGAGGATGGTGCTGAGGCTTGTTTGCTCACATGAGGGGGAAATCACTTTTGGAGTGGCTCAGGTTTGAAATGCCTGCATCTGTACAGTATCTTCCCTTCCCAATATTTTCCCCTTCCCTTGCTTCTCTCAGTTGAGATCACCTCGTTCCTCCCTTTCAGACACTTCCTCCCGGGCTTTGCAATCTCCCTTGCCCAAGGAAATGCAGCTGTCACGATGGTTCCCAGATCAAAATTCAGCCTTTAATGCAGCTGGGGCTTGATCCATTAACCACTTTGAAGATTATGACCAAAGCCTGTAAGTGGCATCTGAAATATGAGCCGGCAGCAGGAGTTAATGAGGCCCAGGGAGCTGCAGAGCAGCTCTGCTGTCCCAGGCAGGGACCCAGGGAGGGACCAGGGCAGCCAGCCCTGCTGCAGGAGGGGCAGCGGGGCCAGGGACGGCCCCAGGCACCCCAAACAAGGTCAAAAAGCGCTAAATTTGGAAGTGAGAAGGGGGTTTTGGCTGTGGTATTGAACGGACACAGAAAGGAGCAAAGTGTGAGAGAGGAGCGATGTGGCTGTGCTGGGACTGCCAAGCCAGGGAGCAGCACCAGGGGGACCAGGAGCTCTGGGAGCAGAGAGAACACGGGGAGAGGCTGCCCTGGGGCAGGAGGATGCACGGGGGGCTCCCAGGATGCACAGTGAAATCCCAAAGGTGCTTAGTGAGGTTCCCAGGACGCTCAGTGAGGTTCCCAGGATGCTCAGTGAGATTTCCAGGATGTACACTGAGGTTCCCAGGATGTACACTGAGGTTTCCAGGATGCTCAGTGAGATTTCCCAGGATGCTCAGTGAGATTTCCAGGATGCTCAGTGAGATTTCCAGGATGTACACTGAGGTTCCCAGGATGCTCAGTGAGATTTCCAGGATGTACACTGAGGTTCCCTGGATGCTCAGTGAGATTTCCAGAATGCTCAGTGTGATTTTATCCCAGACTGCAAGGCAAGATGGATTCTATTTGCCATCTGTATGGCAGCTGTCTTCTGTTCATTGGGCAGTTTTCCTTATCTCTTCCACAACCAATCCTCCCTCCAGAGAGGACATCTGCTGATAACAGCTATTGAATGTCCCTGCATGGCTGATAAGAACTACAGCATCCCAGTGTGAGATGCTCTGCCCAGAGGGAGGAGCCAAGCATTCCTACCCAGATATAATCTGGAGATTCTGGAACACCAGCACGGCTTCTGCACTGGATTCACAGAGGAACAGAAGCTGCCTCTTCTTCCCCTGGATCTTCAGAGGAGGACTACACCCTTTTCTACAGGATCCTGCTCCAGCAGAGCCACACCTGACACTGCAGGAGGGCTGCAGCCACAATTCCAATTGGACTGCTACCAACACCCTGACCCACAGGGTGTCAGGTTGTGTTCTGACTCTGGCAGTGTTGTTCTAGTGCACTGCATTGTTTATTTTATCCTTTTATTTTCTTCCCTATTAAAGAACTGTTATTTCCTGCTGCCATATTTTTTGCCTGAGAGACCCTTAATTTAAAATTTATAACAATTATAAACAATTCTGAAGGTGGAGGGGTTTACATTCTCCATTTCAGGGGAGGCTCCTGCCTTCCTTAGCAGACTCCTGTCTTTCCAAACCAAGACAGATTTCCAGGATGCTCAGTGAGGTTCCCAGGATGCACAGGTGCCACTTGCCAGAGGAAGGCTCTGGTGATGTAAATGGCAATAATCCAATTTATACACTGTGCAAACCCAGGGCACCGGGAACATTTCTCTGTCTACTCTGGGGTGTCCTGACCCCCAGGGAAGCTCTGACTTTGACCCTCATTCATGGAGAAAGTTTCCTAGACTTCAAAATAAACCAGAATCCACAAAAGTGTGAAATAGATTATAGAGAGTAGTGTAGTTATATCACTTGGTGAGAAATTTAGTTTTGGGATTTTTAGTGTGTTGTGGATGGCAGCAAGATGGAGGGCACAGGGTGTCATCCTGGGTTTCTTCTTCATGCTTCTTCTTCCTCCTTCTCCGTGGGTTTGGGTGGCATTTTGTAATTGGGCAGAAAAGTCCGCATTGCAGCTCTGTGGGATCAGTGATTGGGTTAAAAGGGAAAATAATCCAGGTGTCAGCTCTTAATTGGATAGCTCAGTCTTAAAAGACCTTGGAACAAGAGACTGTTGGCCATTTTGTGCCTTCTAATGAAAAGCTGCTGACCTCACAGTAATGAGACTGTTTTACTGATAAGAAATAATAAACACTTGAGTCTGAACACGAATTACTGTCTCAAGTGCCTTCAATCCAGACCCAGAAAAACCAACGACTGGTACCCCCACAACACACCCTTGGTCCTGTCAGCTGAGGGGAAAGGCAGGGAAATAACCCACACTGAGCACTGACAAGCCTGTGTTCACATCTGGGAGTTTCTCCTGAGTGAAGAAAGAGCTCCAGTATTTAAAACTCCTGTTAAAAGTGAGCTGTACCTTCATGTTGACCAGCACAGCCTCAAGAGCCAAAGGTGAACCTGCTGTTTCCCTGAGCTGCAGGAGAAAATGAGAGGAAGGAGCCACCCACAGCATCAATTAAACAGGATTCATCTCACATCAGCATGGAGAGAGTTGATGAGATCAAGGATCTACCAGAAACACTCCAATAAGTTTCCACTGAATCAACATTTTCTGATGCAAAACTCCGAATATTCTGTGACTCTGTCCTGTCTGGAAAAGCTGCAGCATCTGAAATTGTTACACTGAAAGTACCAATTATCATTTCTCCATTCCATGAATACCAAATGCTCACAATTGCTGCCTTTTGGAGTTTATTATAATTCTGAATATGATCCTGCTGTGACCCACTGGAACAGAGCAAATGGCAGAAAATGTAAATTGACAAAACTTGGAGATTTAGGCATTAGAATTATTCCATTCAGTGTATCATTCAGGCTTAAGTTATTACAAAAATAACTTAAAATTTTGTTTTCAAATACTCACCTCTACTTGTGCAAGGCAAAGTCAAGTCACTACAGCTTGGTTTGTCTCTTCTGTTTTACACATCAGCAGCTGAGTGAACATATTTCCATCTGAACATTAAAGAAAACAGCCTAAAAAGGAAAATATTTAGTCAAAGCTTTGTATTTTCAGTTGGGTAATATATTCATGAACAACCAAATTTTGTTTGTTCAGGACAACCAGCTGACACAGTGAAAATGGAAGTGGCCTTGTTCATACAACTAATCCTAAATTATTCTTCAGCCTTCCCCAGTGAGCCAGGCAGGATTCAAACTCAAGGTATTGGAGGTGCCTCATCCTCACCTGGCTGATAATGAGCAATTTTCCTGTGACAGGGGGAGCACTGAGCCTGAGTTCCAGGGAATTTCTTTCCATTTGCATGCCCTGATGTGGGCAGCCCTGAGATGAGCTCAGCCTGAGCTGTGGTGATGCAGTGACCCCAGCAGAGCTGTCAGTGCCAGAAAATGCCACCACATCAGGCCCTCTGTGACCCCTCTGCAGGGCACAGCTCCCACACGACTGCCAAGAAATGAGACTCCAGTTTGGAACTGATATTGATATTGATATTGATATCAATATCAATATTGATATTGACTGCTTGCTGCTGGGGCTTTTGGTTTGAGCAGGTATTTGTTTGGTTTCATTCTTTGGAGCTCATTGCTGGGTCAGCTTTGGCTCCTGTGGCTGGGGAGCAAAATGTGAAATGCAGCTTGATTGGGCACAGTGAATTTTGGGCTTTTTTACTTCTTCAGTGGCTGAGGTTTAGGTGAGAGTGTAAATGTTTGTGTTGTTTCCCAGACCTGCTCAGGGTGCACAACTGCCCTTGAACAGCATCTGTGTCAGAACAGCACAGCCACGTGTGCCACCACACTGGCTCAGTCCCACAGGCTCCAAACCCTTCCCAAAACGTGCAGGGCCCCTTCCAGGTGCAGCTGTGCCCTCGAATGAGCTGCAGCACTGTCACCATGACATTTTCTGAAAAATCCTCTTTGCCCAGGGTTTTCTCCTGGGAAGCTGAGAAGCCTCAGAGAGGAATGAAAACAACAATTATCTGATTGCTGCTCCTGTGTTTGCTGCTCTGGAATGTGGCTTGGACATTGTTTACCAACAGGGGAATGTTTGATTGGTTCCATGTGAATTGTTTTTTCTTAATGGCCAATCCCAGCCTGGCTGTGTTGGACTCTCTGAGTCAGTCATGAGCTTTTATTATTCATTCTTGTTTAGCCTTCTGATGTATCCTTTCTCTTTCTTTAGTATAGTTTTATTATAGCATTAATATAATATAATATGATGTGATATAATATGATATGATATAATATGATGTGATGTGATGTGATGTAATATAATATAATATAATATAATATAATATAATATAATATAATATAATATAATATAATATAATATAATATGATAGAATAGAATATAGTAGAATAGAATGTAATAGAATATAATATAATGTGATATGATATAATGTGATATAATGTAATATAATGTACTATGATGTAATATGATGTAATATGATGTAATATGATATATGATGTGATATATAATATAATATAATATAATATAATATAATATAATATAATATAATATAATATAATATAATATAAATATATCAGCCTTCTGAGAACATGGAGTCAAATTCTCGTCTCTCACCTCGTCCTGGGGACCTCACAAACAGCACAGAGCACCTCACACCCTCCCCAGCTCAGATGCACACTGTGCTGTAGGGGTGGCAAGCACTTGGCTGCAGGAGCTCCCACATGTTCTTTATGTCCTTGAAACTGGAATTTTTTAGTCTAGGGCCAAGAGATGCCAGCTCCAGCACTCCCCTACACCAGTGAACTCAGTTTTTGCTTTGAGTTTTTGAACTCAGAACTTTGAGGTTTTGCTTTGCTTTTGTTTGCTCAAGCATTAATGAGCCTTTGTGATGCAGGATTTGAATAAAGTAGAGAAAGTGACAGAACTTTATTTTTCTTTCTCTGCTTCATTCAAATCCTTTTCTAAAGAGCAGAAAACTTTTCTGCTCTTAGAGTAACTTTCTACTCTCTTTTTCTACTCTTAGAGTACTCTCTTGGAGTAGAAACTTTTCTAAGAGTGGAAACTTTTCTAAAGAGTACAAAAGGATTTGAATAAAGTAGAGAAAGAGAAATAAAGTTCTGTCACAGACAGAGTGACTGAAAGAGTGACACTTCAGATCCTGAGCCCCTCAATTCTCCATCCCACCATGTCACTGCCATTCCTGGCCTCACACAAGGCCAGCAGAGGAATTTGTGCTCTTGTCTGCAGCTGCACAGAGCCTCTCAGATGCCCCCATGCTCTTCTACCTCTGCAGGTATTTGTTTCTAGCTGCCTGCAGATATTTTGCAGGAGAATTCCCTGCAGGGCAGCAGGGAAATGAGTGTTAACTCTTCCCAGGCCAGGCTGTAATCTGGAAACAAGCCAGAAATCTTGGATTCATACCAGGATGTCAGTGTTTTGTTGAGGAGCTGTGACAGCCAAACCCTCTGGAGCACCAAGCAAGGCCCTTGGCATTTGGGATGCTCCCTGTGAGAACACTTGGGAAGGTGGCACTTGCAGGATTTCCCCTCCCTGGTGCCCTGTTTGAGCTCAGATCTGAAACTTTGCCTTTTCTGACCAACTTTCAGGTGTGTTTTCAGAATTCTGCTTGGGCTGAAGTGCAGCAGCTGTTGCTGACTCTGGGTTCACCAGCACTGGCTGGGGTTGCTCTGGGATTCATTGTCCAGCTTGACTGGGGCAGTGCTAGGGTGGCACAAAGCCCTGGGGGTTGGATGTCACCATTTCCCAGGGTCAGCCCTCCTGCCCTGCTCTCCTGCACAGAGATAAAGCAAATCCCTCCTCCTGCAGGTGACTCTGCAGGATGGGACAAACAGGAATGACCCAAACCCCACGGGCTGAGCACGAAATCAGTGACTTTGTGAAGGTCACCTTGGCTCTGGGCATTTCCCTCTGCAAGGCAAACCTCACTCCTGCTGTGTTTGCTCTTTGCATACACCATAAAGTATCCAGGATATGAAATTGCAGCACGCAGATGCAGGAACGCCTCTCGCTGAAGGACTTTTCTGATTTAATACTGCACAAAGGTGAAAGCTTCACTCTGGTGTGGTGTGAGAATTGGAGAAACAGAAACTTCCACAGACACTGAAGAGTTTGAGCTGTAGCCTTGGGAGAAGCTTGGATTGATGTAAAAATACAATATACAGATATTAAGCAGAAAAATCATAAACTTATGATTCTAAGTTGTAAGAATATGCCTTAAGTGAGCAGCTGCACTGCTGAGATGGTGAAGGGTTTGTAGTGTAGGGCTGGGGTTGTGTGGAGTGAGCTGAGAGCTCAGAATTAGAACAGAAGCATTTGTGTGCATGTGAGACAGAAGCCATTGGATAAAAGTATCCACAGTGCAGCAGAAGTGAGTGAAGGTGATGGGTTAGAAAAGCAAAATAAACCCTGTGGCAGCTGTCCATTGGGTTAGAAAGTTCTGTATTGCCTTGTAACAAAGAACTTGTGACTGCTCTTGAGCTATGGCTGAATGCTTGCTCCTCTAAAATCTCACAGCCCCTGGACTGATGTTTGTCTGAGCAATAAATCATTTTTAGCTTGGAAACAGTCCCACCCCTTCATCACCAGCAGTGCCAATGACAGTGTAGCTGCCCCCAGTTCTTCACCAAGGACTGGCCCAGCATCTCCTCTGGGCACTGGAGGCACAGAACTGCCCCAAGGTGCAGGGCCTGAGTCAGCAGCTGCTCTCCTGCCTGCCTGGGGAGCAGGGAATGTGCCAACCTCATCAGCACCTTGCCATACCTGCAAGCTCCCTTCAGGAAAAGAGCCTCAGGGGTGGGTGTCTGTGGAATTTAGACCCAGTGTGAGACAGCCCGAACGGTTTGGGCAATAAATGAGTCACTGGTGGCTCTGAGCAAGCCCTGTGTCCCCACAGGTGCCTTCAGAGGAGCTGGCATTCCCTTCCATGGCGGATGGCAGCTGCCAGAGCTCGGCTCTGCCCGCCCAGGGATGCTCAGCACGGGACTGCTTGCAGTAAAGTGGAAAAATTATAAGAAAAAGGCCTCATAAAAGCCAGCCTGCTCTGTTGTATCCATTGCTCACCTGTCATTTCTTCTAAGGGAAGGCAGCACTTTGCATGTTCCCATGTGAAAGCAAACCCAGAGTGAGCAGTTGGTTAACATAACAATCTATTCCTGGGTGAAAACCACCTGACACCTGTATAAACTGTGCAGGGGTGGCACAGTTAGAATAACTGACCCCAGAAAAAACAGTTCTTACTGCTACTTAGTGGTTACATTCTTAGATCTGAAACTTAACTGCTATTTTAATTTTGACTGGAGTCTCAAAGTCCTGCAGAAAGCAAAGCTCCTCAGCTTGTGCACAGATTGGAGCTGGCTCAGGCAGCAGGGATGGAGCCCCGGCTGCCATCCCCAGCCGATAACAGAGATGGAGCCCGGGCTGCCATCCCCAGCCGATAACAGAGATGGAGCCCCGGCTGCCATCCCCAGCTGATAACAGAGATGGAGCCCGGGCTGCCATCCCCAGCCGATAACAGAGATGGAGCCCGGGCTGCCATCCCCAGCCGATAACAGAGATGGAGCCCGGGCTGCCATCCCCAGCTGATAACAGGGATGGAGCCCGGGCTGCCATCCCCAGCTGATAACAGAGATGGAGCCCGGGCTGCCATCCCCAGCTGATAACAGGGATGGAGCCCGGGCTGCCATCCCCAGCCGATAACAGAGATGGAGCCCGGGCTGCCATCCCCAGCCGATAACAGGGATGGAGCCCGGGCACTCCTCCCTCCCAGCAGATCCAGTTTCAGCCACAAAGCACCGGGTCCTTATCAGCCCCAGGAGTGCCTTTGTTCTGCTGCCGGCTCTTGACCTGCATCAGGAAGGCAAACACCTGCAGAGCTGCCTTTCCTGTGTCTGGGGCAGGAACCAACAGCTGGGGCACTCTGAAGTCCTGGTTCCAGCAGAAATTTCTCAAAATCCCCTTTACCTGTGTCTTTCCTGCTGCCCCATGCCCTGTTTGCCACACTGATCAGGGGGACATCTGATCCAATATTCTGTCACTGGATAAATCAGGGCAGCACAGAGAATTCATCCATGGGCATGGGATGGTGGAGAGACCAGAGCCCAGATTTCTTTCCCACAAATCCTCATTTTAACCCAGGTGTAATTATTGACTGGGAGGACTCTGGGATGCTCTCTTGGATTGCTCTCAGGGCAGTTTATAAATCCAACAGTTCAGTGCTTCCTGCTGCACTCCTGACTCCTGACACCCAACTCACCCCAAACCATCAGAATCATTCCAGTCATCAGTTTTATGAGGTAAGGAAAAAAAGGAGAGTTCTTTTTTCTCCAAAATGATATTACTTCTGCATTGTTTCCAGGCTCAGCCCTGTCCCAGATGTACAGAAATATCCAGTTTTCTATTTAGCAATATGGTGTGATTGCTCTCCTCTGAAGAGAGAGGCTGGTGCTGCTCCTCAGTGAGGTAATGGGCACAGGGGAGTCACTCCCCTGCTCACATTTGGCTCCTGCTTTCCAGTGTCTCCTCTATAAAGCAATTTATGGTACATGGAGGCTCCAGGGGCGTGGGAGCTGTGTGAGAAAGGCAAACAGAAAGTTAACTATTGCATCATCCTCCAATGTCCAAGTGACCAGGTACAGCAATTGCTGTGAGAAATCCAGGATTTGGTTATTTTCCTTTTAATTTTTTTGAGTATTAAACTACAAGAATGAGGGCATAGAGCATATTTTAACCAATAAAGTTTGCTGTTAAGTCAATCAGAGGGTAAGAGATGTAAAAAGAGACCAGGTAGGGTGGCCTGCTTTGATTCTGATACAGAAATACTTTAAGCCCTGTAATAAACCATCTAAAATGAATTTATTTGCTTATTTTAGCAGTGACATCCTTAATGGCAGGCAGTATTCTGGTTTGCTGCAGACATCCAGGTGGGTACCTGCACTTCTGAAAGCACTGGCCTTCCTCTGAGCTGCACAAACAACCAGAAATCAGACCCAAAGAGAAGGAAACCAGGTAAAAATCCTGGAACAACACTCAAGAGGCAAGTCCAAGTCAGTTACAGAGAGGTATTAGTAGGAACCTGAGCTCCTTGAAAATACTCTTTGTATAAAGAATGCTTTTTCATCAGTGAACTAATTCAGGTAATTTCCCTGCACACAAAAAATTAGGTCAAAGGTAGTACAAAGTGCATTTTATTAATCAATGTTCAGTTTATGGACATGTCCAGACCATGATACAGAACAAATGAGAGGTGCACTTCTTGTCCTGTGTAAGGAAACACTTAGGAAAGGAGATACTGGACATTTTGGCTGATGGCACAAGTGACAGGGACATTGTCAGCTGAGGTCTGGAGCTGCACGTGAAAAATGTCTCAGTGAAAAGCCTGGACTGAGCAGAGCAGCTCTGAGAGCAGCATCTGGCCAGCATTTGGCAGAGGAACAGCTTTTCTCTCCCAGTGGAACCAGAGAGAGCAGATCAGAGCCCCCCCAGTCTGAAGGAAAATCCTCCTATTGAAGGAATTAATGTAAAATGGTTTGGCTCTGCTTGCCCTGGCACACTCTGAACTCAACAAAAAAGAGAGACAAGACCTTCCACAAAGTAAATTAAAGGTGAGAATCCACTTCTTACCCTGAGAGACCCCAAGTGCAGGTGCTGCAGATCAGACTGTGTGGATGCTCTCATCCCTGCTGAAAAACACAGCTAAAATTGCTCTCTCCGCAGTTACAGCACTGAATAAAAACCTTTGGGTTTGAACTTGAATTATCCACCCCTTCCACAATTAATCTCAGTGTCATTGAGTTTCAATCCTGCCTTCTGCCCAGTAGAGATTCCCAGATTAATGGTTTTTTACCATGTCCAAAAAAAGAAATAATAACTCAACAGAGCAAAGAGCAAGGACATGTCAGGGCAGGTAGGAAACAATCTCTTCCTAGAGATTAGTTGTAGATAAGCTGGGTTTGTGTGGCAGCTACACAGATTAGGGTTTGGATAAAATACCCTTGTGTAGAGAACAGAGCAGAATTTCTGTTTCCCCTGATGCACAGGACTCACTGTCTGCTGTACAAATATTTACACAGGCGGGAGCTTCAGGCTTCTTGTGTGTCCTGCACTCAGGGACTCCCTCATCTCTATTTCTTGCTGTGAGAAAGGCAAAAAGTGGCTGAATGAAGCATGACAGAAGTGGTAACTCTGTATTCCATCACCAGCACCCCCTTTTCTCTCCACCCCTGCCTCAGGCTGCTGAGTACACATCCTGGAACATCTGCCTGCTTCCCCTACCCAGTACAAACACCTGTGCACCATCCATCACCCCAAAGCACTGCCCTGCACATGCAGAGCTCTGGGTAAACACAGAGCACACTTAACATCACTCTTGCAAGGAAATTTATTAAATAGGTTGTTATATATCCCCCCATCATGCTTTGGGCCTCAGTGTTTGTCCTGGGTTGTAAGATCTGATTTGGGGTGTGTGTTCTATTGCCATCTGTCAGAGCTGGGGCAGGTATCTGCTGTTCATGGGCAGTTTTCTTTATCTCTTCCACAAACCCATCCTCCTTCAGGAGATATTTTCTGTCCATGGCCACTGAGTGTCCCTGTAGGGCTGATCCAATTCCATCATCCCATGGGGAGAAGCTCCGCCCAGGGGAGGAGCCAAGCATTCCTACCTGGATCCAATCTGAGCTTTGGGACAGCACAGCAGCCTTTGCCCAGTGCATTGCCAGAGGAGCAGCTTCTGCTGCCCTGCATGGCCAGAGGGAGCCCAGGCCCATCTCCAGCAGCCCTGGAGCTGCAGAGGAAAACTCCCCCCTTGTGCAGGATCCCTGCTCCAGCAGAGCCACAGCTGGCACTGCAGGAGGGCTGAGCCCCCATGGGATGGGGCTGTGCCACCCCCTGACACACAGGGGACAGGGCATGGGCTGACTCTGGCAGGGGTTTGGTTTGTATCACTGCACTTCATTTTAATTTTCCTAGTCAAGAACTGTTATTCCTATTCCCATATCTTTGCCTGAGAGCCTTTTAATTTCAAAATTGTAACAATTCAGAGGGAGGGGGTTGACATTTTCTATTTCAGGGAGGCTCCTGCCTTCCTCAGCAGACACCTGTCCTTTCAAACCAACACAGCATTTAAAGGGATTTTATTGTGGCCATCCATATGGAATATTCTGATGGAATTTCTTCCCAAGCAAGACAGTGTGCTGTCCCATGTTTTATGTTCTGCTGCTCAGATCTGCTTTGGGGCCAGCCCAGAGGAGGCCACCAGGTTGATCAGAGAGCTGGAGCAGCTCTGCTGTGAGGAAGGGCTGAGGGGTTGGGGTTGCTCAGCTTTGGGGTGACCCCACTGTGCTGTCCCAGTGCCTGAAGGGAGGATGGGGCAGGATTATTCACCAGGGCAGCAGGGACAGCACCAAGGGCAGTGGCTTCAGATGGAAAGGGAGCAGGTTGAGATTGGATATTAGAGAAAAATCTCTTCCCTGTGAGGGTGGGCAGGCCCTGGCACAGGTGCCCAGAGCAGCTGTGGCTGCCCCTGGACCCCTGGCAGTGTCCCAGTCCCTGGACAGGGCTGTGCTCACCTCAGGGGGCTCCCTAGGGCTGGGTAGTTGTTGCCTTATTTTGTGTTACATAGCAAGAGTTCTGTTATCATTATGGTGCAAGGATTCCATATCACCAGAGTTTCATACCTCCTCAATGGTTCTCATGAGCAACTCCTCTAAACGCCAACCTTTCCTGGTCCCTGCAATAACATCTGACTCCTCTGTCTCCAGATCCCCCAAGCCACTCTTTTATACCACTTGTTCTTATTGGCTACAGGTGTGGCCTGTTAACATCAGGCCTGCTCCTAATCTTTAGTAATTGATTCAGCTGCAACTCTTTGGGGGATAAGATCACATTCTATACCACCTTCATACTGTATCCCCCTACAGGTAGTCCAGAGCTGCTCCCACCTGCCCAGGGAGCAGCCCAGTCTCAGCACTCACTGCATCTTCTGCCTTGATCCCTCCTCCAAGCCCTGTGGACCAAGCTGAGAGATTTCTGAGGCAGTTGTAACATTCCAGAGCTCTCTGCCAGCTGCTGGGTCAGCTCACACTCCCTGGCAGAGTCTGTGCATCCAGAATGACAGAAACCAGAAAAATTAAAGAGCAGATCAGAAATTCCATTAACAAATCACCATTACTCTTCTACCCCTTAAAAAAAAGGAGCAAGGCAATGGGGCATGGGCAAATTGCCACTTTTTGGCTCACCATTGAGCCTGAATCTGAAGCACTTTCAAGGAGGTGTCTCAGGCTGCCAGCCGGCAGCAGGAAGAGAAAGTGAGGCTTGGGGTCACTCTGGAAAAATCTGGATGAGAAGAACAATTCTATGGAAAATTTGTATCAATGTGAAAGACTAGCAAGTTTTTCACTTCAGCTGTGCTTGATGTGATGAGGCACTGCAGCATCACAGTGGCAACAGCAGCTCCTGAGCTCTGATATGCAGCTCTGAGGGTAAATAATGTCACTTTTCTTGTGGTTCCTTTTGGGAGTCTGCTGACTTGGACAAAGAACATGAAGGGTTCCTCAGGAATGAGCAGGACAGGAGAACCAGGAGGAGATGTGATCCAAAGAACATCTGAGAAGTGAGAGGATGAGGATGCAGGGGGGTGCCTGAGGTGTGTTTTCCCAGTCCCTTCCCAGTCTGTGCCCCAGCAGAGCAGCGCAGGCAGAGCTCCTCCTGCCCCTGTGTGAGGTGGCACTAGGGACAGCTGGCACAGCTGCTTCAGTCAGGTGAGCACATGTGAAATAATGCCACTCTGCCAAGGAAACATGCTCAGGGTACTTAATTTGCCCAAACCAGTTTTAAATGTGCCAGGAATAAAAAGCCCCAAATCTGTAAACTTCATGGGGTGGAGAAAACTGACAGGTCACAGCTGCTCTGTTCAGATCTCTGCTTTCAACTTGCTTTGCTCTGCATTTGTTACATGGGAAAGGACAGAGAATCTGCCTTGTCAAAAATGGATTTTCAGGCAATGCCAGTGTCACACACCCTCTGGATCTGCAGGAAATCCAGCATTCCTGCCTCCCCACCTGCAGATCCATGCTGTCCCTGTCCCACGGCAAGCCCAGTGCTTTCTGTTTGCCTTGATTCCTCCTCTCTGCTGGCAACAACCCCCTGTTCAGAACACAGCCACACAGCACAGTGCAACAAGGGCAGGAGGGAGCATTCCCAGCTCCTGGAACTCCATCCCTGGGGGCTGCAGTGACTGCCCTGCCATGGGCAGGCTGAACCCTCCACTGCAGCCCAGGCTCTGCTCCTGTCACCTCTGGCAGTGAAATGCCTCCCTACACCCGTGTTTTCCTTCCTTGGACAATCACACCCTGTTGTAGACACACTGCTGTGGTTACAGGTCCTGGAAAAGTCAGGATGAACAATTTCTCAATTTCTTAATCAGATAAATTGGCAATCCTTCACTTGCTTCTCTGCTATAGAACAGAGAATTAAGAGGTAAATTCAGGTAAGGTGACCCAGCCAGATTTATTCCAGTTGTACAATGTGGAAAGGAAAGGTAAAAACCTGACAGCTGGCTAGGAGATGTGGCCCTGATTTATCTGGAACAGACCTGGGGGCTGCAGCTCTGTGTGTGTAAAAGGAGCCACCATGACTGGGACATGTGCAGTGACCTGCTGCCCTGTCCTGATTTACCCAGGCAGGCCAACCTTGCTGCCAGCAGCCCTTTCCAAAGGTAGCCTGCTCTGTGCCTGCCTTACTGCAGGGAAATATCCCGGCTCTTTTGGTAACCTCCTGCTTTTGGCACCCAGCTCACACAGGCTTGGGACAGACTGTGGTGTTGTGAGGTCCCCAGGACAAGGTGAGAGATGAGAATTTGACTCCAAGTTCTCAGAAGACTGATTTATTATTATATTATATATTATACCTTATGTATTATATATTACATCTTGGTTATATTATATTATATTATATTATATTATATTATATTATATTATATTATATTATATTATATTATATTATATTATATTATATTATATTATATTATATTATATTATATTATCTATTCAAGACTATACTAAAGAAAGAGGATCCATTAGAAGGTTAAACAAGAATGATAATGACAGCTCGTGACTGACTCCTCCGAGTCCGACAAAGCTGATGGTGATTGGTCATTAATTAAAAACAATTTACATGTTTGGATAAACAATTTCCAGACCACATTCTAGAGGAGTAAAACATGGAGAAGCTGAGGCTTCCCATCTTCCCAGGAGAAGAAATCCTGGCGAGAGGATTTTTCAGGACAGATCTCTTTGCATCTCTGATTTTTATGTGCTCACCCCTAGCCCTCCCCAGCTTTTCTCTGTGTTCTGGTGATGTTCCCTTGCAGTTTTCCCAGGACAGGAATAAATCCAGGGCTGAAAGTCCCAGGTTGTGCCCAGAGCCAGGCTTTGTGCTGTGTGCCTGCAATGCCTGGCTCGCAGGGACCCGGCTCCGGTTACACGGGCTGGCGTCAGGCAGGCTCTGCAGCTAAAAATAAAAGCATCCAAAGCACAAACCCCGAAGAGAGCGGGATATTAAAATTCCAGGAAAGCTGGAGGAAAAGCTGGAGCAGCCCCGAGAGGAAAGCACCAACATTTTGGGGCGGTTTAAATGAAGCCTCGGGGTTTGGCTGTTTTGAGGCCTGTCAGCCGTGTGGCCCTCAGGGCTCGGCCTGTGGCTCCAGGTGTTTGTGCTCGCACAAAGGAAGATTTGGAGCCTTTTGGGAGGCAAAACCACCCCTGGTGCTGGCCCTGAGAACTCCTGACCCCAGAGAAAGCTTTGGAGCCTTTTGGGAGGCAAAACCATCCCTGGTGCTGGCCCTGAGAACTCGCACCACAGAGAAAGATTTGGAATTTTTGGGAGGCAGAACCACCCCTGGTGCTGGCCCTGAGAACTGGAACCACAGAGAAAGATTTGGAGCCTTTTGGGAGGCAAAACCACCCCTGGTGTCCCTGAGAACTGGAACCACAGAGAAAGATTTGGAGTTTTTGGGAGGCAGAACCGTCCCCGGTGTCCCTGAGAGCTCCTGAGCCCAGGCACACCTGGCCCAGCCTTGGATTCCCCCTGGATGCCAAGCCCCGGGATGGTGCTGGGTGTGGGAATGCGGCTCTGGTGAGTCCTGAGGGGGAAATGGGCTTTTCACAGCTTCTGCCGCACCTTGAATTGTCTGCAAGGTGAACAATGGATCTGTGAATCCAGGCTAAAGGGTCAGGGTTAAATACTTACCGAACCTGCTTCCAAAGGTGAAATTAATTTAGTCTGCAATCAGATGGAAAAGCCCCAGTGCTGTTTCTAAGGGGAGGTTTATGAATTTTGTATGAAGGATTTGGTGGAAATTTCCACATTTTCTGAGCACAAATCATAATCTAATAATCTTTGAAATTGTCGTTTTCTGTTTAAATATTAAATAGCTACAGGGATTAATGTTTACCAGGTACAGAGTTGTATTTTGGAGTGTGACTGCCTTTGCTTGGAGCAGCACGGTTCCATTTCAGCCTAGCAGACTGCTTGCCTTTGACCCGGCTGCAAAAACCCTTTCTAGATTTAATCGAAGTCTCTTTTAAAGCAGGAGCTTTATCTCTGACTCCTATTTGGGTGCTTTGAAAGTAAACCCGCCAGGAGTGTGAGAGTGAGGTTTAAAAGCAGCTGTGTGTTTGCATAACAATGGATTAAATCCACACAGTCCCGGGGCTGCCGGAGTCCATCTGCCCCGGAGCTCCCTGCGTGTGGGTCAGGAGTTTCCAAATGATGCCTCAGATTAATGAGTGCAAAGGCCTGGCTTTTCCAAGTGTGCCACAGTTTAATCCTGGCCCTCGATGGGGTTTTGTGAATCACAGATTGAACTGGGTTGGAGAAGACCTTTAAGATGAGCTGGTTGTGCTCAGGGGCTGCAGCAGGGACGGGCACTGGGAGAGCACCTTCCCTGGTGTGCGGGTTGGGGATTTGCTTTGGGTCTGTGAGAAACGCCAGTCACTTGGTTTTGAAATTTGAAAAGTTCAATAGTAATAAAATGGTTATTAAATTAGTAATACAATTAGAGTAATAATAATTTGAACAATTTGGATTAGGACAATATGAGAGAATACAAACAAAGAGTTACGGACGTCCGGGTACCTCTTTCTGGGCAGCATAAGCCCGAAAAAGGACACACGTTAACAGAGGATTAACCCTTAAAAACAATAACCTGTTGCATATTCATACATCTCATCCATGGTGCATAAATTCCATTCAAACACAGGTTTCTGTCTGGTCATCGTCAGCTTCTTCCTCTGAATCCTGATGGCATCTTCCAAGCTAAGCGAGGCAGGAAGAAGTTAGTTTCTTCTGATAGGAGAGCAATACATTCTCTTTCTCTGAAAGATTTAGATGTCCTGTGGCTGCTATCTCAGTGGGAGTACCTCATTCCTCTCTTTAAAACAAGTATCTTACATAGCATAGTTTCTATTTTAACATTGTTATAACCTAAAACTATATTTAACATACTACTTAAGAAAATTAATACAGCATAAGTTTCTAACATAACACATATAATACTCATTTTAATATTTGCAAAAATCCAATCATAGAATATGCATTTTTCACAGTTCTCCACCTAAAGAACAGCAGCTCCTTCTGAAGGAAGCTGGAGGTGACTCCTGCTGACATTATTTGGATGTTTTTAATAGGATCAAGGAAAATCTGAGCCAGGATATTCCATAGATCCTCCAGCCCAGCCCCTGGCCCTGCACAGACACCCCAGATCCCCTGTGCATCCCTTGGGCAGGGCTGTCCCAGCCCTGGATGTGCAGTGTGTGATGTGTGTCACCTTCTCAGGAAGCTCAAACCTGTCCCCGTGTGCCTCGTGCAGCTCCACTCCTTCCTTATTCAGGACTTTTCCTCCTGGTCCGAGCTCTGTTTCCCAGAAATCAGCTCAGTTTTTGTTCAAAGAGTTGCCTGGTACAACGCAGGTGTCCCCACATTCATTTTCTAGCAACAGGTGCTGGGAAGAGCTTCAGGGTGTGCCCAGGGTGCGGTCAGAGCTACCAACATCCTCTGGTTTTTGGATAGGAAATTATCCCACTGTTCCCTGAAAATCTGCAGTGCTCACTGCCCTCAGGATTAGCCCTGCACTGATGCATTTCAGGCTCACCTCACCTCTCCAGCAGAATCAGAATTAGCCCTCCAAAGACCTGGGCCAGGCTCACTTTTACTGCTTCCTGCAGCCATTAATTAAGGTAGCAGCTAATTTTGTATGGGATCATCTATTTTTGGCTGTATTTTATAGAATGATTGCTGGAGCAAGTTGGATGTGTTGCATCTTGAGTATTACTGAAGCTGGAAAGCAGCCAGAACAACCAAGGAGCAGAACTTCCAGGCAGTTTTCCATATCTGCAGTAAAACTCAAGTCTGCAGCAAAGTTATCTGAGGAATTCAGGCTGTGAACAGCAAATGGGAAGGGAATGACACAGATATGAGGGAGGAAAAAAAAAAAAGTGAGGTATTTTATGCTTTTGGACAGCTTCCTGCAGTTATATCACTGCATTTCTGTTATTCCTCAGCAAAATCAGAGACAACAGATTGCACTTGAGCAGCTCCAGTCATTCTTGGCAACCTGGGGAAACCCAAGGGAGCTGAGAGGGGTGGGTCAGAGGTGATTCCCCACCCTTGTCCATTTATTGCAGAGTGAAATGGCCAAGGACCAGCATGATGGGGATATTTCCCAGTGCTTTAATTACTTTGTGCCTCATCTTTAGCACAGCTTGTTGAGTATTCCGTGTTTTTTTTAAGAATCAGGAGACTGAGCTTACTGTGTTCTGAATGTCAGAGCACATTTCAAGGGAAAAAAAAAATCCCTAAAACCCATTGCTCCACAAACAGCAAGACTAAAGCAGTTTCACCACAGATTTATGTGGTCTCATCACTTAAGCACCTCTGCTATAAGGATAATTATATATATTTATATATAAAGATAAATAAATAAATGAAAAGATAAAGAAATATATATATATAAGATATATATAAAAGGAGATATACATATATAAGTACATATAATATTTATATATTTATATATTGTATAATAATATTAATATAAATATTAATCCATATATAACTACCATATTATTATATAATAATATATTATATATATTATATATTCACATATATGTATATTATATTATACACAACACACACACACACACACACACATATATATATATATATATAAAGGATATCTTAACAGTGGCTGTCATTTCAGAGGGCAAACCCCCCACGTGCTGGGGCTAATTCAGCCTCAGGTATGTGGGCACTGACCAGCCTGCTGCATAAACAGCAAGATTTTGTGCCTGAGTTCTTTCTTTCCTTCAGCTGAGGAATGAACATGGTTCCTTTTTCTGTCTTCAGTTGTTGACTTCCAAGAAACTTTAGAAAATTAATTCTTCTTGAGGCCTTGACTCATGTGTCAAATATGTATGAAATTTGGAGCAGAGATAGACTGAGCCATTACATAAGCTTCCTCTCCTTAGGAAAGCAACCTAATCAAGCTTGTTCCATAAGAACTCCCCACCCAGATGACTGGAAATGGAGGTTTTTTACCAACACAGACCTGTGCCAAACAACAGCCATCAGAACCCCTCTGGCCAGTGTCCTTTTTCTTGGCAGAGATACCTGCTTGTGCAGGACAATGGAGCACATTTTGTCCTCTTTTGAAAGAGGAGTTTACAAATGAAACCTAATGTCAATTCCCAATCCAAATCCCAAATAAGCTGCCATTCATCAGGCTGGGGGAGAAACAATAACAAAATGGAAGTGCATTAATTTATTTCCCCAAATGTTCTGTTGCTGCATTTCCCTTCACTGACAGCTATCCCACACTTCCTCACAAGCTGAAGGAAAAAGGTTGGGATGAGTGTTTTGGGCATTGTAAACTGGATTACTGTAGTTAATCAATGTAGTTAATTGCATTAATTTATTTCCCCAAATGTTCTGTTGTTACATTTCCCTTCTAAGCTCCAAGGCCACACTGAGTTTCCCTTCACTGACAGGTATCCCACACTTCCTCACTGAAGCTGAAGGAAGAAGGTTGGGATGAGTGTTTTGGGCATTGTTAGCTGGATTACTGTGGTTAATCAATGTAGTTAATTGCATTAATTTATTTCCCCAAATGTTCTGTTGCTACATTTCCCTTCTAAGCTCCAAGGCCACACTGCATTTCCCTTCACTGACAGCTATCCCACACTTCCTCACAAGCTGAAGGGAGAAGGCTGGGATGAGTGTTTTGGGCATTGTAAGCTGGATTACTGTAGTTAATTAATGCAGTTAATTAATGCAGGCTCCCTGCCCTGCCATGGTGAAGGCAGCACTCCCTCAGCTCCTGCTGCTCTGTGCTCATTGCTGTGCTCGCTGCCTCCCTCACCTCTGCAGCCCAAAGGTGACGTTTTCCCAGTTTTCCTCAGGTCCCCCTGGTTTGGATTGTGCTGGGGTGTGCTCTGTGCTCCCTCCCCAGTCAGGGGAACATGAGAATATTGCTGTGCTTCTCCTCCTGAGCACTGAGCTGCCACTTCTCCCCTGCTGGGGCCAGAGAGAGCCCCAAAGAGGAGCAGAGCTGCCAGCAAAGCCCAAGGATGGAGCAGCACCCACTCCAAAATTCACTGCACTGATCCTTGCACAAAACCCTGCTGTAGTTACACAGCTCTGCCATAAAAGATGAGTTTGGGCTTATTTCATTTTTCATCAGAGTGCCCTGGCAGTTTAATTAAATCCTTGTTCATTTTGATGCCCAGGATGATATTGACTTTTGCAGTCAGTTGAGTACCAGCAGATTCAGTTTGACACTCAGGTTTAAACCTTGCTAATTTTGATCCCAAAAGGTGTCCAGGAGTCCCTGCTTGAAGAACCTCATGTCTGAGGGTCCCAAGCTTGTCCCCTCCTCTGGATATTTCCAGCCAGGAACCATCACTCTTTCTCCTTGCCTCAAATATTTGTTACCCTGGTAGCAGGTAGTGAATTGGGGGGTCAAGATAGAAACCTTTTTACTTTGGAGGCTGCAAAGAAAGAGTCCAGAATTCTGTCACAAGGTTCTATTCTATTCTATTCTATTCTATTCTATTCTATTCTATTCTATTCTATTCTATTCTATTCCATTCCATTCCATTCCATTCCATTCCATTCCATTCCATTCCATTCCTCTTGCCCCCTAGCAGGAAGAAAGTATGATAGCTCCATAAAGAATGTGGACTTTTATACAGAACACATCCCTCTGGTGCCCAAACACTCTGGTATGTGAAATGATTGTTTGCTTACCAAAAGGAAAAACAAAAAATGCAAAGTTTTTGCCAGCCCTGGCTCTGCGTGCCCCACACACCAGAGAGGCACCTGCACAAATATTGTTTGCATACAAATAAATTTGTGTACACTGAGGTGGAGAAGAAAAAGAGAATCTAAAAGCTGAACTACTCCACAGGAGCCAAGCTCCTCAATTCTTTCAGTGTGTAATTACTGAAATAATTACTGAAGGAGCTGTATTAAAGGAAAAAGAGAATAAACATTTGTAATGAATGCTGCCAGGTCACACTCTGGGACTGCACTGGCATTTTTAACCTGCTGACTGAATTTGAAGCAGAGTATTTTTAGCTGCACCTGTAGGTTGGTTTTGCTTTTGTAAAGTGTCTGCACACCCCCTCCAGCCTCTCCACCCACTGTCTCCAGTGCTGATGGAAGCACCACACACACACAGTCACCCCGCAGACTGGCTTGGGTTTTTTCACTTTCATTTCTTAGCACATACATGAGAATAACTTCACTGGTTTCACTTTAATTTATAATCTATTTGTCCACCAATTCACCAATACCTAAACCAGCTGGCTAAAACCTGAGTATCCTCCCAGAACTTTCGCATAGAAAATGGTTTATTTTAAAATTGTTTTTGTTTGGTTTGTTTGTTTGTTTGGGTTTTTTGGTTTTTAGGAAATCTGTAGTGGATTTGAAATGAACTTTGCAGTTTTGAGCACTGAAAGCCAGGGAAGAGTTCTAGGTACAGAAGTTCTGGGCTGTTGAGGCAGAGAAAGCAGTGCTGCTGTTTGGGTAAAGGTTATCCCAGACTTTGTTCCAAGTCCTGTCCTTCCTGTGCATTCCAAAGCCAAGCTCCAGGTGCTGGGATTGATGATTTTCCTGGTGTCACACGTGGGACAAGGCAGATGCCACAATGAAAGAGGGGCTTTGCCACCAGGATGCCAGCAGGGAGAAGAATTTCTCAAAGTGAAGGAAAGGAGTTGGTGTTTTCATATTTCAGTCCAAGCTCTTTCTTTGGTTGCCACAGACCCATTGTGCTGACCTGCATTTCATCCTGCAGCCTCACTCTGTGCTGACCTGCATTTCATCCTGCAGCCTCCTCCCCACTTTTCCATGGCTCCTTTTGAGCAGCAAATCTTCCCAAACTGAGGCAGGGGAGGATCCATGGGAATGCCTTTGCCAACAGCAAGAATAACCCTGAGTTTGCAAAAGGGGGAACAAAAAGTGTGTCAGGCTGAAGGTGCAGAATTGCTCAGCAGCAGCAGCAATTGCTCTCTGAGGCTCTTCTTGCCTTATTAAATCAAGTCAATACTTGCTCAATGATCAGGATCTCTCCCAGTTTCCATCTTGTGCTGCAGCTCAGAGGAGGAGGAGGCTCCAGGAGGTTGTTGCTCTCCTCAGAGCCCACAAGCAGGGCAAGGATGGGAGCAGGAGCAGCTCTCCTGCCCAGGGGTATCACTGAAACCTGCCAGTGGAAATTCATTCCTCCCTGGGGATGCACCCTCCCCTCTGAAGTCACCTGCAGCAGGTGAGGAATTCCTTGGGTGCACCAGATCCTTCATTTACCTCTGGGCAGGTGGCAGAGAAATTACAGGTTGGTGAGGCAGTTCAAAAGGGAAAAAACCCAGGGCAATCAGGGAGCCTCGAGGAGCAGGAGATGAATTCCTGCCAGGCTGCATTCTGGGGTGCTGGGATCAGCTCCCAGGGCCAGCAGATGACATCCAGAAGAAGTGCAAGGCTTTGATTTTGCAATTGTACACATAAATATATACACACACACATTATTTTATCTGAGGGAAGATTGTAATCATTGTTGAATCAAAGGTGAAATTTTCAAGGTGCAGGAGGAGCTCTGCTCTCCAGATTATATATTAAAGTTGGATATATATTTCTAAATCTTGCTTTGTTGGTTCAACACATGGACATGGCTTTGCTTTTACTTGCAGTATATAATATATTGGTCAGTACAGAAATACCTGGTTGCTGTCCTGAGAAAGCCATTTAATGCATGATCAACTGGGGCTGTGTTAGCTGTGAAAAGCATTGAAATACCACAGTAAATTTTGCACATGGACTGGAGACAGCTCAGTTCATTGTGTGGAAACACAAGGTAGGAAAGAGACCCTTGGGACAGTTTTGTGTCCCTATTGAAGGCATTCAGCTCACAGAATAAATAAATAATAATAATAAATAAATAGTGCCTAATAAATAAATATTGAAGCCTCTGTTGAGCAGGCAGAGCTGGGAATTGACAATTAATTCCCACACCAGGGATGTGCAGTGTCACTGGCTATTTCAGCTCTTCCTCTGCACAAATTAACTCCTTCCATCAAAGTTTCTACCCCACACTGAGGGGTGGGTGATGCTGAGGGAGGGAATGGGCACATGGGAGGAGAGGGGATTCTTGCAGCAATTTTATTGCTGAGAAAATGCCAGAATTGCATTACAGGAGTCAACATTCCTGTGTCCTGAGATGGAAAAAGCCCCAATAGATTTGATAATCATTCCTTTCTCCTAATTCACCTGAAGGAGTCTGAAAGGCTCCTAAAACTGATCAAATTCATCATGTGCTGCTTTATTATTAATTTATTATTATTAGGTTCTCACAAGATTCAGTTCTCTCAGGGGAGTTCAGAACGAGACCAGTGCAGTGTTTTGTACGTGAGCCAATGAAGGAAAACCATCTCTCTGTTCCACCCACACAAACCTTGCTCTGAGGACACTCTAATCCCCAGGGCTCTGAGATCCCATTAGGGCAGGTTAAGGTGTCCTGCTCCTGGGATATTTCCCCAAGGCTGCTCCTTTCTCCTGTGCAGCTGCAGCCAAGGGATGCAGGAGTGCAGCTGAACCAGCTGTGACTTGAGCACCTGCTGGGGAGAGAGGCTGCAATGTGAAGGAATTGTTTCCCCTGGCTAAAAAGCCGGCCTGGTAACAGCTGCCTCAGCAGATAAACAACCCTCAGTTTCTAAATCCAGTTTGGAGGGTCCTGCCTTGCTGCTCACTGCCATGGCCAGGACACAGCTCGGTGTGGAGCTGGGAGAAACAACCCCAAACCTGACTGAATTCCCCCCTCAGCCTCCCTGCCACCTTCCTGGGCTTCATCGCTCTCCCATCCTGCCAGCCAGTGCCTCCCACAGTTTTCCAGCACCTTTGTGGATCTGCTTTCTCTCACAGGCTTTGCATTTGGGTTCCTTCAGCTGTTGCCAAAATCCTGCAGTCCTTTTCTCAAATCCTCAAAATTCCAGAAGAATGCTTTGCTTACCTTTTCCTGCTTCCTTCTTTGAGCCAATTCTACCAGAGCTGAAGGAATGCAGTCACAGCCTCAGCTCTGCCAGGAGAATTCCACCAATTAATACTGGTTCAGGAGCTGATGGATGGATGAGCAGGTGCCACTTCAATTCAAAACTGATGTGCTAACAAGGCTTGTGGGAAATTTATTATTTATTATTTCACCAAAGAATGACTCGAATTCCTGAGTGCAGGCTAAGGAAGAACTACTGGTACACAAAGCTTTACACATTTAGGTCTTAATCAGAAACTTGTGCAATGTTGTTTATGGAATTGTCCTGATTCAGATGTGGCTGTTACACCACTTTTGTTAAGAGGAAATAGATGCCAAGGCACAGAATAAATACTGATATCTGATCACCGGGAATGAAGAGATTACTGACAGAAGTGTTTATTTATGGACAAAGGTACCAGGGATGAGCCATGGAGTCAGCAGGACCATCATTCTTTGATACAGCTGAAATGAACCCTTTGTGTGAAATGAATCCTTCACACCAATACTTCTTCTCCAGTGCTTGCCTCTCTTCCTATTCTCCACACATTTATGTTATCAGCTATCAATTTCTATGAAATGTCCCTTGATGTATTGTTCTGTGCCCCTTTGGCTGTGGCAAACTGCTCCAAGGGCCACCTTGGTGCATCCTGCACCTCCAAGTGTGAGTGGATGCACACTCAGCAGAGACATTCTGTCATCAGCTTTTTATTCTCCTGGTTTCAGCTACGCGCTGAAAACTGAGATTATAAAAAGATATGATCTCATTGCTGAAGTGTCTCCAGCCACCAGTGGACTGAAATTGTTTTTCCTTATTCAACAAGCAAAATCCAGCATTTCACAGCTCTTTTGAACACAGCTGTAGAACTCTTAATTCAATACTTGTAGCTTGTACACCCTGTTGTGCTGGATTTTAAAAAGGCCTCAGGGGAGATGGAAACTTATTGGCCATGTTAGCAGAGGTGTGGTGGTTCCTCTTCTCTTCTCTTCTCTTCTCTTCTCTTCTCTTCTCTTCTCTTCTCTTCTCTTCTCTTCTCTTCTCTTCTCTTCTCTTCTCTTCTCTTCTCTTCTCTTCTCTTCTCTTCTCTTCTCTTCTCTTCTCTTCTCTTCTCTTCTCTTCTCTTCTCTTCTCTCCCTTCCCTTCCCTTCCCTTCCCTTCCCTTCCCTTCCCTTCCCTTCCCTTCCCTTCCCTTCCCTTCCCTTCCCTTCCCTTCCCTTCCCTTCCCTTCCCTTCCCTTCCCTTCCCTTCCCTTCCCTTCCCTTCCCTTCCCTTCCCTGTTCAAGTCAGGAGGGAAAATTATTGAGAAACTGGAAATTTATGGTGCTCGTTTTGTCCACAGTCACTTTAATGCAAATGGTGACCTGAGAGCATCCAAGCAAAATGCATTTCCCAAATCTTGGGGCCAGTTCTTGTGCCCAGAGACTGAACTAAGCAGGAAATTCCATTAGCAAGAATTCCTGCACTGTTCCTTCATCACCAGCTTCAAACCTCTCCAGATGGTGGAGTTTCATATGGAGGGTGTTTCAACACTCCCAGCAAAGCCTCCTTGTGTGGAGGCCCCTCAGCTTTGGTCTTGTTCCATCTGGAGGTCAGGAAAACTCACTGGAGTCATCTCCAGCAGGAACACTTGGTGGTTTAGGGAACAGGTATATATTATTGTCTTGGTTTGAGAGGACAGGTGTCTGCTGAGGAAGGCAGGAGCCTCTCTGAAATAGAAAATGTCAACCCCCTCCCTCCGAATTGTTATAATTTTGACATTAAAAGGCTCTCAGGCAAAGATATGGGAATAGGAATAACAGTTCTTTACCAGGAAAATTAAAATGAAATGCAGTGATACAAACCAAACCCCTGCCAGAGTCAGCCCATGCCCTGTCCCCTGTGTGTCAGGGGGTGGCACAGCCCCATCCCATGGGGGCTCAGCCCTCCTGCAGTGCCAGCTGTGGCTCTGCTGGAGCAGGGATCCTGCACAAGGGGGGAGTTTTCCTCTGCAGCTCCAGGGCTGCTGGAGATGGGCCTGGGCTCCCTCTGGCCATGCAGGGCAGCAGAAGCTGCTCCTCTGGCAATGCACTGGGCAAAGGCTGCTGTGCTGTCCCAAACCTCAGATTGGATCCAGGTAGGAATGCTTGGCTCCTCCCCTGGGCAGAGCTTCTCCCCATGGGATGATGGAATTGGATCAGCCCTGCAGGGACACTCAGTGGCCATGGACAGAAAATATCTCCTGAAGGAAGATGGGTTTGTGGAAGAGATAAAGAAAACTGCCCCATGAACAGCAGATACCTGCCCCAGCTCTGACAGATGGCAATAGAACACACACCCCCAGCACATCCTGCATTGCACCCTAAGGCAGCTGCACACACTGAAGCTGCTTTCTGGGCTGACATTCATGATAAATGTTCCTTTAACTCCATCTCCCTGGGCAAAACCTGGCAGGGCCATTTTGTGATCACGCCTCTTACAGTGGAGCAGAAATTGTGAGCATTCCACTGCAAAAAGCCTCTTCATGAATCTGGTTTGAAGTGAGCACAAAGATAATACAAAACACTCAGATTCTCTTGTGTTCCTCTAATTTCAGTGCTCAGAGTCCCATAAATTACCACTTGATGGGCCTTTAAGATTCTGCTTCAGTGGAATTTATTGGGCAATATCAAAAGCAAGCAAACAAGTGGAGAATGAAACCCAGCTTCCAGTCTCAGGGTAGTGTTCCATGCTGAATTGTCCGCAGAAACTGTAATTGCTTTCTAGCAGGAAGCAGAAGATGGTAAATCTCTTTCAGAAGTAGGAATTAGTCATGCACAGATCAAAATCTATTCATATGCAAAGACCACTCATCAATAAATTGCAGCTGCCTGAAAATAGCTGCAAGGCAGTGGAGAATATTCTGTGTGTTTGTCAAGTTAATCACTTACATAAAATTGCATGTTGGATGACACTGATGGAGATCATGATTGTCAAATATTTCCTTGGCCTACAGAGTGATTACTCCAAAAGGATTTCTTCAGAAAAAGAACTCATCAAGGACCTTTTCTGACAAAATGCTTTTTCATTGGAAAATGAGATTCACACCCAGTTTTGCATGGAAAGTTCAAAGTTTTGCATGGAAACCAATTTATTTTGGTGAAGCTTTTGGAAGGGAAGACAGAGCTCTAATTCAGAGTTTCTGGTTTAGATGAGAAGTCCCTTCATTCCAAATTATCACATAGTCCAGGCCAATTGCTCTGAACAAAGAAGCTCCAGGATTTTGCTCCTATTTTTGTGGATTTATACAAAGTAAACCAGCTCCATCAGGAGACACTTAAAGACAAAAAAAACCCCAAAACCCAAACAAAAAAAAAGCAAAGCAAACCAAAACTAAACAAACCTCCCCCAAGAAAAAGAAAAAAAGAAAAAAAAAAAACAAAAAGCAAACAAAAACTCCCCAAAACAAAAAAGAAAAATAAAATTAAAAAAAAAATTAAAACCAGCCACCAAACCCAGGGACATGCTGAGAACTCCCAGCTCTGCTGGAGGCTCCAGCCCAGCCTTTCTAGGCCAGTGTCCCCAAGCCCTGTGACCTCCTTGGGCCATGTGAGGATGGGCTTGGTCCTTGGGAGGACCTGAGCAGTTCCAGCTGCCCTGGGGATTTGAGCCCAGCTCAGGACAGGACAGGACCCTGTGAAATGCTGATTTCCTCTTGCTGCAGCCTGCAAGCAGCAGCAAGGCTGGGGCAGAGCAGAAGAAATAATCCAGAGTTGTTTATATTTATATTTATTAATTGTATTATATTTATTTATTATATTTATGTTTCTAAATGTATGTTATATTTATATTATAAGAGAAGAAGAGCTCTTGAATTTCACCTGAGAGTGGTGCTCATAATCTGAGATATCCCCTTATTTTATCACAGAGCAGAACAACAAACAGGACCAAAGTGGGTTATCTATTTGTATTTTTATTTTTATTTTAGTGTGACCTCACAGCTCTGATTTGATGCTTTGGAAGCTCCAGGTGTACAATACAATCCAGGTGTACAAAACCAGCCAATTCCTGTTTTCATTCCCTGCCACTTCACACTATTTCCCAACTGATCCCCACTATCACTAACAAAGTCATTTTGCCATTCTTGGAAATCTCTTTATTGCTTTTAACTTAATCTCAGAGCCAGTAAAACATTTCAGACTGCTAATTTCAATTACTCCCTTAAATGACTTGGCTAAGGAGTTTCTGGTAGAGCCACAATTTGAGCCCTTCTCTGCCTTAAATCCAAAGCCTTTGTAGTTGTTGCTCATCAGCATCTAAATTTTGCCATGATATTGTTGTGTATATTTTTATTGTGCATTCTGTCTCAAAACCACAACATTTCCTTATTAACACACAGCTCTGTGAAGAGAATTAAGTGGCACAAAGCATCAGACTTGAACATTCAGGTAGTTTAGAAAGGAAATGTGGACCTGATGGAGCTGAGCAATACCCTCAGCAGGCAGGGCTGTGAGAGGCTCCAGGCACACCAGGCTGGTGCTGAGCTCCTCCCTGCTGCCATGGTGGGCAAAATGCACAAGAAATGCAGGGGCTGAGTTAAATTCAGCATCAGGTCTGAAAGATGGACCTGGCACGGCACGTTCAGCTCACAGCAGAGCCACTTTGCTGCTTCTTGTTTCACAAAGGACATTCTAAAACTTAATTTTCCCCCCTTTCTGGCCATATTCCATGCTGGAAGGAGCAATACTTCTCTCATGTGGTTAGAAATACCCACTTGGCCAATGATCTCATGCAGCAGGGCAATGGAATGATGCTCCCTGCTGCCATCAGTGATTAACACACTGCAGCCAGCCATTAATTATCTTTAACCAGCTCAGCACTCTGCTCTTTTCCACTCTATTCGAATGGAAATCTCAAAAGTTGTTGTATTTTTAAAATTAGTATCTTTAACCAATTGCAGCTCAGCATTGTGGTCTTTTCCACTGTATTCGAATGGAAATCTCAAAAGTTGTATTTTTAAAATTATTTTTAACCAGTCACAGCTCATTACTCTGGTTTTTTGCAGTGTATTCTAATGGAAATCTCAAAAGTTGTTGTATTTTTAAATTATTTTAACCAG
Organism: Molothrus ater; assembly: GCF_012460135.2. Lineage (NCBI taxonomy): Eukaryota > Metazoa > Chordata > Aves > Passeriformes > Icteridae > Molothrus > Molothrus ater. The sequence goes on from NC_050488.2 coordinate 2,106,029, forward strand.
TCATAGCTCAGCACTCTACTCTTTTCCAGTGTATTCTAAATTTTTTTATTATTTTTAACCAATCACAGCTCAGCACTCTGCTCCTTTGCAATGTATTCTAAATTTTTTTATTATTACTTTTAACCAGTCACAACTCAACAGTCTGAGCTGTGTATTCTAATGGAAATCTCAAAAGTTGTTGTATTTCTTAAAATTATTTTCTTTAACCAGTCACAGCTCAGCACTCTGATCTTTTCCAGTGTATTCTAAATAATTTTAAAATTATTTTTAACCAATCACAGCTCAGCACTCTGCTCCTTTGCAATGTATTCTAAATTTTTTTATTATTTTTTTTAACCAGTCACAGCTCAACACTCTGAGCTGTGTATTCTAATGGAAATCTCAAAAGTTATTAAGTTGTATTTTTTAAAATTATTTTCTTTAACCAGTCACAGCTCAGCACTCTGATCTTTTCCAGTGTATTCTAAATAATTTTAAAATTATTTTTAACCAGTCACAGCTCAGCACTCTGATCTTTTACAATGTATTCTAATGGAAATCTCAAAAGTTATTGAGTTGTTGTATTTTTTAAAATTATTTTCTTTAACCAGTCACAGCTCAGCACTTTGGTACTTTGCAATGTATTCTAAATTTTTTTATTATTATTTTTAACCAGTCATAGCTCAGCACTCTGATCTTTTCCAGTGTATTCTAAATAATTTTAAAATTATTTTTCACCAGTCACAGCTCAGCACTCTGCTCCTTTGCAATGTATTCTAAATTTTTTTTATTATTATTTTTAACCAGTCACAGCTCAGCACTCTGCTCCTTTGCAATGTATTCTAAATTTTTTTTATTCTTGTTTTTAACCAGTCACAGCTCAGCACTCTGCTCTTTCTGTTCTGTTCTAATGGAAGTCTCAAGTCATTGTATTTTCTTTCTGGCTCAGTCTGAAGTGGTTTAGGATGATATTTTCCATAAAGGCTCTTGGACATAATTCAGCTTTTGGGAACCCCTGTTCTGGAGCCTGGCCAGGCTGCAATGCCACCCCTGCCCTGTGCTGCACCCTGATCTCCTGTTCTCACCTTTGCTCCCACCATGAGGGAAAATAAAACCTCCTTTGCATTGAGGAGCCTTGGGGTGAATTCCTGAGGCGGACACTGCATGTCCATTCCCTCAGGAGCAGCAGGAATTCCGTGGGATCCTGAAGCCCAAATCCAGGAGTTCACCGCTTCCACGCGGAGATTTCTGTGCTCTGCCAGGGCCACAGCTGCAGCATCAGGAGGGCACAGCTGAACTGCCCTGACCTGGCCCTCTGCCCTCTGTGTGCTTTCTGCTTTTTCCTAGAGTTTGCCTGAATAGAAATGTTGCAGGGATTTATTGCACATTGACGTGACATCAGCCCATGTGACTCCTTGGGGGGTTATTTTTGTAGCCTGTGGTGATATCACTGAGTTCCTAGAATCAGGCTGATAAATTTTAGCACTGAGCATTTATTTAGTTGAGGAACTTCTGTATTTTTTTTTTTAACTGCAGAGTTCCTTATTTTACTTCTCTTTAAGCCTGGCTTTCTGCAAACTGTCTGTTGGGTTGAGTCTGCTGTTCTCTCTAGAAAACCTGCAGAGGAAAATGTTATTTTATTTCTCTTTCCTCACTTTCCCATCCTCTTTCTCTCTTTTTTTTTTTCCTTTTTAATTTTATTTATTTGTGCAAAATCTGTGATGACAACCCTTTAAACTCAGCTTTTTAAAAACATCTTGCACACACTCATGGGGCTTTGTGTTGCCAAGCTCTATATAAACAAAACTCTGAGTTCAACATCTTTTTATATACTCTCTGCACCTTTATCCCAGAATTAACACCCCAAATGTTGCTTTAGGATTTACCTGTCAAGGATTTTCAAGTTATTTGTAGATTTTTTGTAAACACAGCACAGCTTTTAACCCTTCCAATGAAACCATGTGGGTTTTCTGCTTTACTGTCAAAACAGTATTCTAAATATTGACATGACATATTGGTATTTTTTCTCTGTTGGAGAAACAACTCTGTGTTTATCCTACTTAATTAAACAAAGGTCAAGCATGGAAAAACGTGCTCTCCAGGATTGTGGGAGGGAACAGAGCATCACTAAAGCTCAGCCATAATTATTTTGAAAATCCTAGGCTGTCCTGGCTTAGCAGATGCAGATTCCAACAGCTTTGGAACATTTGGAGAACTGATCTGCATGGAAATCTTGTGTCCTAAATACTTCTCAAATTAGGAGATGTGCACAAGTAATGTGTATTAATAACACCATACTTATTTTTCAATAATAGATTATTGATTTTATCAATCTGTGCATTTTGAAGGAACAGCTAAAAAGATAAAATGCTTGCAGGTTGTTCAGAGACTCAACATAATATAGAGATTTTTATAAAAAAAAAACCCAAAAACTAAAAGGATCTTTCCCTCCAAATCTAAACAGGATAAACAAAGAGCAAGATTAGGTGCCAAGGAGCAATTTGTCACAGTGTAAGTTATTTCTAAATGACACTTTAAAAGCTCTTGGCTCTGGTATTTCAAATATAAAATCACAGCAAGATGCACACAAATCCTAAACGACAATTTAGAGAAATCAGAAGAGAATTTCAAATGCCCAGAAATAGAAAATCAGCCTCCAATTCAGGAAAACCTTTCCTGGACTGTGACAGCACTGAGGTCACAGTGGCAGAAATGGCCTTTGGTGTTTGCCTGCAGCCCCTGCCTGACCCCTGCCTCTGCTTTGGTGGAGAATATCCACAAACACCCAGCACAGCCCCTGTTCCTGAGCTTCTCCCCTTCTCAGCCACATCTTTCCAGTCCCTACAGGATGAGGCATGGGAGAGGTGCTGGTCTTATGAAAATAACTTGATTTTTTCTCTCATCCTTTTCTCTCCCCGGCTGAAGAGTCCTAATGCCTTTAGGTGCTTCTCATGCTGGTTTATCTCTCTGCAAATCCCTGCTGCTCTTTTCTGCTCCTCTCAACTTTGTTACATATGAATGGCAGTGCAGGAACACACCTTCATGCTGTGTTCAAAATGTGGGCACATCCTTAAATTCTGCACTTGAAGTAAATCCTCTCTTCTGTTTTGTTGTCATCTCTCTCCCATCCTAAACTGCTGGTGCTGTTTCTTGTTTTAAGCATTGCTGAGCACTCAGCTGGCATTTTTAGGGAGCTCTTTCCAGTAATTCCCACCTGTCTTTGTCTGGTTGACAAGAGCTAAACCAGAACCCCTGGCTGGTCACACACACACACACACACAGAGTTTAATTTAGGTTGTCTTTTCCTAGACTGTTGCTTTGCATCCACTTCTAAAGGTGTAATCCACAGTTTCATCATCTGATATTGCACTTTTGCAACGTCTGTCTTTTGGTCTCAAGTATCTTGAAAATTTTTTTATCAGCAAATTTTCTTGCCTTCCAATTTACTCCTGTTGTTATTTTTTATAACGTTTTGAAGAAGTCACGTGGGCTTTCTTCAAACCAGCGAATACCTGTGGCAGGTAAATGAATTATAATGCATATGGAATTTTGAACAATAGATTAAAAAATAATTAAGCTCTTCAGCTCTGACTGTATCTAATGATATTGCCTCTCATGTGAGTGTGATAAACAGCTGAGTAAGCAGGGCTGCCCTTTGAGATCCACTTTGCATATGCAAAAGCTGCTCTTTGTGGGATCGGTTTCCAGCTGCTCAGGCTGCAGGTTCCCAGCCAATAACTCTGCTCGTGGGCTGCTGCCAAATGGGGAGATTCCAGTCCCTGCACACCTCAGCCTGCCCTGGCCTTGCTCAAGGAGAGCTGGGCTGGTGTCAGGCAGGAAAAAGAAATAAAAAATAAAATCTGACTCAGTGTGAGTGCTGCTGCAGGGTGAGAGGGGCAGGGAGGGCTGCAGGGGGAAAAGGGGCTGTGCCTTTGGCATCCTTTGGTTTTACATCCTTGGCAAGTCTGCTTTTACAAAATACTATCTTTGAAAGAGTGCCCAGCAGGTTTCTGCTGCAGAAACAATCCAATTACTCAGGATATAATTACAGGTACATGTACTGTTCATCTGCACCTCAGCCCTAAAGCACAGCACTGCTCCTACTTTTGATTCACAGAGGAAAAGATGAGGTTCAGAGAACTTAACCAAACCCTGTTTTTCTCTTTTCTTGAGCAAATCTTGGTTTTCTCACTGAAACTTGAGCCTTTGACAGAGCCATGGACTGCTGGTCTGACCCGTGCATGCTGTGAGCACATCACCTGGGAGGAGCTTCCACCCAGATTGCTCCTGCTTGTGCCTGGAAATTCAGCCCAAAACCTCCAAGTTCTTTAAGGAAACTTGAAGCCTGACTCAGTTCATCTGTCTGCTCGTGTGAGTGTGGTAAGAATTACTCACCAAACCTTTTCAGCTGGATGCTGTGAGTGCTCAGCAGGGAAGCCCAGGTGGCTCCTGGTGGGAGCTGCTGGTGGCAGCAGCCCTGGCACACTCTGCTCCAGGCTGCTGATAACAGCTGCTTGTTTACACTGCAATATCAGCGGGAAATCCCAGTCACCAGCTCGGGGCAAGCTCCAAAATCCAGCAGCTGGGGCTGTGAGAAGGTAGATGGGTGGCACAGCAACAGCTGCTTCACTGTGGAGTGAATTGTGCTTGACACCCCTGTCCTAATGGCAGTCATGGATTTGGAAATGCTAATGAACAGCAGGGCTGTTGTGCCTTGTAGTGAATAGTTGTGGTAAGAATGGTATTTACAGGGCTGATTGCTTTGAAAGTTTGCTGCTGCATGAAGCTGCTGTGGAAGGATCATTCCATACTCTTGCCTTCTGTGATGAAAGTTTTCTTGGAAGTGCTGTTCCTTCAGTGAGGAACATGGTGTTGAATGGAAAACTACCAATTTTCATAAGAATAAAATTGTTAATTTCAATAGCCTGCATAAAGGATTCTTTACAATGCTGCTCAACTTTGGCTACCTAGGATTTTATATCCTTGTCCAGTCTTTTCCAAAATAGTATTTTCAATAATTCTTGTTTTTTGAAAGCCTGCCCAGCTTTCTGCTGCAGCAGAACAATCCCATTTACTCTGGATTAGTGAATTCTACAATAGCAGCTACTTCCAGACCCAAAACTGCAGAGTAAAGGTAATTAGGGCATCGTGGCTCCTTGCCAGATTCCAAAGCAGCCTTCCCTGGCAATTATCATCCCAACTGCTTCATAGGAGCTGCTCCACTTTCCTCTAGGAAGGGGGATTTTACAGAAAGGGAGTCAGAGCAATTCCTACCTCTTGCCTATTTTATTATTTATTGTTCCATATCACTACACAGCAGTGGCATATTTTGTGTAAATTCTTTCCATTACTCACAAAGCCACACAAACAGCTCGGAGCTTTCCTCAGAGAATTCTTAACTTCCTGCAAAAACAAGCAACAAAAAGCTACCAGGAAAAGTAACCAAAGACTTTTAATCACTTGACTCTATTTCCTGTCCCTAAGAGAAAGTAGGATTTTCCACCTGCTTAAGTTAAATACTCAAGTGAATTACATTCTATTAAACGAAATAAATCCATGATATTTTATTGTGTCAAACAGGAGAATGGATCCTATTTCTTATCCTTACTCAAAGACTTCCAAGGATTGCTTCAGAAATGGCAAATCCTCTTGAGTAGGTCTGTTTTATACAATCTCAATAATTTACTTTACTCTGATAGCACTAAAAACCTGAATTTAGGCATTTGGTTGTAATGGAAATGTCCTGAACTCTCCTGGTATAAACAAAGCAGAGGTGACCTTTTTTATATAGTACATTTAATATATAATAATACATATACTGTATATTATATTTGAAAAATTATTAAATTTGCATATAAAGGCTGCAATTTTTATTTTTAATAAAACAATGGCTATAACCATCAATACTCCTTTAAGAATAAGTGCAGTTGACTGTTATCAAAAGATAAATGAAGAGGGAGAGGGAGAAAAAGAAGGCAAATAATTTTGCTTGCATTCTTGTCAGCCAAGAGCGTGATCCTGCTTGAAAACTTGATACATCAAAATCCATTTCTTCAGGAAATAATTTATTGCTTTGTACTGAATGTTTCACCCAAAACTTTAGTTTGAATAGGTAATTTTGAAGTCTAAAAGCTACAAGAAGTTAAATAATTCACCCAGAGAGTGCTGGGGCAAAGCATCTGAAGATTGCCCCAACATAAGATATTTTTGGTTCTGCTGTTCCTTATTTACAAGGATAAGGTTTTCCCAAGAGGAGGAGAAAATCCACCTTGGTTTATTTTCAGAAGACAGCCTTGAAAGAGATGAATCTGTCAGGTGTGTCCTGGGGAGATGTCTCAGCACAGAACCTCCCAGATGGAAATAATGCCTTGGAGTTTCACCCTCCCTGCCCCAGGACAGCTTTGGCTTTGCTGCAATTGCAGAGCCAGCACAGAGCCCCAGTGCCTGTGAGCCTGCAGCAGCAGCTCAGAACCCGGGTGGTGTCCATGGAATCCATGCCAGGGCTGACACGGGGCCGTGCTGCAGTCATCAAAGCCCAAGCTGCAATCAGTAGTAAAGACATGATTCCATACTAGCAACAAAACATTGCTAGTCCTTTCCATCCATTCCACTTTGTATGGGATAAGGGGGGGGAAAGAACCTCTTTTTTAAATTTCCTGTCTAGAATTTAGTGTGTGAACACAGAACCAGTTATTCCAAGTTACAAATACTTGCTGTATGAAAAGCAAAGGCTTTAGCTTGCTCTAGATTTTGCTTTTTTGGTGTTTCTTTGGCCTCACTATGGAATCAAATGGATGTCTCAGCAATGATGTTCCAGCACTTACTCAAGCCCTTGTGTCACTGTTCCATTTCTGTGGAGGGCAGAAGAAAGCCTTGCAGAATGTGCTGTTAATGCAAAGCTTCTGTCTCCACCAGAATAGGTCTGGAGGTGAGGAATGTCTGAATAAATGAATGTGAATACCTGTGAGTATTTGATGTGTATCTCCAAAGTATTAAAAATACTCAGGTACAAGCAGGCATGTCCACACTCATTTCTGTGCAGTTGCTGAGAGATGGAACAAATCTCCTAACGCAGCACACTGGGCTCTGCTCTGAGCTCCAGCAGGAGACTTGTATGTTTGCATTCCTTTGGCCTGATGTCTTTGCTAATTACTGCTCAAGTCATTTACTTGTTTTGCTCATAGCATTGTTTTGGGTTTTTATTATCTTGCAAAAAGAAATGAAAAAAGAAGTTCGTTCAAAAATAAGACCAAAGTGAACATCATCGTTCATTTGATCAGAGTTGACTTTTCTGTTGAAGCAGAAGAATATCCTGATAAGTATAATCAACCTGATTATCACTGGCCAGTCTGAGACATGAATGTGCAACAGCAAAAAAGTCCTTAACAAATGAAACATCTGACAAAAACATCCCCCACCTTTATCATCAGACACCAAATGAGCCACACACTCATGGAAGTTTGTAAAAATTGCACGGCTACACTGGTGTGTCATGTTAGAGCTTCCCAGGGGGATCTCCTGATCCTTGTGCTGTGCCAGAGCAGTGCTGAGCCCTGTGCAGGATGGGTCCAGCAGCCCAGAGTGAATTTCCCTGTGCAGGATGGGTCCATCAGTCCAGAGTGAAATTCCCCCTGTGCAGGATGGGTCCAGCAGCCCAGAGTGAATTTCCCTGTGCAGCTCTGGAATGCTCCATGCTCTGTACAGGATAGGTCCATCAGCCCAGAGTGAATTTCCCTGTGCAGCCCTGGAATGCTGAGCCCTGTACAGGATGTCTCCATGAGCCCAGAGTGAATTTCCCTGTGCAGCTCTGGAATGCTGAGCCCTGTACAGGATGGGTCCAGCAGCCCAGAGTGAATTTCCCTGTGCAGGATGGGTCCATCAGCCCAGAGTGAAATTCCCCCTGTGCAGCTCTGGAATGCTGAGCCCTGTACAAGATGGGTCCATCAGTCCAGAGTGAAATTCCTCCTGTGCAGGATGGGTCCAGCAGCCCAGAGTGAATTTCCCTGTACAGGATGTCTCCATCAGCCCAGAGTGAATTTCCCTGTGCAGGATGTCTCCATCAGCCCAGAGTGAATTTCCCTGTGCAGCTCTGGAATGCTCCATGCTCTGTGCAGGATGTCTCCATCAGCCCAGAGTGAATGTCCCTGTGCAGCCCTGGAATGCTGAGCCCTGTACAGGATGTCTCCATCAGCCCAGAGTGAATTTCCCTGTGCAGCTCTGGAATGCTCTGTGCTCTGGGCAGGGCTGGTAAGAGCTTCCCCTTGTACAGCCACCAACCCTCAGCAGCTGCATGGCCCCAATCCTGCCCTGCTGCACATCTTCAGGAGTGCCCTGCTCTGAAGGGAGGTGCTTGCAACACGATTTTGAATTGTGCTGGCCCTGGAAGCACAGATTGCTCTGTGGGACGTGGAGGACAGGAATCAAAGGCTGGCTACAGCAGGGGCGTGTTGCCAAAAGTAACACAGCCCTTTGATCACCTATCTCTGTTTATCCCAATGTTCGAGATGAACTTGAAAGACAATGGATAAATAGGCTGGAGCTGAAAGCCAGACAGGTTTTTTTTTCCTTATTTTGGACTGCTTTTTGTACCAGAATCCAGCTAAGGAGAGTTGCATTCTCTTAGTGCAGGAATGCAGGCCCATGGCTAAAATGGACTTTTGTCTTTGTGCTGCCTGCATGAACCTTTGAGTGGTGCAGGTATTTATGGCCTTATAGGCACATGGTAATTAGCTGTGTTATCTGGGAATGGCAGAGCTCAGAGCACTAGGATGGATCCACTGCCTGCTCTGGGCTCCTTGTCTCTGGAATCTGCCTTTGATGAGAGCTCAGAGTGACGGGAGCAGGGCAGGAGTGAGGCTTTCTGCACAAACACATCCCAGTGAGAGCAGCCTTCTCACCACAACTATAAAAACCACTGAGCTTTTTGATGAAGAAACAGAACAAAAATGATCTGTGAAGAGATAGAGGAAGGTTTGTGTATTTTTCAGCTACAGTCTGATAGAAGCCTCCTATCCTACTCTGTCACTACTCATTCCTTACTCAGGATTCCTTGCAGGAAAATGAAATGTTGCTGTCACCTTCTACCTTACTACAATGAACAGCTGCAATTCTTCTGCTTGAGGAGAACCTGAGTATTGAGTGGAGTTCAGTGGCCATGAGAAATTGTCAATGCACAGCTTAATGCCACACTGAATCAGGTGATAAATCCTTTATGGAGCTCTCTATCAGGTGTAACTGCTCTGCTGAAGAAGAGTTTTCATTGTATGTTCAGGCTGGGTTCTAAAAATGTTTGTCAGGAAAGAGCTATTTATGCTTTGTTATTTTTAAACTGTAGTATACCTAGCTCTGAGGAGATTTTGTTGTGGTTAGACTTTTTCAGAAAGTCAAAATAAACCAAATAAACCAGTTCGGTTAGGTTTCAAAAATAGAATACACGTGTAAATCAAAGTGCTGTATTTATTGTCTCTGCAATAGGAATGGCTGTTCAAATAGACATAAATTATAGCCTAGATTTTTAGTTTTTAAAAAATGTGTCCTCTTTTTGGAGCCCAAATTATGCTTATTCAGGCTGAGTTTTTATTCCCTGTGCAGGTGGTACTCATCAGTTCAGCATCTCCACATTACATTTATAAAATATTATTCTAAAATTATTGTCATGCTTTGATATTCTCCGTATCCAGTGCTACCCCAGCTGACCTGGTGCATTTGTCTTGTGCTTTTTGAAACTTCCTATGTTCTGAAAGGAGATTTACCCAGGCTCTCAATGCTTTCCAAAATTATCTGGAATTTAACTGCTATTCTTTCCAACACATTTCCAGCTACGGGGAAAAAAACAGTTATAGTTACCTGATAAAATGAATTTGTACCTGTCAGACACAACAGGGAGGGAGCACTTTGGAGCCACGTGCCTTTAGGGATATTTTCTATTTGCTTTTTCTCAGTTATCTGTGCAAACAAATGGGCACGGAGGTGTGGAACAGCAGAGGACCCAGAGGATTGGCTGGGTGGTGGCAGAATTGTCTGGGAGCAGCACCTGCACTGGGCAGCTCGGGTTTCAAAGTCACACCAGGAGAAAGTGAAATCTTGGGCAGAAGTGCTGCAAATGAGCATCCAAAGCCCAGGGAAGGCAGTGAGCTCGGTCTGTCTGGAGGAGAGCGAGAGAAGGGCCTGGGGCAGTGCAGAGCCTGCATCTTCCTAGGAGCAAATCGCACTGCATGCAATGGGAGAGGCAGCAGAGCCCGGCTGCCCTGAGCCAGGCACTGCAGAGCTGGGGCCACCAACTGCCTGGCAATTCTCACTCTGCGTGCAGCAAATCCACTGCTGCACACTTCCCTGAGAATCCTGGCTCTTCGTGTGAAATCATCAGTGACAAAGGGCTGGCTCCACTTTGTTTTTTCAGTAGGAGATTGTTGTTTACTGTTTGTAGAGCTGCACTCTCAGAATAATTTAATTACTGCAAGGCTTAATGAAAAGCTGTTTCAATTTATACTCTGAAGTGCTCCCACACAAACTGGTATTGAAAATAATTGATATTTTCATCCAACATATTTATTGTTAATTTTATAGAAAGACACCCAAGAACCATATAAGTAGGAACATCTAATAGATTATAGAACTATAATCTCCTTACTATAATCTATTAGATGTTCCTACTTATATGGTTCTTGGGTGTTTTTCTATTTTCATATGGAAGAGAGAGATTTGGCTCCCAAGATTTGGCTGAAAAGCTGCTGGAGAAAGGGTGAGAAAAGGCAGCACTGTAACCAGCCCAACAGCAACCACCTTTGGCTGGATATGAATAAAGTAGAAAATTGATGATTTGTTCAGGACAAAGCAACAAAAATTATAGTTTTCATTTCAGCAAAACAAGTTAACTGCACTGTTAAGAGCTTCATATATAAGGTGTCCTGTTGTTGTAAGGTAATTTATGCAATTTAAATTCTCAATGCATGAAAAACCCAAACTAAACATTATATTTCCACTCCTCTGAACACTTTAGTGGCACAGGGAAATAATAAAGCCTTTCAGCTGGATGATAAAATATAAATAGTTTATGCATCATCATACACATAAGAGATGCCTTATTTGGCTTCTCTTTTAGGTTGCTCATGCTTGATTTGTTAAGGCACTTTCTTCATGGGCTCTGTATGCTGGACTGCTTTAGTATCTAACTTAAACTTTTTCCTAAGCAATGTTCTCTTATTAAAACAAACAAACAAACAACAAAAACAACAACAATAACAAAACTTATGGAGGAGTAAGAGGATAATTTGTAGCATAATCAAACCTTGCAGAAGGACAATGCTTGGACTGTGGCTGGATAAAATGGCAAAGTTTGTTTACAGCAATCCTTGGCTTGAGGAGGGAGGGAAGAAGATTTGATACACAAAATTCTATAATAATAAAATGTGTATATGCATTTCTTCTTTTTCCTAGCCGGCATTCCACTCCTAATTCTTGCTGCTCATTCTTCTGAGGCTTAGAGGCATTAAGGACACGATTGAGGTGATGTGGTGGCATTCAAACATTTGATATTTTTGGAGAATCCCCAAGTGAAGCCTGGGAGCACAGGAATATTGCACACAGCAAATGGAATCACCACAAATAAGGAAAGGTTTTCCATGCTCCTTTCCAGCAGGCAGGGTGCAAACTCTTCTCAAAGATGGGCATGGAGCATCCCTGCCCTGAGGGAGCTGAGGGGGCTTTGCCTGTGTGACAGACCCACAGGGGGAAAGGGAATGAACCCATCCCCAGGCAGGATCAAGGTGCTGCCACAGCCTGAAGCCCTGAGGGCTGAAGCCCTGAGGGCTTTCATTCTCCTCTGATCACTGCTTTTTGTACAGGCAGGAACCCTCCAGGTGGTGAAAGTGCAAGAGCTGATTGTGTGCCTGGACAAATGCGAGTCCAACACCTGGACATTCACCCTTCAAACATCTCACCCCAAACACAAACCACATCAGCCTGGCTAAGAATGCTGATAATTTTCAGTTTAGTTTGGAAAGTCTGCTCAGTTTTTGTTTCCCTTCTGCTGCAGTGCTGTAATGTTTCAGTTTCCCTGGTTGCTTTTCTGTTTCTTTCTTGCAGTTATTGTCTTCCTTTGCATGTGCTGCATTGTTTAACTCTGAAATCTGCCTTGCTTTCCTCCAGATCTGTGTTTATTTGCTCCATGACTACACTCCTTCACTGTTCTGCTCTTTTAAAAGGAGTTTAAAACTTTCTGAAAGGTCTTTGGCAAAACCTCCTCTTCATGAGGTGGTTTTCCCTCCTTTCCTGCTTTTTCAAGCTCCTCATGGTGTTTATGTTTTATATTACAGTATTTAAAGATCCTTTTGCATATTCTGCTAAAATCTGTACTACCCTACCATATTACATGGACATGCTGAGTCTAAAGCCATGTGAATATTTATTGTACACACAGCTTTGAGTGTATTTTTGGATTTTTTTCCTCCTGGGCTAAGTTTTGCAGTCAGATACATGGATATGACTCCTGTTCAAGTTGTATAAATAAACTGGATCTGTGCATCATGGCACTTCTTCAGTTGAAATGTGACATTGAGAAGTTACTCTGTAAGAATTTGAAAAGAATGATTTAGATTTTAAATTTTGCCCTCAGTGGATACCACCTCAGTCTGGATTTGGTTTTCTGGTAGGTTTGAGCCCATGGCAATAGGAAAGAGGACAATTAGAGAGTAAGGTCTTTTCTTAACAGCTGGAATCTCAGTGTGGTTTGTCTTGTAGAAGGTGCTATAAAAGCTTAAATATTTCCTTTAGCAATATCCTCTAAATTGAAGGCGTTGTTACACTGGAATCAGTGGTAACTTTCAGAACAGGTGGGAATCACAGAATTTTGGAGACATGGAAACTTCTGTTTCAGCCCTCCAGAGCTCCTGGTTGCCATCCCCATTCCAATCCCCTATTCCTTGGCAACCACACCTCTTCCTAGGGGGCACCAGGACCTAAGAACTCTCTTGAATTTTGGGATTTTTTCTTATTTGGTGCTCAGGAGAGGCAAACCCAACAGTGCTGCTTTTTCCTTGTCCTTGCTATGCCTCTCTGAGGTTAAGTGACTTTAGCTGAACTCAGGTTTTGGTTTATATCAGAACTTTCTTCCGTAGAGAAATCCAAAATAAGACAAGAGAATTTTGCTGGAGGCTCTTTTTTAGAGTAACGCTTATTTAATTAACAATTAATGTAACTTACATGACTGTAAATGCAAACGTGAAATGCTCTTTGAAAACCCTTCTAGGAGAAATGTTTTCCTTTGCAACGGCTACCTTAGAAGCTGGATTTTGGGGTGGTAATTTGTTTACTATTTTGATGTACCGTTCTGTATGTTTTCAAAGCTAAGTGAGTTAAGAGTGAGCAGAGCCCTTTGGTATCCCCGCTTTTCCATGGAGGCTGTGCGGAGTCACACAGGGACTGCTGCCTGACAGCTGGTCCCTGTCTCCTCCAGGAACAGAGCTTGCACGCTAGTTCTTTTTATTTATTTTTTTATTTCTCCCCAGATACCTTTCCCAGCAGCTCACACCCCACCCCTGAGCACGTACCGCCCCATGGGAATCGCTGCCTGCTCCGCGCAGAGCCGGGCTCTGCTGAGCGCAGGTAGGAGCGGGCTGGCTGAGCCCAGGTAAGGGAGCGCTGCCCGGCCACAGCTCGGGACCCCGCTCTGCTGCACCGGACCCGCACACCGGGGCTGCTTCATTGACTAATTCATTGTCAAATTACAAATTAATTGTCAAACTACCGAGGACTCGGCCGAGGCAGGGCTAGTGCAGGCGGGCTCGGCAGCTGAGGGCGGGGGTGCCTGTGAGGCGGCAGCGCTGCGCTGCCCTGAGGGGAGCCGGCTCTGCCGCCCACCGGCGCGGCGGCAGCGCTCATGCCGCTCTCCCAGGCCGGGTGGCGGGCAGGGCTGGAGCGCGGCGGCGGCGGCGGGATGCCCTCGGGATCGCCTCCTTCCTTCATTCCTTCTTTCCCTCCCTCCTCCCGCCGCCGAGCCCGCGGCGCCTCAGCCGCTCCCAAATGGCGGCGGGGCGGAGCGGCCGATCCAGGGCTCGGCGCTCCCGCGCCAGGCGGGGAGGCGGGAGCGGCCGGGCAGGCGGGCGCAGGGACGGCGTCGAGCGCCGAGCGGGCGATGGGCGGGGATAAATGTCTGCCTGGGCGCGGGGCCGCCATTTTCTCTGAGGCGCGGAACGAGCGGCGCCGGGCGGCACCGGGACGCGGGGGACCCGCCGGGGGCCCGGGACACAGGTACGGGTGGCCGGGGAGCGCCAAGGGCGAGCGGGAGAACCGTTCCCCGTATTTCCTCTCTTTGCGGCGCTGCGTTCCGCGCTGGCGCCGCTCCGGGCTCGGCCCCGGGCGCGCTGACCCGGCCGCCGCCTCGGCCGCTCGGCCCCGGCGGACACTGGGGAGGAGGAGGAGAACCGGGCGGCTTCGGGCCCGCGGAGCTTCGCGGCCGGATTGCCCGGGCCCGGCCGAGGGGATCGGTGCCGAGAGAGCCGGGGCGGGGCGAGGGTGCCCGAGGGTCGGGGGGAGCGGGGCTGGGTCGTGGCCGCCGCCTGTCAGCGGCAGCGCGGAGCCGCGAGGGTGGGCCCGCAGCGCCCGGAGGAGCATCCCGCATTGCTGGGGCCGTGCCCTGTGCAGGAGGGTGAACAGCGGGCATCCCGCATTGCTGGGGCCGTGCCCTGTGCAGGAGGGTGAACAGCGGGCATCCCGCATTGCTGGGGCCGTGCCCTGTGCAGGAGGGTGAACAGCGGGCATCCCGCATTGCTGGGGCCGTGCCCTGTGCAGGAGGGTGAACAGCGGGCATCCCGCATTGCTGGGGCCGTGCCCTGTGCAGGAGGGTGAACAGCGGGCATCCCGCATTGCTGGGGCCGTGCCCTGTGCGGGGACAGTGAACAGCGGGCATCCCGCATTGCTGGGGCCGTGCCCTGTGCAGGAGAGTGCGAGTGGGCATCCCGCATAGGATGAGCAGTGGGATGAGCATCTCGCACAGCTGGAGCCGTGCCCTGTGCAGGGAGGATGAGGAGGATGAGCATCCCGCACAGCTGGAGCCGTGCACTGTGCAGGGAGGATGAGGAGGATGAGCATCCCGCACAGCTAGAGCCGTGCCCTGTGCAGGGAGGATGAGCATCCCGCACAGCTGGAGCCGTGCCCTGTGCAGGGAGGATGAGGAGGATGAGCATCCCGCACAGCTAGAGCCGTGCCCTGTGCAGGGAGGATGAGGAGGATGAGCATCCCGCACAGCTAGAGCCGTGCCCTGTGCAGGGAGGATGAGCATCCCGCACAGCTGGAGCCGTGCCCTGTGCAGGGAGGATGAGGAGGATGAGCATCCCGCACAGCTGGAGCCGTGCCCTGTGCAGGGAGGATGAGGAGGATGAGCATCCCGCACAGCTGGAGCCGTGCCCTGTGCAGGGAGGATGAGGAGGATGAGCATCCCGCACAGCTGGAGCCGTGCCCTGCCCATAGCTGGGGCTGTGCTGTCCCGCTCTCCCCGGGTCCCCGCTGTGATGCTGTGGCTTTGTCCCTCCTGCACTTCCAGCGAGGCTGCCTGACCCTCCTGTTAGTGTCATCCATAGTCTGCTGAACTGGGAGTAGAAAACGCCTTTAGGTGTATCAGCACAACTGAATTCTTTCTACTTGGGCACTCTTTGGTCTGAATTGCTTGCTTGATTATTTTTTGCAAGTTAAAATCCGTTGGACATTTGCAGTCAGGGGTAAGATTGAGTCCTTATCAGCTGCTCAGCCCTGCCTGTAGCAGTGGTGCTCTGCAGGAGCAGCTCCAGCCCTGTCCTGTTTCTGCCTCTCTTTCTCTGCAGCCTGCCTGTCCCACTCACCTGTGACAGCCCAAATGACTCGTGCAGAATTGCTTTCCTTCTTAGCCTTGGAGTGACATGCAGAGGTGCAGGGACTGCAGAACCAGTTGCAATGGGATTGCTGCAGCATGGTTTGTGTTCCAGCTGCAGCTTATAGGTGTGCAGAAGCAGAAGGATCTGCAGTGGTGTAAAACTCAGAGTATTTCCAAAACTGAAGCCAGCTTAAAATACCTGAAGATGTTTTTTATTTTAATCCTTCAGAAAAGCTCAGCTGCAGCTATTGCCTGAAGGATCACTGCATTGTGCCAAACTAGAATGGGCATGCTTATTCTTCAGGATGTGTCTGCAGTGTTGGTGCAGAAGCAGAGATTGAGTTGATGAATGTGAGAGTTAATTCCAGGCAATTCTCTTAAATCTCTTCTGGGGACACCCACTCAGAATGGAAGTGGCTTTAGTTTGGTTTGTCTTAATGAGAATTTTCTGCAGGCAAACCCGAGGCTGCAATTAATCATGAAAGATGTAGGGATCTCTGTGTGTGCTCATGAAATGAATATGGTGACTGATTAATGTAGTAAGCAATTTAATCTTAGATTATTAAATCAGAAGTGAAGTAGCATTGTTGGGTTGGGGCAGTGATGCTTTCAGAGTCCTGGAATATGTTTTTCAAATGGTTTGTTGCTATTCTTAATATTTCAGGACAGGACAACATTGTGCAACATTGTAGATTAACCTGCTTTGAAGGAAAAGCTGAAAATGGCAGGAAAAAAGCCTATTTTTTTTTTCCAAAGAAGATCTAAACCTTATTTTTTTCAGTTTAATTCCTTTTCCATTTTTTATTCTTAACCAACAGTGCATTCTGTTCAAATGACGTATGAAGTCACTGCTGTCTCAGGGCTGGCCTTACTATATCTTATTAAAAGAGCTCATTTTCTGAACCACAACCATGACCCACGGAAATCATTGCTCAGCACTTCTTGGTACGCTACATCAGCAGTAATTTCTTCTGGGACATCTCCTCCCCTCCTCCCTCCAGATTATTTATGTGCCTCTTTGTGCTGTTGGAAAAGCAGGAGTTGAGAAGAAAATCACGTTTTCCTTGTTGGAAAACATTAAATTCAGAGCTGTTGGTTTCCAAGCTCCTGTAGGAGATGGGAAGCAAAAGCTGTTAGGTGGAATTATTTTCTATCAAAGAGCCTTCAGTCAAGATTCAGTGCAGGAGCTGAATTGATGTTTAAATGGTTTTTATTTTGCTCATTAAGTTGGTAGAGCAATGAACTCGGGCAGTTGAGTGCAGGCTGGTGTTTGGGTCTCTGCTCACAGCCCCGTTCATTTGTGCTTTGCTGTGCTGCCAGAGTGGGTCCCTTTGCCACGCCTGTGTCACACCTGCAGCTCCCCTCTGCTGCTGCTCTCCTTCAACACCCCGAGCTTCTGCTCCTCCCCTTCCCGTGCTGGCTCTGCTCCTGCCTCCCGGGGCTGCCCCTGGCCCGAGGGACAGACGGACACACGGAGGGAGGGATTTCCGTGGCTTTGGGCTCCTCCTGGGGATGTGCTCCTGCTGGGATGCCCTGGCTGATGGAGATCAGGGAATTCCCCCACGCCTCGGCTTCCTATTTCTATATCCTGTAGGAATGTCCCCTTCTTTGTGCCTCTGCCTAACTTTAAAAATGGGAAATACCCAGGAATTGCTGCAGGAGAGGCAGGACAATTGGTGCCACCAGTTAATGGGATTTGTGCAGCTGCATTTCCAAAACTTTCATGGCAGTTCAGGAAACAAATGAGTGTTTGGCCTCTGTGTGCAAATGGGTGGTTGAGCAGGATGATTGTGCTGTAAGAAATAAGTTCCTGGACCATCTTCTAAATTAGAAACACAGATATCTAAAGAGTGTGCAATGAAAAATAGTATTTAGAGTTCTGTTTATAATAAAATCATTAAATTGCATAAGTTAGTGATCTTTATTTGGGGAAGCAACAAAAGTCATCAAAACAAGATGAAAACTTGAGATTTACCAAGCACTGTGATTGAAGCATGATTTCAGTAAGTTTCACATAAGTTTAATTTGTAAACAGACATGTTTACCTCTGCATTGTACCGATTCTGATTGATTTTGTGTAATTGCTTTGCAAAACCCTTTGGTGTTTTCTAGTATGAAATATATCCACTATATTGAATAAGGTTGTGGAAACATTTGTTCAGCTTTACAAATTAATTGAAAGAGGAGTTGATGTAACAGTAGAGACTTGGCTAAGAATTCTGAATTTATGACAAATTACCAAGGTATTTTAGCCATGAGCATGCATTAGCTCATGGCTTTTGAGACAGCATGAAGCAGATACAATTTATTCTGTATGGGTAACCCATGTTTAGTGATGTTCTTATTTTTTTCTGAAGAGAAAGTCTCTTTTGGCCCAAGTTCTGTGAAAAATTCTCCGAGCTCTGCTGGCTCTTGCTGCGTGCGCTGTTTTTTTGTAAACAACGCTTTTGCTTTGAAAAGCAGCTGGCTCACGTTTATTCCTTTAGTGACTTGAATATTGTGTTTGTACTATAAATGTCATCTGTTTTACACAAAGTTGATTTTATTGCAGCACTGTGTACTGACCTTTTACAGTTTAATAGAATATGGTCATTTGTGTACTGAAATGCTGCAGTGCACACAGCAGATGAGGGTAAACAAAGTGCTGGTCTGGAGTCATTTGTAAATGAGAAAGGCATTTTCAGAGCTAGGAATTAGAGCTGATCATTAATAAATAGCATGTTTATAAGTATCCTATTGTCAGGCTTTGAAGTGATGTAGTCCATGTGATTGAAAGGAGAGATTTTAGCAGCAGAGCCCTGGGTTTGTGTGGCACAGCAGGGTGGCCATTGCGGGGTTTGTGTGCAGGTGCAGGTGTCATTTCTCTGTGCTGCTCCTGGAGGCAGCAAGGGAGCAGAGCACGGTTAAATCAGAGCTCTTCACTTAAGGCAGAATCGCCTTCAAATCCCGAGTGCAGGTGGTGAGCGTGACACCCGTGCTGTGTTTGCCTCAGGAGCTGTGCAGTGGGACCTTGTCTCCAGCTCCGCCCTCTGAGCCTCTCCCTCTGTGCTGTGCTGTGCCTGGATCACCGGGCGCTGCAGTTTTTGATTCATCTTGGGTTCAGCTCGGTTTGTACCTGCCGTGCTTTCCCCTTCTGTGTGGCTCTCAGCCTCTCCCTCTGTGCTGTGCTGTGCCTGGATCACCGGGCGCTGCAGTTTTTGATTCATCTCGGGTTCGGCTCAGTTTGTACCTGCCGTGCTTTCCCTCACAGCTGTGGGCTCTCAGCCTCTCCCTCTGTGCTGTGCTGTGCCTGGATCACCGGGCGCTGCAGTTTTTGATTCATCTCAGGTTCGGCTCAGTTTGTACCTGCTGTGGTTTCCCCTCCTGTGTGGCTCTCAGCCTCTCCCTCTGTGCTGTGCCTGGGTCACCGGGCTGTGTGCAGTTTTCCCTCTCAGGTTCAGCTCGGTTTGTACCTGCCGTGCTTTCCCTCACAGCTGTGGGCTCTCAGCCTCTCCCTCTGTGCCTGGATCACCGGGCACTGCAGTTTTTTCCCTTTTAGGTTTAGCTCAGTTTGTACCTGCTGTGGTTTCCCCTCACAGCTGTGGGCTCTCAGCCTGTGTTGTGCCTGTGCGCTGCAGTTTTCCCTTTTAGGGTTAACTCAGTTTGTACCTGCCGTGCTTTCCCTCACAGCTGGGGGCTCACAGCCTCTCCCTCTGTGCTGTGCCTGTCCCTGGGTCACCGGTTGCTGCAGTTTGCCCTCTCAGGGTTAGCTCAGTTTGTACCTGCTGTGGTTTGCCCTCCCGTGTGGCTCTCAGCCTCTCCCTCTGTGCTGTGCCTGGATCACCGGGCGGTGCAGTTTTCCCTCTCAGGTTCAGCTCGGTTTGTACCTGCCATGATTTCCCTCACAGCTGTGGGCTCTCAGCCCGTGTTGTGCCTGTGCCTGCATCACTGGGTGCTGCAGTAACCTGAACCTCTTCACTTATCCTCCTCCTTACCCTAGGACTAGTATACGAATGAATTCAAGGCGGATTAGAATGAGCAGAATAACAGGAAGTTAGTCGAACTAAGACGGTTGATTTCGACTCAACAAATTATAGCTCCCACCCTGTAACTTTCTTTATGTCCTACCTCCACCTAAGCTTCTACTCAGCCTTCACCCTAAGCAGCCTAGGCCTAGCCTTCCACCAAACCCACCTCATCTCAGCCCTACTATGTTTAAAGAGCCTAATACTGTTTTCCCTGGTGCTCAATCACCGGGTCCACCTCGGTTTGTACCTGCCGTGCTTTCCCCTCCTGTGTGGCTCTCAGGCTCTCCCCCTGTGCTGTGCCTGTCCCTGGACCAGCGGGTGCTGCAGTTTTCCCTCAGGTTCAGCTCGGTTTGTACCTGCCATGGTTTCCCCTCACAGTTGTGGCTCTCAGCCTCTCCCTCTGTGCTGTGCCCGGATCACCGGGTGCTGCAGTTTTCCCTCAGGTTCAGCTTGGTTTGTACCTGCCGTGCTTTCCCTCGGTTGTGGAGCAGCTGCCACAGGGGTTTTGGAGCCCGGGCCGTTCCCATGGGCAGCCAGGATCGCTGTGCCAATGAGCCATTGGGTATTTTTAGTTCAGAGACGGGAGCTTGCTTCCCCAGCTCGCCCCTGGGTGTGCCGTGGGTTAACTGCACTAATTAAAGCTGCCTCAGAGGTTCAGGCGCTAAGAAATGGCTCTGGGCCCCCAGCAGAGTTTTGTGTTACATAAATGTCACCGTAGAACCAGCTGGAGTTCTGAAAGTGGGGATTTTTGGAACCCTGAGTTGACAGATTACCAAGAGGGGGGTGCAGGATAGTGCAGAACTAGAAGAAAGATGTCTCCAATGCTTTCATAAGGGAAAACATTTAAGATATTCTATTGAAATAATTTAACCATTATTCTTTTAATATTTTAAATATTACAATTTATTGAAATAGTTCATATTTTAAATATGGCCAATTTTCCTTTTTCTCTAAAGTCTCTTAGACTGCTTCCAGTGTATGTCCCTGTCAGCTCTGCCAGTAATTTCTGCTGGTTTTTGCATATTCCTTTTTCTTGTTCTCAGCCATTTAAGTGTGTTTGCTCAAAGTCTGCTCATACTTTCAGTATTTTATAGTGGTTTTTCAGTCTATTAGCACACCACATTAGCACTGCTCTCTTTAGTCACTTGCTACCTGTGGCAGAGATGACTAAATGATCATTGTTTTTTCTTTATTCAGATGTTATTTGTGTCTAATAAACTTGAGATTTTATGTAAGAGTTTTTTGGTGAAACTGAAGGAGTGTGGTGGGGAGGTGCAGATGTGTGTAATCCCTTTTGTTTGTGTGGAATTGTTGCAGAAATGGAGCACAGAGAGAGAACCCTGCAAAGCAGAGCAGTTGTAGGGAAGACCATTAGACTGGAAGTGTTGCTGGGAAGAAAAAATACTGGTTAATCATAGTTTAATTTTTTTTTAAATTCCTAATTTATTGCTACCCAAAAAATGCTATTTATATTGTTTCCAAATCATTACCATAGAAAGTACACTATTAAAAGTTTCTTGTAAAAGAGAAAGTAAAGTGGATTTTAATTCCACTTAATGTGGAGGTAAGAGTGCCTGTAATTGCCTGTGCAGCTTTCACTTGGAAAGGTGAATTTTGATACATGGGAACTTAGGGTTGTTTAAACTTTACTCAGAAACTTTGTTCTAAAGTTTCTCTGAAAGTTGGCACAGGATGTGACTCCACCTTCACAGGCAAGAAGACATTTTCTTTCAATTCTTGAAGTTCAGAACTTACCTGGTAATTGTTGATTCTAAGGCTGCTGTTGGGTTAATATTTTCCTTATTTTGATGATTTCTGATAGCAATTGAATTCCTTCAGGTCCAATCTATTGCATAACCCCATGAAAATATTTTTCATTTCTTGTGTATTTGTGTTGTAATTTGACGTGTTTGGGTTTTTTTTTGGTGAAACTTGCACTATAAAATTCATGCATTCAAAGTATGGCAGAAATGTCTAAACTCTATTTACTCTTGATTTTGCACGAGGCTGATGCTTAGTTTTTAAAACAAGGACCCAGTGCTGGGGCTACTGTGTGCAAACAACCAACATCTCTGATTATTCCAGGGCTTGCAGGTTTCAGGAGAGGTGAATTTACTGATGATCAGTCAGTTTTTCTTTAATTGAGGCAGAAAAGTGTGAGAGCACCTGTGCCAGCTCAGTGACTCCCTGCTTTTCCCAGGCTTTCCTCTCGCTGTGCCTCCAGTGGCTCTGGGGAGCTGTGTCCAATCAATCCTGCTGTGGAGGAGGAGCAGGCAGGAACCTGTTTGTGGTGCTGAGATGGGAGGGTGCAGCTCTCCCTGGTGCCTAATTAGAAAGCTAAGCACTTTTGGTCACCTGCAAGCCAAGCTGCTGGCTGTGGAGCAGAGTCTGTGCTGGTAAAACAGCATTTCTGCCTTTGTTTGATCCCTGGCCTCACAGCTGCAGTGCTCAGCTTGGGCTGCTTGTTATCTCTGTGTGGAAACGTGGCAAAAACCCACCGAGGGTTCAGGGCTGGGGAGGGCTTGTGCCAGGCTCAGAAATGGGATAACAGGAGTTCTGCAGGGGGTGGGTCTGGGGCTGCCAGAAAATGCAGTAAATTAAGGAGCTTCCAGTGTGCTGCAGCCAAAAGGAGCACCAAAATGTGCCAGGCTCTAATTTGATGCTGACATTTGACAAGGAATGCACTGAATTGTGAGTGACATCAGCCCTAGGTGTGCTGGGTGCTTTAGAAAGCTGCCACAGGCAGGAGCAGTGCTGCAGCAGAGCCTTGGGCTCCCGGTGGTGCAGGGCATTGATTGCAGCTCAGAAACAGGCCCAGCTTCCTCTGGGATTTCTGCAGCCTTTTGGGTTGCCTGTGTAAGAGGCTCACTGCAATGGTGAGGTTATAAAAAGAGAGCCAGCTGATGTTGCAATGTAAGCACTGCCCCTGTAGTGGAAAGACTGTCCTTTGGCATGCTCCCTGCTGCTATTTTTACCTCTTCCAGTAAGATCTGCCCTTGTGATGTTGAATTACAGGACACTACCTGGAATCATTTTCTGTTACAAAGTGAAGAAAATGTTCAGTAAAATTGAGCAGATTGACATAAAAGCTGTCTTACACTGAAAAATATTTTTCTTTTCTCAGCACAAAACTGTGACTACAAGAGATTCTTTCAGGTTTTTTTTTTGCATATTTTATGTCTGGCAGAGTTTTTCTTTAAATTTTGGGTTCCTTTGTATATTGGTTATTTTGTCTTTCTCAATTTCTCATGTGGAGACTTTGAACAGGCAGTGTGAGTTTTAAAGATGGGGATTAACAGTGTAGCCCAGGAATCAGTGGAGTATGAGGTTTTTGTCTTAATTTCTAAAAGGCCAGGCTGATGTTGACTAAATTTTATTCTGTATTCTTGCACACTATAGGAAATTAATATTTCTTTTTTTCTGGGAGTAAATTACCAGCACTTCCAGTGACAAAATGCTGTAATATTGTGGTGGAAAGAGGAGCAAACAGCAAGAATGCCCTGCCAGTGAGCCAGGGGGGTCCAGTGGCACAGGTATCCAGTGGAGATGTGTGCTTGCTGAAATGTCTGACATTTGGGATTTCCTTACCCCACATACAAGGTGTGTTTTCTAAAACCATCAATCCATAGTTCAGGAGTGACTGACACCACTGAAACACAAACCTCAAGCTTTTGTGCTTGAGGCTCTTTGTGCCTTTAGGAGTAGGTTTGGGGCAGAGTCTTTCCAAGGCAATGGTTTGAGTGATGAATTTGTGTGCTGGCCTTGCTCCTCAGAGCAGCTCAGGTGGAAATCCTGCAGGACACAGGGGTTGTCCTCTCCCTCTGCTCTGCCTTTGTCTCATTGAGCAATTCCAGCCAGGTTCCATTGACTCTCACATCTGCAGTAAACTGGGCTTTTTGGTACCTCTCATTCCTTAAACCCTCGTGTTTGCCAGTTCTGCTAGCAGATGTTCTTACTGATTGTTTTGTCATGTGTCTCTTCATCTCTCATGAAAAAAAAGTAATTTTTCCTGTCTTATTGCTGTGGTGGCAGATAGAAATACTGCACCTGCTTCTTCAGCCTATCACACTTGTTTTATGCTGTGCTGTCTCTTCTTGATTTATGCATGAGATTTCTTTTTCTTCTTACAGATTTTACTGTAAAAATGCTTTGGGTTTTCATTCTGTAAATGAAATTTCCCCATCAGTTTTCTCTCCTTTTTTTTTCATGTAACATTCTCCATTTTAGTGACTCACTGCCATCTCTTGTATTTGGTTATAACTAAAGATCTCATCTTTTCCTCTGGTGTGAGAAAACCTGAATTCCTTCCTTGTCCCCAGTCTCCCTGCTTATCTTTTTCCATGATGGAAAGCATATTTACAGTATTTTATGTGCCACATTCCTTAATGTTTGTTGGAGACAGCTGTGCTAGGTGGAAGCAGGGTCAATCCACAGTTCAGGGTGTCACTAGATTCCACTTGGAAAATGACTGAACATGGCTCAAGGTGGAGGTCCCAAAGCATTGATCTGGTTTCTTGTTAATCTTTGAGAGTTTGCTGGTTTGGTAAAATCATTGCAGCTTCTTTTTATTTATCCATTTGAGTTTTTTCCCCATTTGCTCTGTCCAGAAGAGAGGATACCTGTAACCAGAAGCAAGCTGCCAATATAAAATCTCTTGTTGATTTTTTTATTGCATTTTTTTAGAAAGACATGAGGAGTCTGTGACTTCTTGGTCTGGAGAAGAGAAACCTTTGTGTGGGGATGATCCCATCAAGATTTCTTCAGCTTCCCTAGGAATTCTCCCTTTTACAGTTGCTGCTTTATGCAAGATACAGAGAGCCTTCAGAGGCTTGGCTGCTTATTACTGTTTGTTTGTTTTGTCTCCAAGATTTGTCAACATCTGTGAGTCAGCAAGGTGTTTGTCTGAGTGAGGAGCTGACGTCTGAGAAGGGACTGTTCAATCCTGTTTAATTTTTACTTCAGCGAGTTTTTAGCTGAAGATTTTTTAGCTAAAAGATTTTTTTCTGATGTTCTGGAAGAAGAATGAAATGCTTTTGAGCTGGGTAACATTTGGTGGTTGTGCACTCTGTGTCTCCTTACAATGAAATGCTGCATGAAATAAAGGCTGGAAGACCCTGAAAACTCTGAAAGCAGAAGGATGATCATTTATCATTGCTGTCATTTTTTTGTTATTTATTTGGTATGTAGTGCATGTATATGTTTGTCTATTAAAATGGAAATATCTTCTGTTTTTTTGTCTTCCACAGATGATGTGCTTCATC
Source organism: Molothrus ater (assembly GCF_012460135.2). Lineage (NCBI taxonomy): Eukaryota > Metazoa > Chordata > Aves > Passeriformes > Icteridae > Molothrus > Molothrus ater. Next base: position 2,131,120 of record NC_050488.2, read on the forward strand.
CTTTTGTCATAGGACTTCATTTGCTGAAAGGAAAACTGAAGGTATAAATAACTTTCTCTTGTTATCTTTCCCTTCCTCCTTCTCCTGCCCCTTCCTTTCTTTGGAGATTCCTGAACCTTCCCTTCAGGGGGGGAAACTCAGCTCAGCCCCTCTGTGCTTGGATTCTTGCACTGCTGCTCAAATCCACTTTTTGTTTTTTGAAAAATGCCCCAGAATCCATCTGGAGCTGCAGTTGTTACAGGATTTGCTTTATCAGAAGTGTGTATTTAACTTAGCTCTTGCTTGAGTCAGTCTCCCTGGATATTTACTTTGCAGGGGAAAAGCCCTTCCTCAGTTTAGAACTTCAGCTCTTGATATTTGCCTGTCTTTTCCAAAGAGCATTTGCCTTTCCACACAAGTGCAGGTCTGTTGGGACTAATCCAGACCTAATGTAAATCTGTCTGTGGCATTATCTTCAAACTCTATCTCTGAAACAAAAAGGCTGCTATGGCACTTTGTTAAGTAAATAAAAACCCACCCAAACCAGAACTGTAATTTCATGGGTGTATTTAATAAGATAATGTTAAAATGGAGTATAATTTCTTTTGGAGGCTCTCAGGACAGTAGATGTTTGACATAGTCTTAAGTATTTTTTCTTGTATAGAGTCTTAAATTTTTAAGTACATTCTGTTGTTATTTGCCATTTCATTCAGGTTTTTTGGCAAGTACAGGTGCATGCAAACCATGAAAATAAAGAAGGAGAAGTCCAGCTACTCCCAGTTGCCTCTTGCTCTAAAATATTTGTTCATCTCCAGAGGATCTCTCCAGGTGCTGTGTCCCTGTGCCCTGCCCTGTGCCCGTCTGGGTGATGTTTCCAAGCTCTTGGAATGCCATTATTGACCTCCACGTGGCACTGCAGGGCTGGCACAGAGCCCACATTTCATCACATCCATTTACTGGCTGCAGTGAAAGCAGGGAGCACCTGGCCAGGCTGGATGTACAGATTTTAATTAATTTCATGAATTCAGCCTTGCCTGTGCTGTGCAGGGCTGGTGAACAGCACCTTGCAGGTCTCTGTGCAGTGAGATGTGAGCTCCCTGCAGCTTCTTTAATAATCCTCAGGCTGTTCCTTCTGCCCAGGCTCTCAGCCTGGGCTGTTCTCAGTGCTGCTGCATTTCCTCCATGTGGCTGAGGGAGGACAGAGCCAGGCATTCTTTGTGCTGAGGGTCTCAGTCACTTTTTTGTTTAATCCTTGAGAACTCGTGTGGGAAGGGCATTTGGTGGATTGCTGACATTTGAGTAACTTTTTTTCATCCTTGCTGTAAAGTGGATGAGTTCCAGGCAACTGCAAACACAGTTTGGGGCTTTCAGACTGGGAACAATTGGCATGAGCAAGTGCAGAATGCAAATGGGCACATGGCTGGGAAGGTATGTGCACTTGATTGAGAGATTTGGGGGAGAAGAAAGGCTTCTCCAGGGTTTTGACCATGTAAAGAAAGGCAGAACACTTGGAGTTCCACTTCTGTCTGCAGAGCAAGGCCCACGTTAAAGAGATCTCTCTGTGGATCTCCCTTTGGAGAATTTGACAGAATTCAACATTATGGCACAGAAAGAAGAATGTGAGTGGCAGGACTGTCACATAATGTGATTCTGGTACCAGCAGCTATAAAGAGCAGTGTTCAGTGCTTTTTGTTTCTGGTAATGAGTTTGAGCTTACTGAATTCAAAAAGGAGCACGACTTAAATACCACTTCAGCTTTAATAGTAATAAAGCAGATGAGATGAAAGATTATGGAACATTATACTAGAAAGAGAAGTGGAAATTTTATTTGATGACAGAGTTCTGGTGCTTTGTAAGGAAAACTTGTACAAAATCTATGAGCACTTTGCTTGCTTGCTTTTTCCTTTCCTGCTGTTTCAATAGCAATTCCATCAACTGATTTGTGAATCTATATAAACTCTGCAGCTGTACTTAAATCCAATTTCAAAACACTCTGACTGATTAGAAACACCTGCTGCATTTAACTTTTTACCTGGGATTGCTTTTTTGCTTTGGGAAAGGCAAAGCTTTGGATTCTCTATCCCTCTTTTAGATGCAGGGTCTTCAGTGCTCCTGTTTCTCTAATGTAGGAATTGTGGTTTTGTAGGAAAAATCAGAGCTCCACGTTTGAATTTCATAGAAATAATCATGTGGGAAAAAAATGGGTGACTAACATGGGAATGCTCTGTGTGGAAAGGACAAACCAAACAGATCTTCTGGGATCTGCCTGGGAAAAGTGGCCCTGAGCTGTTAGAGCCAACAGAGAGCAGGCAGAGGGTGGCCAAAGGTGCAGATTGTTCTGGTGACCAATTCCTGCTCAGCAGAGCCCAAAGTACAGGTGCTGCAGCCAGGGAGTCTCACTGGGGTTGTGCTTACTAGCCAGAGTTTTTATCTGACAGCAGCTTTTAAATCCAAAAAGATACTGATCTCGAATGAATAATAAATGAATAAATCTGAAAGCAGGTTGAGAGTTGTATTGCTTGTGTCCTCCTTACTCTAGGGCCCACTTGGAAAACCAGTGTTATTTTTTTTCCTGAAGGCTGAAGTAGTGACTTAAACCAGAATATTTCTGATAAATAAAGAGCAGAAAAGATACTTCCAAGATCAGAACAGCAGAGGCAGAAATTGTATGTGTTTCTCTTGGTTTTTGTTCTGCTTGGTTTTTTTCCCTGAACACTGACATTTCCTTCTGTTAATTTTTAATTTCTGTCAGTTGTCTAAGGGAGGAATTTGTTTTTTGGCATTGATCTCTTAAAATGAAGGGCACATGAAGGGAAAGCACCAACCTTGTAGATGTGAGAGGGATCTGGCCTGGGTTGTTGCACTGATCCCAGCTCATTCCCTGCATTCATATTTCAATAGATCATAGCTTTATTTATTCATATAGGAATGGGTCCATATTTATCCTCTACTGCTCTGAAAAGCTGCTTTTAAAAAATGCTGCTATAGATCACAACAGAGATTTGTCTGGTTTGAATTTCTGGTTTTCTCCCAGATAATTGGTCACCCAAGCAATATTAGATCAATTAATTACTGTATGGGAGAAGAAAAAGCCACAGTTCAATGGATCATTGATCTTTTTGTGCCAGAGATGAAAACTTTGTTTCTAAGCAGCTTTTCAAGCTTCTATTTACTGATAAGTGTTCAGTTTGAAGTGGATTCTGGACTTTGTTCTGTGCTGGTCTGTGTTTGTAGGTGTATTCCATGAAACACAAAATTCCAGGAATTGGTGTGGATAAAAATGGCAGTGCCTGTGTGCTGGCAGGGGGAACTGTTTTGACTTGTTTTTAAAAACAACCTTGGGTGCTTGTTCCAGAAGAAAGCAAGGACAAAGTAGCTAAAGTTTGGAGTGAGAGTTCAGCTTGGTAACTTGTGAACTTTCAGCCTAACCCAGTGCCAGTTTTGGCCTTTCCTAGGGAGGGAGGGTGAAACTTTTAACAGCTCACACCAGCAATTTGTCCTGCTGATGGGAAGAGTCAGAGCAGCTTCCAATGCCTTTTGAGCTGGAATGAATGACATGAATGTATTGATTGTGTATGAGTGACTGATCTCCAGGAATTTGGTGCTGTCAGATGTGCACATTCCAGAGCTTTTGGGTTAATACTTGTTCCAGTGATTCATGAGCAGAATCTGTAATGTGTGCAAAAAGCACTAATGAAAAGTGCACTCTTGGTCACAGTGTGCAGAAGTCCTGGGGGACTTGCAGCAGTAAATGACATTGGTTTCATATTAAATGTTCAGCCTAAGCAGAAAAATCATCGGGATCAGTTTCCCAGCAGTCCTGGATCTACAAGGAGACTGATGTTCTTTAATATCTTAAAATATTCTTTGAATGCTGCTGTTGCAGTTTGTCAGTTGGAGAAAGGCTGTTTGAAGTCATTTTCATGAAAGTGATGAGCTGCAGGAAGAAAAGATTTAAAGAAAATTTTTAGAAATATACATGAAAACATCCAGCTGGCAGTGGATTATTTGAGCATGGCATAAACATAAATCCAGTATCTGGTAATGATTATGTATCAGAAATATGCTTGTAATTAATTGAAAGAGAGAGAAAAGCAATTTTTTTTTCTGGAAGAGACAAACCTAAGAAGAACCATAGTTATGAAGGCATCATTGTAAAATCTTTCCTCCTTTATTTTAAATTAAATTCTTCTTTAGAACAGAGTTTCAAACATCTTTTCACTGGAGTGAATTGGTGTGGATGCTGGGGGAGCTGTGTGTAGTGAGTAAAAATGCCTTTAATGGATTACTGCTTGGATTAACCTACCCAAAGGGGGTAAATCTGCTGGAGAGAATTGGTGTGGATGCTGGGGGAGCTGTGTGTAGTGAGTAAAAATGCCTTTAATGAATTTACTGCTTGGAGCAAACTACCCAAAGGGGGTAAATCTGCTGGAGTGAATTGGTGTGGATGCTGGGGGAGCTGAGTGTGGTGAGTAAAAGTGCCTTTAATGAATCTACTGCTTGGAGCAAACTACCCAAAGGGAATAAAGCTGCTGCCAGGGCCCTGCAGGGTGGGCTGTGCTTCACTTACCTGCTCAGGTGGGCTCACACCTGTGGCCTGGGCTGTTCTCCCTGCTTTGTTCTGCTCCTGTGCCCATCCAGGGTTCTGAGGGAGGCAGATGAGTGTGGATGTGCAGGGTTGGGCTGTCATTTAATGTCACTGCTGTCAGCCCCAAGCTGGTCACTTGGTGCCATGGGAATGCTCTCTGTGCCTGCAGGGAGCTGCTGCACTTCCAAGGGGATGGTTTTGTATAGATATTTATACATTTCTTTGCACTGGAGGGCAGCAGAAAGGTGGAAGTCATTCAGAGTCACCTCCTAAGCAGCAGCTTTCTGTCTGTCTGTCCTTCCATGAGAATACTCTGGAACAAGGCCTGAGAAGTGAACCTGGCTGCCCATGCTCTGCCAGAATTGCAGTGTTCTCAACCAGACTGTTCATGGCCTGGCTCAGGAGGTGTCTGGGGGGCCCTGGAACCTCTGGCACCCTCAGGGGCTGGCTCTGAATAGTTTGGGTTTCTCCAAGGAGCTCCACCTTTCCAGCTGCCAGCCCTTGTTCAGTGGGTGCCAGAGCAGGTTTAGCAGCTCTCCAGCAGGGATTCCCTGTCCTCTCCCCAGGAGACTGTGAAGATCTGTTAAACTTCCCTTCCTCTCCCCTGGCCCTCCACCCTCAGGCCTCTTGGCAGGTTTTTGCCAGCTTCAGGCCAGCTCTGACCTCTGCTCTCATCCTGCTGCTGGCTCTTCCTGAGTGCCCCAGCAGCACCCTGAGGTCGGGGAGGAGGAGAGCTGAGCATGGTGTGTGTGGTACCTCCATCTCCTAGGGAAAGAACTCAGCGCCTGGGGATGTGCAGGGTTGGGCTGTCATTTAATGTCACTTTTGTCAGCCCCAAGCTGGTCACTTGGTGCATGGGAATGCTCTCTGTGCCTGCAGTGAGCTGCTGCACTTCCAAGGGGATGGTTTGTGAGCAAACCCAGCCTGGCAGGCACTGAACCCTCAGCCAAAAGAGGTGGCAAACCCCAGTGATGGCAGGAGAGAGCAGGGGAGGGGGGACTGTGCAAGGCATGGCCAGTTCTGGCACTGTGCAGCACTTGTGAGGCAAAGACCCTGGGAGAGAAGGCTGCAAATGCCTAATTAAAGATAGAACTGACATTTGGATCTACAGAGGCTGAGAGCAGTTGCTGTCTGTGTTTTCCTGTGTGTGCAACACCCTTAAAATACATTGCTGGGATCTTCCCTGGTAGCTGTGCCTCAGTGTGCAGGTTTGGGGGAGACAATGCCCTGAGAGCAGGGAAGTCACTTTTTGCAAGTTTAAATTCTTTGTCATTTCCTGCTTTCTCTGGATTTTTTCAGGAACTGTTGGCAGCATATCAAAATATTAAATAGAAGGGCTGGAGTGTTGGGGTGTTGTCAACTTCTGTCAGCAGGGACAAGGAGATTTTGGTGGCTGTCCTGCAATTCCTTAGCTCAGCTCAGCAGAAAAATCAAGCTGGGCTCTTCTTTTTGTTTAGTTTCATCTGTTAGCTGGAAGGGTGAAACAAAGGAGTTTCCCATAGGGGTTAAGTTAAGAGAAGCTCTCTGGGTTTCATCTTTCCCCTCTTATCTAAGAGTTTATCTCAGTTTTTATTGCTGCCATCTCAGTAGTTACTCTTTCAGCTGCCATGTGCATTATGTGGGTGTTGTAACTGAACATAACTTGTTTTTCACCTTTCTGGTGCCTAGGAATTGTGAGATGTGTGGTGAACTTGGTTGTATTCCTCAGTTTTATCTCTCATTTTTCAGAATGTCTCCGTGTCTTCCTATTCCTTATTCCCTTTTTTACATCAGATATAAAACTCTTGTCATTTATGTGCCATGGATTGAAAAAGAAAAAAAAAATCCAAGTATCTCAATCCTGTTAGATGACTGGGCATGGAGTTTAAATCTTACTGACATTTAAACATTTGGAACTTTTGGACAACTGGACCTGCAGAGCTGATGGATTAGGGGGTGGCAGGAGGGGAGGTGAGGCTGTGCTGGCAGTGAGGGAGATATTCAGGAACTGGCTGGAAGTTCCCTTTGAGGCTGAGGTTCTGCTGCTCTGGGCTTTGCCTGTGGTGGTAATGACTTCACCTAAACCAAACCTTTCTCTGGAACTTTGTTGTTGTTGTTACATTTCCTTTCTGGCTGCTGGTCAGATCTGGCTTGAGGTCTGCACCAGAGGTACTTGCAAATGTGCTGTGAAGGAAAACACTCTGAAATTCAGCTTATCCTTCTGGGCACCCCAGAATGGACCTTTAACATTAGTGGAGATCTTTTTTATCCAAGAATTCCATTGTTTTAACTCTTGAACTGAAACAAACGCTGCTGCCTTTTCCCTGACATAAACATGAGGAAATGTATTGGAGGGCTCAAACAATTTGCAGCAAAGGAGGTGCAGGACCACACATGAGATGAGACTTGAGCAGCTGCTGACAGGTGCTCAGTCAGTGCTGGGTGTTCTCAATCAGGTTGTTTGATTTCAGCTTTGCTTTTGCCTAATTTTGAATCAGATGTTTGAGTATAATTTGGAGTTCAAGCTGCATTGCAGTTGGGATATCTGGGGCAGAAATCCAGTGATGCCTTTACCTTTGTCCCTGCATGTGCAGAAATCAGTGCTGCCTTGGAAGTGTGCAGAGGGAGAGGGTTGTTGGTGTCCTTGCACTGGGAGATGTTTGTAAAATCATAAAGTGGTTTGGGTTGAAAGGGACCTCAAAGCCCATCCAGTGCCACCCCTGCCATGGCAGGGACACCTCCCACTGTCCCAGGTGCTCCCAGCCCCAATGTCCATCCTGGCCTTGGGCACTGCCAGGGATCCAGGGGCAGCCCCAGCTGCTCTGGGCACCTGTGCCAGGGCCTGCCCACCCTCACAGGGAACAATTCCTAATTCCCAATATCCCATCTAAACCTACTCCCTGTCAGTTTGAAGCCATTCCTTGTGTCCTGTTAATTGTAAATAATCCCTCTCCATCTTTCTTGTTGGCTCCCTTCAGGTACTGCAGGGTTTCAGCTGGGTCACTCTGGAGCCTTTTCTTTCTCAGGCTGAACAATCCCAGTTGTCCCAGGTTTATTTGTGCTGAAATACAACTGAGCATAGTGGGTGTGAAGGTTGAGAAATATTTTTTTGCTGTTTCACACTATGTAAATTGTGATAGTATTTAAAAAAACCTAAACAACCAAAGCCTCAAAATCAGTGATAAAAATAGATTCCTTAATTAATTCTTTTCATTGTAATTCCTGTTGAGTCTCTTTTCTTAACAGTCTGGGCTAGTGCCTGTGTGGCATATCTGGTTTTCAGGACTGTTGTGCTGGCCTCCTCCAGAGCTCTTTATTCTGGTGACCAGGGAGGGTTAGGGTGGAGATCAGGGAAAGGTTCTAGCCCAGAGGGTGCTGGGCACTGCCCAGGGAATGGGCACAGCCCCGAGGCTGCCAGGGGTGGGATTTAATTATACTATTAAATACCAGGGTGGGATTGTTGGAGTGGCTGTGCAGGGCCAGGAGCTGGGCTGGGTGATCCTGTGGGTCCCTTCCAGCTCAGGATATTCTGATTCCATATTCTGGGCACCTCTCTGAAAGCCCCCCAGGCACTGATGATGTAGATTCCCCTGCTGGTGAAGTGCTGTGTGTCCCTGAGGTGTTACACATCTCTTGCTGCTTGTCTGTGTGTATAAAGTGAAATGCTTTCAGGAGCTGGCTGATTGTGCAGCTGTGGGTGAGCTGGACCTGCAGTGTAGCTTGATCACCTCACCAGGCAGGGCAGCTCCAGATGCTTCCAGAAAAGGCTGAGATTTGCTGTGTGAGGAGGAGGAGGCAGCCCCACTCCAGAGGGAAGGACGTGGCCGTTTCCCTGACTCTCCCAATGTTCCTTAGGCTGCACCAATGGAGCACATCCAGGGAGCTTGGAAGACCATCAGCAATGGCTTTGGGCTGAAGGATTCTGTCTTTGATGGCCCCAACTGCATCTCCCCCACCCTGGTGCAGCAGTTTGGGTACCAGCGCCGCGCGTCCGACGACGGCAAAATCTCGGATACGTCCAAAACCTGCAACACCATCCGCGTCTTCCTGCCCAACAAGCAGCGCACCGTGGTGAGTGGGGGCTGCCTGCAGCTCAGAACTGCTCTCCTGCTCCCACTCCCTGCTCCTGCCACCAGAAATGCCCTCCTGAAGGGTCTCACTGGGGTTGAGTGATGCTCAGCAGTTGGTTGGTTTTAGAGGATGTGGTTTATTTTGGATCTGTATTTTGAGAAGCTCTACTGCTCTGTCTCAATGCTGTGAATTTTCTAAAGCACATGAGCATGTTGCACATGGAAAGGTCACTGTTGGATGACCTAAACAATGATGCCTGCATGACACTTCTGTCATTTTCCTCACTTGAAATGTGGGGGTTAAAGCTGAAGTGAAACTTGTTGAGGGAACACTTCTGTTCAGTTTCTTGGAGCTGAGTGTCCCTAATAATAGTCTTACTCAAAGTTTCTTGAAATCTAAATTAAACCTTTTTCTGTACTGGGGGGGTAGCTCCATTTGCCTGCATTTCTCTTCCTTCTGTAGGCTGCCTACTTGTGTAAAATCCTGTTTCATAGAAACTCAGAAGTCATAAAATGCCTTCAGAATGTCCTTTGCAGGAGTGCACTTTGTGCAGCTTTCCTGGAATTTCTTAAAATGACAAAATGGTCTTGGAAAAGCCTAAAGGAGCTGCAGCAGTGTGTAAATGCTTTGTTGTTCTCCCCTTGCTGCCAGGTGAACGTGAGGAATGGGATGACCCTGCATGACTGTCTGATGAAGGCTCTGAAGGTCAGGGGGCTGCAGCCAGAGTGCTGTGCAGTGTTTCGACTTCTTGCTGAACCGAAGGGGTAAGAGGGAGACTTCCTCCCAGGGAGTGTAAAAATCTTGGGTTTGGAATAGCAGCAGTGATGTTTTCTTCCCCTCTGGCTGATTTCTTTTAAAGCAGTTTGGTTGTGAGCACTTTGTGTTGCTTTCTTTGCCTTTTTCTAGGGTAACTCTGTCACCTTTCTGTGTATTGGCAATTTCATTTTTGTTTGAAAGCTAAATATTGAAAATATTTAAAATGGAGGGGTTCCCTCAAGTGCTTGCAGCCCCTTAGTGAGGGTTTTGCCATGCTCTAGATGAAGTGATGCCTTCCTTCATGTTTGAGGTGCATTTCTGTGCTGCCTTTATAGATGGTAAATTCAGTGCCAGGGATTCTTAGCCCACTTCCCTGAACAGTTCTCTGTGCTCAGTTTTAAGGCTCTGCTTTCCTCTACAACTTCCCAATATTTGGATTTCAGTCTCACTTCAGATACTCCTTATTTATTTGTAGGACTGGGGGATGCTACTATTAAATACCAAATGATTGTCCTACAAGCTGAGGGAGTGAAGGTATCTCATGGAGTTAATGCACTTCACACCTCTCAGGCTTGGCCTTAAAGCTCCCTGCAGCCTCAGGCATTTGTGGGGTTACATCTCTGAGCAGCTGAGGCCATTCTGGGGTCACCAGTCCCTGCCCAAGCACCTAAGAATGGATTTTGTGTCACTCATGATTTCTGTTACATTTATAAGGGTATTTCTGTGACTCCATTAAAGCTTCCAGGTGCTTTATGTCAAATATTCTATAAAGAAATAACATGTTAAAAATGAGCAGAAAAAGAGGTGACTTGGAATATATTCCAAGTTGCCTCTGATTTTTTGAGTGAAAGACACTGAGATCTGTCCAGCTCACTGTAAGAGGTTAGCTATGCTCTTTTGGCTATTTGTTCTCAGTTTACTCAAGAAAACTCACAAAACATAATTGTGGATGAGGCCAGACCTCTCTCCAAGGTGATTTTGTTGTCCCCATTTTCTCTTTCAGAAAGAAAGTGCGTTTGGATTGGAACACAGATGCTGCCTCCCTGATTGGAGAGGAGCTGCGAGTGGACTTCCTTGACCATGTCCCACTCACCACTCACAATTTTGTAAGATTTTCTTTATTCTGCTGAGAATTTCATCAGTTGAGCCACAGATTTGGCCAAAGAATGTTTTGGGCATCAGAAAGCTTTTGGCTTTCTGGACACAGGGATTTTCAGAAGTTGGGGTTGATTCCTTCACCCCTGTTCCCCACCAATTCCATTCCCTAAATATCGATTTGCAGTGAAATGCCAGAATTGTGATTATTGCCCTGGGGATCCCCAGGTGTCACAGCCTGTCCAAGCTCACATTGTGCATGTTCTTCACAGCTCTGATGAGTGCCATTTTTATTTTACATAAATACCTGTGTCTGTAACTGTTGTGGTAAGATACCCATGTCTTTAAAGTCTAGAAAAGGCAGAAAATTTGCATTTTCTCTGTCTCATCAGTCAAAAAAGGCTGGATAAGTTCAGCAGCTTTACTGGACTGGTGGTCCAATGTTTATTTGTGCTGTTAATTCTGCAGGTAATGACATTATTTTGTGAGCTAATGCTGCTTTGTAATTTGACAGAGTGTTCTATGGGGGAATGAAAGGCTTTACTTTGTAGTTCCTTCTCAAAAATGGATTATTTATTCCACACAAAACAAATAAGTAGAAGGTGGTTTTGTGCTTTGTAGGTTTTTTAATTTTTAAGAATTTTTAATTTTTTTTTTTTTTAAGAAGAGATAATGCCCAACTCCTAACAGTTTTACCTTGCATTATTGTCTTCTCCTTGGGAAGGAACTCTGTTCCCATATTTTAGCTTTCTTCTTGTTTTGTTCTAGAAATCCATTGTGGTAATCCTAAGTCCTAAAGGATTGTCCTTTACATCCAGTAGAAAGGTTAGGATTGATTTGCAAAACCTGAAAGTCATTTTACTGCTACATTACATTAAAAAAAATTACAGAAAATGTCATCTGCAGTTGGTCAGCAGAAAATGAATATTTTTCTCCAGGTCTGGAAGAAGCTAAAATTTGGAACCCTCCTCCCCAGTAGGTTCTGGAGGAAGAAACCACTTGGTTCATTTTAATCTTTTCATACTCCAGAAGCTTTTAAAAAAACAAAGTAGGCTGCCATTTAAATAAGTACAAATTCCTTTTATTTTGATTACTAAGAAATGTATTTCTCATGCAAGGGGTATTGGTTAGTTGTAAGCACCAAGAGTTTTGGCTAACAAAAAAAATGAGCTGGGCCTTCCAGTCTGATCCTCTTTCACCTCTTTGGTGCTACTGGAAACAAACACAAACCTCAGCTCTTGGCTCACACAGCTCTGTCACCTTGCTGAGCAAAAACATCATTTTTGCATTTAAAAGAACACTTATTCTTTTCTTTTTCTTTGTTTGTTCTATAAATAAAGCCTTCAGTGCTTCTGGACTTCCCAGGTGTCCAACCAACCTGGAAATCCACTCTAGAATATTTGAGTGTGGTTTTAAGCTCAGTAGCAACCTGGGGGCTCTGACAGCATTTTACCGTGGTTATTTATTTCTTTTGGGCTCTGACTGTCCAAATGTCAGTTGATGAGCTGATTAAGAGGTAATTAGCTGGGATTAATCCCTGGCTGTGTTTTCCAGGCCAGGAAGACATTTCTGAAGCTTGCCTTCTGTGACATCTGCCAGAAGTTCCTGCTCAATGGCTTCCGCTGTCAGACGTGCGGCTACAAATTCCACGAGCACTGCAGCACCAAGGTGCCAACCATGTGTGTGGACTGGAGCAACATCAGGCAGCTCTTGTAAGGACTGCTCCTCTCTATTGCAGCAGCAAGTCTGGCTGACACTTGGTGTTGTGTCTCTGATCACAGAGATCCTTCTGGGTTGTAGGGAAGGCAGTCCCTGTGAGCAGAACTGTGGGTTGAGCTCATGAAACAGCCAGCAATGAGTGTCTGTTCCCAGGGAAAAGGCCGTGCACATCAGCTGCAGTTTGTTCTTGCTCTGGATTTTAATGCTCTGGGACAAGCAAACAAACACCTTGATTGGCCAGGCAGTTACTCCAGTGCCCTCTGTTTGAGCAGGGGACAGCAATTCCTCCCACACAACACATGTTAGGAATCAGCCAGGCCATGATTCAGTTGGATTTTAGCTGTTTAGTGTTCACCTGTTCTACACCTCAGCTTCTGACACTGGTGAAAATGGTGAGAAAACAGATGGAGGATAATACTTTCCTAATACCAGTTACAAAAAGTTGAAAATGATTATGTTAGAAGTCCTTTTATGCAAAAGAGTTAAAGCCTGTAATTGTTCTAATGTTTCTTAGTGGTTGTAATTTTTTATAACTAAACTTGGTCATGTGGTTCTGCATTTTCCCATACTAAGAGAGTGCAGGATGACTTGTGCCACTTGGTGCTACCTGGTTTGAATAGAACTTAACTGGGTCAAGTACCCTTTCAGGAAAATCTCAAGTCTGATATAGAAAGATTTTGTCTCTCAAGTTTGGAGAGAACACGTAGAACTTTTCTTTGGGAGTCTGAAGGCAGAGATTTTAGCGGTACACAGAGGAAAAACACGATGTAAAGATAGGAATGTGTTCATGAAGTTAATCATGCTGCAAAGAAACAGCCCTTTAAAATTTCAGCTTTCAAGAGCATTGTACAGGAGGTAGTGTAGCAGTTGAAGTTGTAATTGTTTTTGTTGATATTTCAGATTGTTCCCAAATTCAAATATCAGTGACAGTGGTGTCCCTGCACTACCTCCCTTGACAATGAGACGGATGCGGGAGTCTGTCTCCCGGATACCTGTTAGGTAAGCTTGTATTTCCTGTCATTTCTCTTTTGGGAAATACACTTCTCTCAAAGCAATCCATCCAAAGCAGCCAGAGACCCCCAGCTCCTCCAAAGCAGAGCAATCTGATCCAGGGTTGGGATGAATGTGCAAGGCAGCAACACCACTTCATCACAGACAACTCTTTCTTGTTCTTAGATCCACCAAAGCATTGATTTCAGATTTCATAGTTTCAAGTTTTAGCCTTAAAATGTTAAGGTAGAGTATTAAAGGCTTTTTGGAGACCTTTGTTTTCCTGCCTAAGAAAATCCAAGGCTCCCTTTTGGTATTTTTGTGAATTCATTTTATTTTATCTGATCAGGTAGTGTGCATCAAGAGTTTGTGTCTCGTGGTGGATGATTCACATCATAACTAAAATAATGCTCTGATATTCTGATGACAGATAGGAGTTTAAGGAGACAACAGTGGGAACTGAAAATATGCTCCTCTTAAAGAAAATTCTCATACCTAAAGAGAACATGCCTGTAGTTTTAATTCATGCTGAAATGAAACTTGTGTCCCTTTCCAAGGGGCCTGTCCCCTGACCCTAACACGTGCCTGTATTCTTTCCCTTGAAATTCTAGAGGCTGAAGAGAGCAGGCCAGCTTTTGTTTTTTCTGCACCCATTTGAACAATCTGGGCAGGAATGAGGCACAGAGCACGTAGCTGACTTGTAAATGGTTCTATGTCTTTATTTCTTTGTTTTAATGGGAACTGCACCAGGAATTGATCTTTGCCATCTTACTCTTATTTCCAGTGTTGTTGAACAGTGAGTTACTAACTTTATAGATCTTTTGTGAGGGCTGGCCCATTTCAATTAAGATACATTTGTGTTTTGGGATCCTAATGGTCTGAGTGGCCTTAGCTGTGATTTAGAACTCTTTGTTGAGCTGGATTTTAGCCTTGGCCTCCTTTTAACTGGTGTTGGGTTTCATGACTTCCTTGCTGGCTGTTCTGTGCAAACCATTGAACAGTCTTGCAAAGCTTTACAAATTCAGGGCTCAGCTCTTAAGCTGTGCATTTAACAGGCTTGAAATGAGCAGTTTGTTTAGTTTCACAGTCCTGAATTCATCTCTCAGAGGCAGTATTTTGTCAGTGTATTAAATGTGATTTGATGGGGATTGAGGTGAACTGTGGCAAAGTTCCTAACAGCAAAACCAGACCTCAGCTAAACACACTAATTAAATATGTGAGCTGACAAGATCTTCAAGTTTTTCAAATTTATTTCTTAGATTAAACTGGGACTGATTCAGCTGACCAAGTAGTTTAGTTGATGTGTAAATCCCAGCTTTTTCTCTGCTTGGAATTGTGTGTATATTGCTTTTGGACAGGTTACATTGAACAGTGTTTTTCACTTGCCAGAGGGGGAAATAAAAATAACCACAACTCTCCCTTTGTCTCTGTTTCCTTCTCAGCTCCCAGCACAGGTATTCTACACCTCATGCCTTCACTTTCAACCCATCCAACCCTTCCTCTGAGGGCTCTCTGTCCCAAAGGCAGCGCTCCACATCCACCCCCAACGTGCACATGGTCAGCACCACCATGCCCGTGGACAGCAGGATCATCGAGGTAACAGCAGGGCTGCCCTGGGGCTGCACTGCCCTGCCACAGCCTCTGTGGCCTTGCCTTCCTGCCTTCCTCCCCTCTGCTCACTGCCTGCCTCAGCTGCCTCACTGGGGAAGAGATCAGGAGACACCTTTGCATAGGAAGTTCATTATTAATTCTTGCAGTCTATCAACTTTGCTGCAGGAATTGGGGAATTCTAGGGGTGTGTCAAGAGGTTTAACAGTTAAGCTCAGTTTTGTGAAGAAATGCTTTTTAGATGTGTCTAAAAATGTTTTTCCAAATGTAAAAGTCTGGGTTTGTGGGGGAGGCTGGTGTTAATTTTCAGTCAGACTAAAGGTGCCCTGAGTCTGGTGTAGTTCTTGGGCTGGGAATGCTCAGGTCAGAGCTTCCTGGGGATCTGTTTTGTGTTAATTACACCTGAATGGAAATAATGACAGTTCTGGGCCTGTGGGCTGAAGCCAGTCTGTCTGAGACTATTCCTGCTGGTCTTCCCTTCAAACACCTTTTTTTTGTATTTTCCTACCTTAGACTGGCAGTGAGGGACAACTCTGGGAAATCAGGCCTAAAGTGGTTGGGTTTCTTTAATTTTGATTTGTGATAACCTTAACAAACTGGTGTGCAGGAAATGCTGAACTGCAGGACATGGGAGAGAGAGCAAGCACTGTTTGCTGCTTTTGCCTCTGGAATAGTTTAAAAACTCTGGAGGCCAAGCCAAAGCCTTTCACTGCTGAGCTCACCTGCATCTTCAGCTGCTGATTTATGGACTTGTGTGAAACCTGAAGATCCTCTGAAGGGAGTGAGAGTTCCTCTGGCCCTTGGAGCAGAGCAGGAGTGCCCTGCAGCCCCAGGAAGCATTTTTGGTCAGAGGCTCTGTGTCAGCTGCCTTTGTGTCCTCCCTTTCTCATTGGGTTCTTTGGCTCCCAGCCCTTTTTGCTGGTTCAGAGGCCAGGCTGACCATCTCTGATGGCACAAACCACAATGGAGCACTCAAGAAAATCTGAATTATTGATCTGGGTAGAGTGATGAGTCTTTAAGGAGACATTTTTTTTCTTTATGCAGAGCAGTAAAGACAGAAACACTTTCTATTCTGGATCTTCACATTACCATAAAAATAGTTGTTACATTCTAAAAGCTTTTCAAAGGCCCCAAAGCAATGCAGGAAGAAAGTAGCAGAGACTTTCTAGTAAACCAGGAGAAAAACTATAATAAAAAAATGCTTTACCCAAGGATAGATCCTAGTGAACCTCTGGGTTTGAGCAGGAATACTTAAAAAATTTATTGCACTTAATTATCATTTATCAAGCAAATTAGATTACTTTTTCTTTCATTTAGCCTAACATTGAATTTTTAGAAATATTTTTTTATACTTCCTCTGTTCTTTTCTTTTATCTCTTACTGTGTTGGCCTAGAATAACAGCCTGAATGCTTCTCCCAGCTCCTGGTGCAGACGCTTTTGTTTGAGGGGAAGAGTAGGTATTTCCTTGGTGCCTTCTGTTTTCTTGTCATTAACAGCATTGCTGTAACTTGTAAGCCATGGCAGTGTCCACCTGAAGTGTTGAATCTGGACCTGATCTGATGAGAATCTTGCCAGCATGTTTATACTCAAATATTGGGGCTGTTAATTGGAAGGGGCAAATTGATAAAGAGCTTCATGTTCAGTTGATCTGGCTGAATTCATCCTCCTCTGGATGGGAATGGGCTTGGATTAGAATGCATTGGGTCTCACAGCCTTTAAACAAAACCCTCTCAAAACACATCCATTGTGTGGCTTTTCCCTCTGGAAGTGGTTTTTATTGGCTGTACCCATCCAAAGCCCTGAGATGAAGAACAACTTGGACTGTTTTTATTTCCCATCAAAGTAAAGCTGACAGACTACAGCACTGGGGATGGTGTTACTTGTGTTGTAAGAACAGGGGTTTGGTTTGTTTGCTGTTGAAATCAGAAGCAAATAAACAAATATTCACATCAGGATTGAAGCTCCAAAATACTTTTTCAAAGTAAGAACTCCACATAGATAAGTATGAGAAACAATTTGAATTCTTTAGTCATCCTTTGCCAGCTTCCTTGAAAGCAGTTACATTCTCAGGCTGATGTACAAAACCAATCACTTGTGATTTGGGTTCTGAAAGGTTTTATTATCCTTAAAATAACCAAAATTAGTAAATGGAGGAGTTCTTCATTGGTTGTTCATGCAGATTTTAATCCACTCAGGTGTGGAGCAGTGGCAATCTGCAAGAATGCTGTACTTATCCAGCCTGGGTGAATGCAACTAATTAGCTAAAACAATGTATTTTATAACTGAACCTTTGCTAAGGATAATCTTAATTTGAAACTGTGGAGTGCAATGTGGGCTTGTTCTGTCCTCCTATGAAGTCTTACATTTATTATTCTACTAATTAGTTAGAGAATTTGCATTGACTTCTGTTAACTTTGACAGTGTTTAATCTCTCTGTAGTGCATGTTCTTGCTTTGTACTCACACAGTCCCTGGATATTTTCCCTTTCCTGTTTGTACTTTGGGATAATGCAAAAGGCAGGTGAGAAAAGCTGTGCAGTGCTGTTTGTCAGAGCTTAGTTCTCTCTTGTGCATGGCTGTAGAGTTGTGTTGTGCCCGTGGCATGAGGTGACACTTGTGGCACTGTCCTGGTGACCTGTGGGAAACACTGCTCAAATGCCAGATTCCCTGTGGGAATGTGCTTGGAAAAGGAGAGGGCTTTGTGTAGGGGCACTTGTGTAGCCTGTTTTGGGGGTTGAGGTGCTGTGTGCAGCTATTTCACACTGGGTGTTGAGGTGGAATATTTGGGGGGGTTCAAAGTCCTGCTTTACCCCAGGAGCTGTTTGGGGGTTGTGCCCTGGGGCCATGCCAGGAGCTCTGTCCACACCTGGAACACGAGCATGAAGTGCAGGGGGAGCGCAGACGGTGTTGCTGCTGCTGGGTCTTGTTTTGTGCCCTTTTCCTTTTTGGTAGCAGTCCTTTCAGTATGCTGTGAGCCTCTTCCCTGTGTTGGCAGAACTCACCAGTTGCATGGGTTTCCTGCAGGATTGGTGTGATGAGCAGATCCCCAATCCTGGAGCTGCTGGCCAGTGCTCTATTGCACTAAAACTGGCCCAGCAATTTCCACACCAGCCCTGCTTGTTCCTTTGTGTGCTCCTTGTTCCTTTATTAACTTTATTCTCCATTTCCTCTGTTGCAGGATGCAATTCGAAGCCATAGTGAATCAGGTATGCTTTCAAAATTGAACATTTTCTGATATGGTTTGATTTGGTTGTTCTCTTGTTCATCAACTGTTTTCTTGTATTTCTGTCTTAAAGCCTCACCCTCTGCTCTGTCTGGAAGTCCTAACAATATGAGCCCAACTGGCTGGTCTCAGCCTAAAACCCCAGTCCCAGCCCAAAGAGAGAGAGCCCCTGCATCTAACACACAAGAAAAAAACAAAATTGTGAGTATGGTGATGTTTGCTTTAATTCACAAATGAGTTTGCACTGTGCTGGGATGAATTTCTGCACTGAAGGGTGCAGGTGATCTTGGCTTGCTCTGCACTGTGTGTACAGGAGCAGTTGATTGTCATTAATTGGGGAATGATGGCACTGATGCCTTGGATTATAAATGCTCAGAACAAAGTGTTCTGGGTTGCAAATGAATTTCAGCCAGTGGTGTGACATTGTCAGTGCAGGCCCAATCTTTAGAGGTTGCATCCTTTTGATCCAGTTTTAATTTATTTCAAATTGGCTTCATTAGCACTGTTTGAACTGTGCTGTTTCCATAGAAAGGGGATATTGCCAATGCCTTCATTTCCCTTGGACAGTCAAATATCTCAGGGAAAAACAAATTTTACAAAATGCAGCTTTTCCCTCAAAGGTTTGATTTAAACTTAGGGGTGGGGGAAAGAAAGAAGAGTTAGAATAATAATTGATAATATCTTGAAATTTTTGAAGGCTTCTAAGCTTTCACAAGGAAAACAGAGTTGCTCAGTGGGATTCACAGTTTTTCCTCACTTAGACATTTGGGAATTTTGCTCTCATCTGTTTGGCTTATTCCATTTAAGAGTTCCAGAATTTTAGTATTGTGCCTTTGAAGAAAGCACTTTCTTAAATATTTCAGATGTTTTTAAATAATTGATCATAAAATATATGTTCCTTTTAGGATCTCAGATTAGGGTTTAATTTTCTAGTGCAGGTCTTCATGATAAACAGTTCAAGGCATCCAAGAAAAAGGGGGTGATTTTTTTTATTTGGGTTTTTTGCTGAAAACTCCCACCACCCTCCCAAACTGAGGAGAAAAACAAAAATCCAAACTGCAGGACCAACCCCTCGAGGTTTCAGGGGGAAATTATTGAATTGATTTGTGTGTGTATAATACAGGTGATTAAAAATGACCTTTCTGTGAATTGTTGTTGCAGAGGCCTCGTGGCCAGAGAGACTCCAGTTATTACTGGGAAATAGAAGCCAGTGAAGTGATGCTGTCCACCAGGATAGGCTCAGGCTCTTTTGGGACAGTTTACAAGGGCAAGTGGCACGGTGAGTCTGGAGCTGGGCAACATGGAGCTTGGGGTGCTGGGTGCCCAGCTGCCACCAAAGGGAAAAGGGATTTAGGGGTGCTGGGTGCTCATCTGCCACCAAAGGCACAGAGAAAATGGATTTACTCCTGCTGGGTGCTCATCCTTCACCAGAGGCACAGGGATGATGGATTTAGGGGTGCTGGGCACCAAAGGCACAGGGAGGATGGATTTAGGGGTGCTGGGTGCTCATCCTTCACCAGAGGCACAATGGATTTAGGGGTGCTGGGTGCTCATCCTTCACCAGAGGCACAATGGATTTAGGGGTGCTGGGTGCTCATCCTTCTCCCAAGGCCCAGGCAGAATCAGGATCTGCTGTGTGAGAGCAGCCCTGGGGTTCCAGCAAAGCACAGACCCCAACCCTCAGTCTCACAAGTGCCTGTCCATTCTCACTGCTCTGATCTCTTCACTCCCATGCTCCACACCAGTTTGCTTTCTGAAAGGGTTTGTTTTCTGTTAGCTGGGCAATTCCACAGCCTGCTGTTCAGTTATATTTAGCTTCTCTTCAAACCTTTGTGGTTTAATTAGCATGCTTCATTTCAAGGTGGGATGGAAAGGAAATCAGCATAAATAAATTGTGGAGTTTTTTCAATGAAAAAATAATGAATGTGAGAGTTTGATCTGTAGGTAGTGGGGATATTTTGAAAACAGGCACCCTGCAAAGCTGCAGAATTTGTTTCCAAATTCATGGCTTGTGATTTTGAACAGAAACACACAAAAACCTTTCCATGCTCTAATTTAAATGGCATTATTGTTAGAAAAAAAAAACCCTAGCAAAATAAATCTGGAAACTCACCTGCTGCCCTCTGTTTTTAATGAGTAAATACTTGCATGTCTCAAGGCCCAGATGCTGTCAGCAGCAAGGGAAGCACTATTGTTACACTAAAAGTCTTGAACAGTTTCTGATTTTCATTATGGAACTGAATGGGACACAGAAATCAAGAGGAAAATTAGTTCAGTCAGATCTTGTAATAAAACATAAATTCATATTACAATTTATTTTAGTAGAACATTCACACCTCTTCAAGTACCAAGAATTAAAGAAGTAAAGAAATTCTGCATGAAGGAGAGCTGTTGGGTTTTCTGATGTGCTCAAATGAAGTTTATATATAAAACACTTCAATATTTAAATTTGCTAATCAAACCACAAAGGTTGGTATACATATGTCCTGCAAAATGGATTCTACCCCAACATAGCCCTAAAAAATAGAAGGGAGGTGTGGGAATAATTAATTAATGGCTTTTTCCATTAGACTGAAATTCAACTCAATTAATTGCTTGACACCACAGGAATTTGTCTGCAGGGAAATCTTGACCCTTCAGTAGAGGTTCAGATGAGGAATTTGAATTGCATTGTTTATTTTTGTTACTTTGAGGAGGAGAGGAAAGCTGCATCTTCAGTAACTTTTGTTGTCATTTTATTTCCAGGGGATGTAGCAGTGAAGATCCTAAAGGTTGTAGACCCAACCCCAGAACAGTTCCAGGCTTTCAGGAATGAAGTGGCTGTCCTGAGGTGAGTTGGAGTTCCACTGCTAAATTCTGATATTCCAGCTGCTGCATTTGCCTCCCTGCAGCCTTCTGGCCCAATGTTCTGTGTGTGATAGGCACCAAAAGCAGATTTCCAGAGAAGAATAAAAGAGACAGTCCTAGTTCAGAGTATTTTTGTGGGCTCTTAACATTGCTCAGCCCACACTGGGCAGTGAAGGTGGGGATTAATGAATTCTGCCCTAATTCTCGCCACCAGACAACACTTGAACTGTTCCTCTTCAAATGGCACCATAATAATTTTTTTCCCTAAACACATGCACTGATCAGTGTAATTGTTCTCTGCTTTCAGATCCTCAGGTGTTTTAGTGTGTGTGATGTTACTCCTGAAAATGAACCAAGTAGATACATAACAAACCATCTCCTCATCTGATAATTCCTTTAGGGTTTGCAGCTATCTTTGGTTTCCCTTGGCATTCAGCCTTCCACCTAAAGCTGGGATTTTTCCCAGCTTCCAGGGTGTTTTCTGCCATTCCAGTAACTTCTAACCCCACTTGCAAGTGTGACTGTTGCTTGTTGATGTCAAATTCTTAAATGTTGATTTCAAATAACTAAAAGGGAGTATTGTAACTAAAGAGCAAAAGAGCAGCTGAAAAACAGAAAATGGCAACTGTGGTGTATTTTAATGATTTGTGAGCCCAAATTTCACTGCCACACCGGCCTGGGATTGCAGAGCTGAGATGCATTCAGCCAGGAGTGCCTTTGGAGCAGCCCTGGGGAGCACTTTTGGTGCAGCCCCTGATTTCTCTTGGTGCTCCTCTGTCAGGAAGACCCGGCACGTGAACATCCTGCTCTTCATGGGCTACATGACCAAGGACAACCTGGCCATTGTCACCCAGTGGTGTGAGGGCAGCAGCCTCTACAAACACCTGCACGTGCAGGAGACCAAGTTCCAGATGTTCCAGCTCATCGACATCGCCCGCCAGACTGCCCAGGGCATGGAGTGAGTGCCCTCCCTCTTCCCGCCCCTCTTCCTGCCCCTCTTCCCGCCCCTCTTCCTGCCCCTTCCCTGCCCCTTCCCTGCCCCATTTTATCAGCTATTTTATCTGCTTCTCCAGCCTGAGCTCTGCTGTAGTGCAGCAGATGCAATGCTGTTGTAAATTCAGGATGAGGGGGCTTTTCCTCCCCCGTGTCAATGTAACCCTGCAGTGTCTGACACACTGATTGATGCTCTGTGGGATCAGGGGTGGCTGCTCTGTTCCCCAGGACTCACCCAGATGGTTCTGGAAGCATTTCCAGCTCCCTGCTCTCAGCCCTGGTTCTGATGCTGGGAGCACAGGAGCAGCTGCTGCTGCCATAGCTCATTCCTTGGAGCTCAGGGCCCAGGTTTGCAGCCACTCTCCAGGAGCTGGCCAGGGTGAAATGTCCATTTGGAACAGATCCAGGAGCTGGCCAGGGTGAAATGTCCATTTGGAACAGATCCAGGAGCTGGCCAGGGTGAAATGTCCATTTGGAACAGCCACAATCCAGGAGCTGGCCAGGGTGAAATGTCCATTTGGAGCAGTCAGCCCCAGCACAGGGCACAGAGCTCATGGCTGTGAGGACAGCCCCAGTTTTCCAGGGTTAATCCATCCTCCCTGTGCCTCTGGTGAAGGATGAGCACCCAGCATCCCTAAATCCATCCTCCCTGTGCTTCTGGTGAAGGATGAGCACCCAGCACCCCTGAATCCATTCTCCCTTTGGTGAAGGGTTAATGGAATTTGTGCCACTCCTTCCTGGCATTTCTTCCCTGCACTGAGCACAGCTCCATTTCTTTGTTCCCAGAGTAGACTTGTGGAAAGCCAGCAGGGGTTGGGTGTGTAATAAACTGAACAAAGTGTCTGGGGGGAATGAAAATGCTGATTGTGAGCAGCCCTGCTAATGGCTGCTGTGCTTTTCCCTTCACAGCTATTTACATGCCAAGAACATCATCCACAGAGACATGAAATCCAACAGTATCCTTCCTGAGTCTCCATCCTCTGCTGGGAGGGATTTCTTGGGCATGGGGAGCTTGCTTTCTGTGGGGCTTTTACCACCTATTTAAAATAGATTGATATATATAACTACTAATGGGCAATCCCTGTTGATGAGCTAGCAGGGATTTCCACAGGACATCTGTGCTTGTTTGCCACACTTGGGATAAAGATGTGCTGCAGTTGTGCTCAGGAGTCTGTTATTTTACTGAAATGAGGTTTATTCAGTGCTCTGGGACCCACATGCTGCTCTCCCCCTTGGTGGGAGCTGTGTGTGCCTGTTCATCTGTGTGCACACGTGGGTTTGTTTCTGTCTCTTGGGTATTTTTAGTATATTTAGAACTCCTCACATAACTGGCAGAAAGGAAGCCAAAAGCCTTACTTTAAACTCAAGGAAAAGCAGCCTTTTACTATTCTATTTCGTGCAAAAATATAGATTCAGTAACACATCTGGAGTGAAAATGGTGGGAGCTGATTTCTTGCACCTTTGAAATGCCTGATTTTGCAATTACCAGAACATCCTTGGAGATGGGAACTGGGGCTTCCTTCCATCACATGTGACCAGGATGTTTTGGCAAATGCCATCATAAAAAATCTGCCAAGTTCAGTAGTTCCAGAATGTCAGTGGATTCCCTTTCCAGTTAAACAAAAAAAACCCAATTATTTTATTGTATAGGAGGTCAGAAATTTGTGATTCCTAGTAATGATGATCATTTTTGTGAATTAAGTTAGCTCTGCTCCTGACATACAAACATGACTGACTCTTTCTCATTTCTATTTCTGAATTATCTTCTTGAACTTGCAGCATTCCTAAGTCAAATCAATAAATGATCACTTCTTAAAATAACCCCAGCAAAGAAGGTGCTGATATCAGTGACAGATCCATGAAGGAGATAATTATAAATAGTGTGGATGTATTTGCAGTTAAAATCATAGTTAAACCTCAGGAGATCTGCCAGAGAACTTCATGGAAATAGATTTTATTTTTACATTTACTTCTCCTTGTAATTGTTTTTTTCTGAATTTTCTTTTCTGAGTTGTGAGACCTCTGGGCTCTTTCCTTTTCTCAGTTATTTAAGGAGCTGCAGCCATGGGTGGTAATGAACTGTTGATTTCTGTCCTAGCTCACCATAAAGATAAATCTACAAATGCTGTTGAACATCTGCTCTGGTTTAGTGTTAAATGTTAATTTCAAACCCCTTTTCCTTTGTTTCCCATACAGCTCCCAGCAGGTTTCAGTAAAACAGGCAGCACTTGACACTCAGGTCAGAAAATACAGAACTGTTGACTCAGTTTTGTGCAGTTTCTTTAACAAACCTACAGATATATTTCTTCATGAAGGCCTGACAGTGAAAATAGGAGACTTTGGCCTGGCAACTGTCAAGTCCAGGTGGAGTGGATCCCAGCAGGTGGAGCAGCCCACGGGCTCCATCCTGTGGATGGTGAGCACAGCATCCCTGCTTTGCAGAGTTCCCTCTGCACTGCCCCCTCAGCACTCACTCACTTCTGCCAGGCCTCTGGGGCTTTTGTTCAGCTGTAGGACAACTAAAATTGGGGATGAATTGTGCAAAGTAGGCACCAGGCACCCATGGACTCTCCACTGGGGCTTGGGAGTTATTTTAAATATTTAGGGCTGCCAGTAAATCTGGGAATGTGTGTTAAAAATGTCAGGATGCTTGGCTAAGGCTGCTTTGTGCTCTGGAAAATACACACATCACCTGAAACAGAGTTCCAGAAGCAGAAATGTTCTTTTCTGTAAAAAAATGATACAAAAAGTCACATTTTGAAAAACTTTCCGTAAAAGGGTTCAAAACTAACTTACCTAGTGGCATGCAATGTATTTGTGTACATGAAACAGACCTTGGGGAAAAAAAAAACCCTGCATATTTGCTCATTGCAGGCTTTTCAAAACCATTTCATTTATTTTAGTCATGTGTAGCCCATCCTTGCTGAGCTGTCACAGGAGGGGAGGTTGGTTCTGTTTCCTTGGAAGCTCCTGTGGTCCCTTATCAAGGTTTTTCTGCTGTTGTACTTTAGTGCTTTGCTTAATAATTCTGAGGGAATTCTTCAGGAGGGAGAAAAGATCTCAGCCAATGGGGAAGTTCTGGTGGTTCACACCTTGTTTTGCTCAGCCATCTGACAGTGTTTGTTTTAAGAAGCTTCATAATTTGCAAATATGTTCAAATGTTCCTGCATTTCTTCCCTGATCTGTTCAATATGTGCTGGTTTGTGTTTGGCTTTCACATTTCCTGACCAAATTTTGGTATCAATTTACAAGAGATGAGAGTTATGTATTTTCCCTTTTAACCTTGCTGCCAAGGTTGCAAATATCCAAATGTTGCAAATATCCAAATATTAATATTTTTTCCAATGGCAACATGCTTGTCCAAGTAAAGCATTGATTTTTTTGTGTGCTCTGAACTGTACTGATATTTTTAATAAGATAGGAGTAGCCTGAACTTCTCCAGAGCCTTAGGTAAACTCATCAAGCTTTGGGGGTATGTTAAACCAGGAAATATGAAAAATGCTCAAATGTTCCTGCATTTCTTCCCTGATCTGTTCAATATGTGCTGGTTTGTGTTTGGCTTTCACATTTCCTGACCATGTTTTGGTATCAGTTTACAATAAATTAAGAATTTTGTATTTTCCCTTTTAACCTTGATAGCAGCTTAAGAACTGCTGGTGAAACTCAGGCTCAGTTCTGTGTAAGGTGTAACAGGAGTCAGTAAATGTTGCAAATCCAAATATTAATATTTTTTCCAATGGCAACATGCTTGTTCAAGTAAAGGATTGATTTTTTTGGTGTGCTGTATTGATATTTTTAATAAGATAGGAGTAGCCTGAACTCCTCCAGAGCTTTAGGCAAACTCATGCAAGCTTTGGGGTGCCCTTTGCTGACTGATTCCCAGCTGAGCTCGCTGTGTGTGCTCCCAAATCCTCTCTCTTGGCTTGGTGCTGTTGTGGCTGCTTTGTTCCCTGCAGGCCCCCGAGGTGATCCGGATGCAGGACAGCAACCCCTTCAGCTTCCAGTCAGATGTCTACTCCTATGGAATAGTGCTGTATGAGCTGATGACAGGGGAGCTGCCCTACTCCCACATCAACAACAGAGACCAGGTAGGAGCCCTCGGGGGCAGCCCAGCTCATTCTGCCCATGGCACATCCCCTGGCCTGGGGAATGCAGGGTAAATACAAATGCAGCCCAGCTGAGGTGGTGCTGCCAGCCTGCCTGGTGTCAGCAGTGAATGTGGAGCTGAGAGATCCCTCAATATTGACAGTGCAGGTACTCAAAGGAAAAAATTCCTTGTTTATTAACATGTGAAGTGCCCTGTTAATTTATTCCCAGCTTACAGCTTCTGCTGCCCAGTAAAATACTGGTTTATACATTTGCAGTTATGGGAAATTCCCATTTTGGTGTGCAATATGCTGCTGCTACATCAGGAAGATTGGATTTGGTGCTTTTTACCAAGGGAAAACCCCAGTAACCATTGTCCAGCCTTGGAGTATTGAATACTCGTGTTTGGTGTGTGCTGTTGGGCAGCCCAGCCTGCAGGGCAGTGTTGGTGCCCTGTGGGACTGGGGTTCCTCACCTTGGGGGCACCACAGCTGCCCAGCAGTGAGCCCCCTGTGTAACCTGCTTGTGTGGGTGGCTGTTTTGCAGATCATTTTCATGGTTGGCAGGGGCTATGCTTCCCCAGACCTCAGCAAGCTGTACAAGAACTGCCCCAAGGCCATGAAGAGGCTGGTAGCAGATTGTCTGAAGAAAGTCAGGGAAGAACGACCTCTGTTCCCACAGGTGAGTGGGGTGTGCTGCCAGGGCCCTGAGGGCTTTGTGAGCAGCCATTGGGGCACACAGGACCTGCTCAGATGGAAATTCTGGCTAACAGCCAGTGCAGCCTTGCCCTGGTCCTGTGTTTGTTGGTAATGCAGCTCTGGGCAGTGCTGTGGTTGGACTGACAGTTCCTGGAGTCCATGGAACACAACCTGAGGCTGTGCTGGGCTGTCAGCACCTGAGACAAACCAAACCCCTCTCACTCCAGAAAAGGGAAATCTATCTCTGGGTATCCATTTCATTTCAGAGTTGAGGGAAATGAGGGGCCACTGCTCCTTTCCTTCCTCACCACTCTGAACAAGGAAACAAAATCCACTGGGGGATGTAAACTCGTGGAGCAATTTTTGGTATTTCTACAAGGGATGCTTTGCCTTTTCCTGTCACTATGGGGATGGAGAAGGTACTTTCTTATACTCATTAATTATGAGTAATTAATTAATTAAACATCAGCAATTTTGGAAAAACAACTTCTTGCTGTTGCAGTCAAGCATTGTTTAGGAAGTTCTTTTTAACTGTCAGGCAGAAGATGCAGTTCCTTCCCTGTTACTCTGCTGGAGGGTGGTTTAGACGCTCATTAATTGCTCCTAATTATCTGTGAACTGATGAAAAGCACCCTCCAGCCTCTGGCACCCCCTGAGGCCCTCACAGCACTGACAGTGCACAGTGGGCAGAGTTGGCTTCCTCCAGCTCTGATCTCAGTGCCCCACGGAGCATTAACATGAAACTTAACATAAAACTGGATAAGGACTGAGTGAACGAATGGATAAATGGATAAATGAATGAATGAAGGTTTGAATGGAAGCAGAGGGGGCTGCAGGCCCCACAGCCTCTCAGAGCTGCTCTTTCCCCCAGATCCTGTCCTCCATCGAGCTGCTGCAGCACTCTCTGCCCAAGATCAACCGCAGCGCCTCGGAGCCGTCCCTGCACCGCGCCGCCCACACCGAGGACATCAACTCGTGCACGCTGACCTCCAGCAGGCTGCCCGTGTTCTGAGCACCCTGCCCTGGCTCCAGCAGGCTCTTCTGAGTGCTCTGCCCTGGCTCCAGCAGGCTCTTCTGAGCACTCTGCCCTGGCTCCAGCAGGCTGCCCGTGCTCTGAGTGCTCTGCCCTGCTCCTGGCTGGAGCTGCAGGGGGAACTCGAGCTCTGCCTCCCTGCCTGGTGTCCAGGCTCCTCCAGCAGGACCCTCTGTGTCCCATCCCACCACGAAGCTGCTCTGGATTCGTGCAGTTCTCAGCCTGCAGGGACACAGCTCCTCATTGCCTTTGCTACCATCTCTTGTTCTGGGAGAGGTAACAGACTACAAATCAAGAGATCTATTACTATTTTTTTAATAGATGCACTTGAGCCTTATTTTCCCCTTCCCAGAAGCGATGGCTGTTAGTTTGGCAGTGGCTCTGGCTGGGTTTGCTCTGGGCTCAGTGAGTGAGGGGGCTCTGAGGACAGCTGATGTTCTGGTGCTCTGACTGCCCCGTGCCAAGTGTCACCTCACCCTGGGGAGTTGTGCCTGGAGTGGGAAGAGGAAATAACTCTGGAAATCAGCTCCTGCCTAAGAGCTTCACCAAGCCAATGAAATAAGTTCAAATGCTAATTCAACACAAAATAGTTTTGCAATAGTTTTGCACATAGAAGAAAAACTCTTGCAAAAGGATGGAATCTGTCGTGAATTGTCCTGCTCAGAGAAGGAGGTGAGCCAGTCCTGCTTTGGTCATCTTGAGAAGCCTCCCAGCTGCCTTTGGTACTATGGACCTGCTGTGCTGCAGCCCAGGCAGGGTGGGTGAGGAGGGCTGGGCTGCCAGAGGCTGGGGGTGTCCCCCTCCTGCAGAGAATGAGGATTGGGGGTGTCCCCCCTCCTGCAGAGGATTGGGGATGTCCCCCCTCCTGCAGAGGCTGAGGATTGGGGGTGTCCCCCCTCCTGCAGAGGCTGAGGATTGGGGGTGTTCCCCCTCCTGCAGAGGATTGAGGATGTTCCCCCTCCTGCAGAGGATTGAGGATGTTCCCCCTCCTGCAGAGGATTGAGGGTGTTCCCCCTCCTGCAGAGGATTGAGGATGTTCCCCCTCCTGCAGAGGATTGAGGATGCTCCCCCTCCTGCAGAGGATTGGGGGTGTCCCCCCTCCTGCAGAGGATTGAGGATGTTCCCCCTCCTGCAGAGGCTGCATCCAGCAGGAGCTGTTGTCCAAGAGATGCACTAGCAAGAGGAAACTGAGCATATACAGTTTTTCTTGTTGATTTGGGTTTTAATTTTGTTTTTATTGCTCCTGAGAAAATGCATTTATTGTAAGCCAAGGTTCCTCTGATTATCTTATTTTAATAAAATAAATTAAATTTTAGGTTTAAGATTCAATGTCATCATTTTAATATAGTCAGCCACAGTTCTGAGTGGGACATTTGGAAACTCAAGAAATGACATTCTGAATAGTTTTTAAAAAGTAACTGATAAATAACAGCAGTGCAAGTAAAAACACACTTGATAAAACCCCCTCTCCATTTCCAGTCACATGCCAAGGCAGTTTCTGTACTGTAGTGATCTTTGAGCAGCAGCAGCTTTGGACGCCCCCTGCCCTGCCCCACTTGGGCTCCATTTTCTCTTTACTGAGGTGCAAGGGAGGTTTTTGTGTGGGCTGAACTCCATGGAGGACAGCAACAGGTGGGTGAATCTAAAAATGGATTTTTTCAAGAGCAGTTGGTGAAATGTGGTTACTAGGGCACAAATGGGAGCCCATTTGGGATTTTGCCTTACTGAGGGTCAGGGAGTGGGGCCAGGGCTGGCTGTGCCCTCTGCACCCCAAAGCTCTGGGCAGAGCTGCTGCCTTTGCTGGGAACTGGGACAGTCCCTGGAATGCCCCAGGAGCCCCTGCAGCCTCTGCTCTGCAGCAGCAGCACCCACAGAGCTCCTGTGAAAGGGAGAGCCAGAGCCAGGCACCAGCTCCAGCTCATCCTCAGAATGTTCTGGAACAGGCCAAGGGCAGGATGTGAGTGCCTGGCTGATGATAACTGAGAGTGCCTGTGAGCTTTGCTTCCTGAACAGCAAACTGAGACTTGAAGTCTCCAGATAGTTCTGCATGGTTTTTAACAATATGATTGGATTTGGACTGCAACTCTCTCTAAACATTATTTCTCTCTAATTGTCACTTCATTATAACAAGCTTAAAACATGGAAGGAAAGCACCCACAAGAGGTAAGCTGCTTTTACTTTAACTCTGATTTCCCAAAAGAAACCATTAAGCTGTGATTTTTAAACCAGATCATGTGTCTCGGGAAAAAATGAAGGATTTTGGATAAATAGGTTTATTTTAACCAGCACTGATGTCCAGTTCAATGAAAGGTGCTGAGTGAAGAACTTAGAAACTCAGACATGGCAAGTCCCTGGTAGCTTGGAAAAACAAGTCATGGTTTTAATTTCAGACTATCCCTCCTGGCTTCTTGGTGCAAAGTAAATCAGGAATGTCCTGTTTAGGGTAAAGAACATCCTCTCCATTGATTTTTTTTTTTTTTTTAGTGTGTTCCTGACTATTTCTTTCTGGGGGGGGGAAAAATACATGTGCAGGAGCAGATGGAGATGAGCTTGAGTGGGAGGGTGAGGGCTGGGGATGTATTCTGGGGTACAAGGGGTGTTTGGATGTCCTTGACCCATTGCTGTGGGTGTGTGACATCCCCTCTCAGGGATAATTCATCTTCTGCTTTGTAATTAGTGCTGCCCAATTGCACTGATGGGACTTCAGCCCCTTGCTGGGCCAGTTTTCCCAAGGGAGGGAATTGATGATGTTACAGCCACTGCAAGGGCAGAGCTGGCTGTGCAGTGAGCACTGCCCAGAATCACCTGCAGGGGGGAAATGATGGGGGCTTCAATTCCAGCTGGGAGCAGAGGGGAGGAGCTGCTGAGGCAGCAATGCCAACAGCAGCTGAATGGATCATCCTGGATCACTGCTCTGGTGCCAAGAATCCCAGGCTGAGGTTCCTGCTGCTCCCTCCCAGCAGGGACCCAGAGCCTGCTGCCACCCCCAGGCTGGCCCTGGGTGCCCAGGTCTCTCTGAACACATTTGGGCTTCATCATTTCCCACCCCTGGTGGCTCAAGGCTGTGATCAATCACTGATTACAAACCTTCCTGCCCTTGGCCTTTCTTTCTTACACATTTTAAGTATTATTTTTATGCTTTTATGTTGCTATAGATAACAACCAAACCAGTTACACACCTGCCTTCCATTGCAACCCAGGTGCTGTAAAACAAACCCCACATCTCTGTTGGTGTTTGCAAACAGTGCCCAGTGATGTTCCAGGGGCTGAGTCAGTGACAGCTCCTGCTCAGCTGTGTCCATGCTGTTGTTACTCAGCAGCCACTGCAGTGCTCACTGAATTGTTGGTTTGAATTCCAAGTTAGAACAGTTGACTTGGCAGAATTAACTTCTGCTCCCAGATTTCACAATCAAACTGCCTTTGCCACACCAACAGAAATCACATTTGTAACAAAGTCAGAATTCAGTACCAGTTCTGTTACCTCAGCAGAGATGTGCATGAATCCCTCAGCCCTCCTGGGCCTTGCTGGGGCAAAGGGGAGTGGAGGCTCTGAGAACACCTCACTCCTCTCTGCTGCAGCTCCAGGGAGTGCAGGAATCTGTGCAGCTGCATTGCCTGGGCAGCAGGAGCCACTGCTGCCTCTGAGCACTGGGATTGCTGTGAAACAGGCTGATTACACTGGGATTAGGGTGAAACAGGCTGATTACACTGGGATTGCTGTGAAACAGGCTCATTACACTGTAATTAGTGCAAAACAGGGCTGGGAGCACCTGGAGAGCCAGGCCTGCCCAGAGAATCCACCAGCCTCTGTGAACTCCAGCTACTACCTCAGGCATCATTACCAGCTCCTTCTTAAGGAGAAAACCCTACACTGCCCATTATTCCCAGTGGGTTTTGTAGTTTTACATTTAGCTGATTTAGTGGAGAAAAAAACCCCAAAGCACCCAAACTCTAATTAGCAACAGTTTTTACCAGCTGAAGCTTTCACTGGACCTGTATTTACACTACCACTCAGCTCACAAGACAGCAGATGTCAGGCCAGAGAGGGAGAAAACCCTCCTGGGATTAAGGGATTTTTTTCCATGCAGCCAATTCTTTTTTTCTTTTAAATATATTTTAGTTTTTGTTGTTGTTGTTGCCATATAAAAACTATCTGAAAACTTGACCAGGACTGCACAAGTAACCAGCAGGGCACGTTTTGTTCTACCTGTGCTGCAGAGATAAAAGCATGGCTGGGAGGCAGCAGCACTGGGGGCTCAGAGGAGCTCTGGGTGCTCGCTGGGCTCCTCCTCAGCCCCAGAGAGGTGCATGAAGAGCTCCCCCAGCTCCGTCACCTCGGCGTCGGGCGCGCTGCGGCTCTCCCTGTCCTCGATGAAATCCCACAGGCGCACGGAGTTGAAGAACTGCAGGAGAGACAGAGCAGCCTGAGCACCCCTGGGGCACGGACACATTTGAGGAAAAATCCTTCTGGATCCAGAAGATCCTTCAGGATCTTTCCTCCTGAGACATTGGGAAGCTTCAGCTTCTCCATGTTTTGCTGCTTTGGAATGTGATCTGGAGAATTGTTTACCCAGCACGTGAAATTGTTTTTACTTGATGACCAGTGACAGCCCCACCTGTGTCGAGGCTGTGAGCAGTCACAAGATTTTATTATCATTCCATTCCTTTCCTTGCTAGCCTTCTGATAAAATCCTTTCTTCTTTTAGTATAGTTTTAGTATTTAATTTTCTTTTAATATAAAATATATCATAAAATAATAAATCAGCCTTCTGAAAGACGGAGTCAAGATTCTCATCTCTCATCCTAAGACCCCTGTGAACACCCCCACAGCCCTGGCCTGGGCTGGCACCTCCCCATTCAAACCAGCCCCAGAGGTGGCTGTGAGCTCTGGTGACAGCCAGGCTCAGTGTGCCAGGGGAGGGGACACAGCTGGG
Organism: Molothrus ater; assembly: GCF_012460135.2. NCBI lineage: Eukaryota > Metazoa > Chordata > Aves > Passeriformes > Icteridae > Molothrus > Molothrus ater. The sequence continues at coordinate 2,163,719 of NC_050488.2, forward strand.
GCACAGCCAGCACCACCTCCTGAGGTTTTGTCCTTTCAGCTGCCCTGAGTGCCAGCACAGGAGGAGCTGTCAGAACTGTGGGTGAAAGCTTTAGGGGCAGAATCCCTGTGAGGAAAGGTTTGGACTGGTCACAAAAACATAATCAGAAGCGCTTCTTTTGCTCTTTACAGATGCAGCCCAAGTTTAGTAGGATTATTATCTGTCTTCAGCACACTAAGAAGAAAATGAACCAAAGCTTCCCCAACTTCAGCTGTGCTTAAGACAGTAACTCTGGCCAAGCCCCAGAGTACTGGACAGCATGGCACAAAGCCCCTCAGACAGCCTAAGGGGTGAGCTCCCTTCTGCCTGAGGCAAGAATCATGCACAACTAACAAACTCTGCTCCAAAGTTCACACAGTACCATGTCTCCACATCAGTCAGTCTGTGAGCCAGTTTATACTGGTCAGAAATACCCATTTGGCTCATAACTGGAGAAATTTGGTAAAATCCAGGCATAATGAGAGACACTCCCTGTCTCCAAGGACAAACCCTTGCCCAAGGAACACTGAGGGGCTTTTTGTACCTGTCCTGCATGGCAGGAAGCACTGGCAGCAGCACAGCTGGGGCTGCAGGAGGGGCTGCAGGGCTCTCCTTACCCTGACAGTGCCCTCGGAGCTCAGCTGCTTCCTGGGTTTCTCGGGCTCGGCGCGGGTGCCGTCGGGGTAGGCGTGCAGGTACAGACACTTCCCCCCAAAGGGACACGTCCCTTTGCCTTGCTCAAAGTACTTGCAGGGCTTTTTCCTGAGGGAATCACAAGAGAGAGGTTATTGCCTTCAGCTGGAAGGGCAGGAGGTGCAGCTCAGTGCCCACAGCCCCAGTGATGCTCTGCTAACACAGCCACTGAGCTGAGAGCAGCAATGTTCTTCCATTTTCCCTCCCTCAGGCACCAGCAGTGGTGGCTGAGGGATCCACACAAAGGCAGTTTTGGCAAGGGAGCTGAAGGAGCTTCAACATTTCTGAGCATTTTCGACATTCTGAGTGTCTGACCTACAATTGCACAGGCACAGAGTGAAGCAAAGTGTGAGCAGAGATGAGGAGCTCTCTGCAGAGGGGTCTGTAATTCCATTAAGTTTAAAAAGAAAGGCTCAGCAATTGACTGAGTCTTAGAGCAGCTAAAAAACAACGTGAGGGGTGTGGGTGGCTGCTGAACTTACCCCACTCCCTGCTTGAAAGCTTCAATCAGCTCATTCTTCTTCTCCTGCTCTTCCACCCAGTACACGCTGGGGATGACAAACTCGGAGATGACGCGGCACTCGGGGCAGGACCTGGAGGAACAGGACAAACAGAGATGCTCTGCTGCCTCCCCACACTGGGAGCCTCCTCAGGCCTGCCCCAGCAGTGAGGATCCTCCCCAGACAAGGGCATCTGTCACCTCAGGCACCCACAGACACCTCACTGAACTCTGGGGCAGCTCCACTTGCAATTACTCAGTTCAGGACACCCAGGGCTTGTGTTGGTTTCTGCACTTGAGCAAAAGTTTGCACATTCCTCCCATGGGCAGAGACAAACTCTGTCCTGGGAGTGCAGCAGGAAGCCAAAACCACAAATTAAGATGTCTCAGCCTTTTGAAATGCAAGGAGCTGATGGTCCCTTCAATGACATTTGCAGTGAAAGTTGTGCAGAAAAGTCTGTTTTGGTAGAAGACTGAAAATATTCCCCACCTTTCCTTGAGCCTGTTTGTAACTCGAGAGATGCTCAAAGAAGGAAACTTCCCTGATTGGATGTTTTAAATTCTCTCTCAGGGGGAACATGTGTGGAACCCATTTTTTGTGGAGCTAGAAGATAAAGGCACTTACTGAGGCAGGTAAAGTGTGGTTAGTGGGACAATGACCTGGAGCAAGCTGGAACTGAGGGAGAAATCCCATCATTGAGCACATCCATAGGAAAACATGGCAGCTCTTGCAGAAGCCCCTCACTGCAGTGGGCACTGCAGGGATAACAGCTGCTCCATCAGCTCATGCCACGGGCTGCTGTAAAGATTGTGTGTCTGCTGCTCAGCACTGGGACACCAGGACACTGGGGACACCAGGACACTGGGGACACCAGGACACTGGGGACACCAGGACACTGGCACATGGGAGCACTCCAGTGTCAGCAGGAAATGAAGCATTTCCACAAGGGGCAGAGCTCTGCCAGGTGCCAGCTGCTCCAGAGCCACTGTGCCCACTGAGCACAGGAGCAGAGAGGGCTGAGTGGCCAGAGCTGCCATGCAGGGCTGTGGGATGAAGGGAAGTGCAGCAAGGGGCACCCAGGGCACCCTGCTGCTCCTGCAGGCAGCTCTCCCAGCCCAGCCCTGGGGGTGTCTGAGGTGAGAATGTGACTCCATGCTCTCAGAAGGCTGGTATTACATTATATTATAAAACCATACTAAACTCTAGAGAAAGGATACCTCAGAAGGCTGGAAAAGAATGATAATGAAAGCTCCTGACTGCCTCAGGGAGACCCACACAGCTGGCTGTGATTGGTCATTAATAAAAACAATCGACATGGAACCAATCAAAGATGCACCTGTTGGGAAATGATCTCCAGCCCACATTCCCAAACAATCAGATAATTATTGCTTGCATTCTTTTCTGAGGCCTCTCAGCTTGCCAGGAGAAGAATCCCTGGTGAAGGGACTTTGCAGCCAGCACCACGGTGACAGCCCTGGGCCTGGCAGAGCTGGGGCAGGCTCTGCTGAGCTCTGCAGCTCCAGCCCCCGTGTGTGAGCAGCTCAGCCCCCAGGCAGGTGCAGCACTCACTTGATGATGGGGTTCTCAAACTGCTTGGCACACCTCCACTGGCGGATGCAGGACAGGCAGTAGGTGTGGGTGCAGTTGGACAGGATCCCAAACCTCCTCTCCGAGGCTGAGGCCTTCTCATAGACCACCTCCATGCAGATGCTGCACACCTTGTCCTGGCTGGCCTGGATGGCAAAGGCCCTCTCCATGTCGTGCTCAAAGGTTGCCATGCACATCTGCCAGGGGACAGGGCACTGTGAGGGACAGAGGGCACACCCAGCTCCTCTGGAGAGCATGGGGCACTCACTGAGGGCACCAAGTGCCAGCCTGGCACACCCAGCCCCTCTGGAGAGCATGGGGCACTCACTGAGGGCACCACTGCCAGCCTGGCACACCCAGCCCCTCTGGAGAGCATGGGGCACTCACTGAGGGCACCACTCCTACCTGGCACAGGCACAGTTTAATTTAAAGAACATTAAATTCAATCATGTATTTCAGCCCTCAGTGCTCTCCCAGCTGTCACAGATAAAGATGCCAGGGTGCTTCACTCACCCCTTTCTGCATCTCTGTCAGAGAACAGGTACTGAATTATTTGGTGCTTCAAACACCCCCCAGAAGCATCTCACAGAATAGGTGCCACACTCAAGGTGCTGCTCTGACTATAATTAAGGCCACATTCATTCAGCAGATGCTAATTTTTACCCTGGTGAGGAATTAGTCTCTTATTTCAGCTTTCCTCCAGCACTTCTCAGCCCAGCAGTGACAGTCCAGAAGCCATTCCCACAGCCACAGCACTGCAGGGTGAGCTGGTGCCTCAGGCAGAGCCTCCCACAGCCCTTCCCTTGGGAGAGCTGCAGTGGGAGAAGGCAGCAGGGCAGTCCCAGGCAAAACCCACAAGCTGCTGCCTGCAGCCAGCTCAGCTCCAGAGGCTTGAGCTGGCCCAGCACCATTCTCCAGACCAGCAGTACAGGAGGAGCTCTGTGGGAGAAGCCCCACGTTGAGCTGGACCTCTCACTAGTCCTAAACACATTCATACTCTTAACCCCAGCAGCCCTCTCCACCCCCATCCCATTTCCACTTCTATCCAAGAACCTCAAGAACACCCCCAACACAATCACAAACACAAAACCTCCTTCCTAATCAGCCTAATCCCAATAGCAATCTCCATCCACTCTGGAACAGAAAGCCTCACCTCCTTCTGAGAATGAAAATTCATTATAAACTTCCAAATCCCCATCAGCCTAAAAACAGACTCCTACTCCCTCACCTCCTTCCCCATTGCACTGCTCATATCATGATCTATCCCTGCTGAAGATTGCAATGCAGGATGTTTTCCATTACCATCTCTGTGGCTGGTTACCTTTGCCAAGTGGGCAGTTTGCCTTATCTCTCTCTCTGAGTGACCACATTCACACCTGCCTGGGAGGGGACATTGCTGATAACAGCTACTGAATGTCCCTGCATGGCTGATAAGAACTGTAACATCCATTGGGAGATGTGAGCCCAGAGGGAGGAGCCAAGCATTGCTACCCAGATAGAATCCTGAGGGTTTTGAGACACCAGCACGGTTTCTGCATGGGATTCCCCAGAGGAACAGCAGCTGCCTCTCCTTCCCCTGGATCTTCAGAGGCAGAATCCATCCTTCTCTACAGGACCCCCTTGCTCCAGCAGAACCAGCCCTGACACTTCAGGAGGGCTGCAGCCACATTTCCAATGGGACTGCCACCAACACCCTGACCCACAGGGTGTCAGGCTGGGTTCTGACTCTGGCAGTGTTGTTCTAGTGTGCTGCATTGTTTATTTTATCCTTTTATTTTTTTTTTCTTCCCTATTAAAGAACTGTTATTTCCTGCTCCCATATTTTTGCCTGACAGCCCCTTAATTTAAAATTTATAGCAATTTGGAGGGGTGGGGAGGGTTCACATTCTCCATTTCAGGGGAGGCTCCTGCCTTCCTTAGCAGACTCCTGTCTTTCCAAACCAAGACAATCCTACAATTTCCAACATGAGATATGGCCTAGACCCCTACATTACAACACTTTCCACCTCCCTGCTGTTCTTCCTAATGCTGTAGTCATCCCACTCCAAGGTTGAGAGCAGCCAGCCCCAGCCCTGCCCTGAGCTGCCCCAGCTCCCCCTTTACCATCTCGTGGGCTTTCCTCTGCTCCTGGTCGAAGGGGTGCAGCACCTGGAGGCCGCAGATCTCGCAGAGCTGCCCGTGCAGGTAGAGGCAGCGCTCCCCGAAGTGGCAGGCGCCGGCGGCGGCGTAGGGACACAGCTGCTGGGCCGGGCTGCAGGGGGAGCCGGCGGGCGCCGCCTCCTCCAGGCCGCTGCAGATGGCCTCGAGGTACGAGTGCGGCTTGGCCTCCTCGGCATCGGCATCGCCGGGCTCGGGGCAGCCCGGCACGGCCCCGGGCGCCGCCTGCTCCCGGCTGGAGCCGCACAGCTCTGCGGGACAAGCACAGCGAGCGCAGGGTTAACCCGCGGGGTCAGCGCTCCCTCCCCGGGCGGGCCCATCCCCGAGCCCCCGCTGCTCGTGCAAGGTGGGGCTCCCAGGCTGCCTGCTGAGCAGGGCAGGGTCTGTGCAGCTGTGCTCTGCACAAACCCGCTGGAAACCACAGCAACACCAGCGCTGGACAAAACCTCCGGGAGCATCAGGTGTGACCAAGCAGCCCGGGACAGCCCTGGACACAGCCCTCCCCACACTGGGAGCCTCCTCAGGCCTGCCCCAGCAGTGAGGATCCTCCCCAGACAAGGGCATCTGTCACCTCAGGCACCCACAGACACCTCACTGAACTCTGGGGCAGCTCCACTTGCAATTACTCAGTTCAGGACACCCAGGGCTTGTGTTGGTTTCTGCACTTGAGCAAAAGTTTGCACATTCCTCCCATGGGCAGAGACAAACTCTGTCCTGGGAGTGCAGCAGGAAGCCAAAACCACAAATTAAGATGTCTCAGCCTTTTGAAATGCAAGGAGCTGATGGTCCCTTCAATGACATTTGCAGTGAAAGTTGTGCAGAAAAGTCTGTTTTGGTAGAAGACTGAAAATATTCCCCACCTTTCCTTGAGCCTGTTTGTAACTCGAGAGATGCTCAAAGAAGGAAACTTCCCTGATTGGATGTTTTAAATTCTCTCTGAGGGGGAACATGTGTGGAACCCATTTTTTGTGGAGCTAGAAGATAAAGGCACTTACTGAGGCAGGTGAAGTGTGGTTAGTGGGACAATGACCTGGAGCAAGCTGGAACTGAGGGAGAAATCCCATCATTGAGCACATCCATAGGAAAACATGGCAGTTCTTGCAGAAGCCCCTCACTGCAGTGGGCACTGCAGGGATAACAGCTGCTCCATCAGCTCATGCCACGGGCTGCTGTAAAGATTGTGTGTCTGCTGCTCAGCACTGGGACACCAGGACACTGGGGACACCAGGACACTGGCACATGGAGCACTCCAGTGTCAGCAGGAAATGAATCATTTCCACAAGGGGCAGAGCTCTGCCAGGTGCCAGCTGCTCCAGAGCCCACTGTGCCCACTGAGCACAGGAGCAGAGAGGGCTGAGTGGCCAGAGCTGCCATGCAGGGCTGTGGGATGAAGGGAAGTGCAGCAAGGGGCACCCAGGGCACCCTGCTGCTCCTGCAGGCAGCTCTCCCAGCCCAGCCCTGGGCGTGTTTGAGGTCCCCCAGGATGAGATGGGAGACGAGAATGTGACTCCATGTTCTCAGAAGGTTGATTTGTTATTTTATGATATTATATTAAAAGAAATGCTATAGTAAACTATACTAAACTCTAGAGAAAGGATACATCAGTTCTTACTGAAGCCTCCTGACTGAAGTGGATACCTGGACACCTCCAGGGATGAGAACTCCCTCCCAATCCCTGACCAACCCCTCCATGAAAAAACTCTTTCCAACGTCCAGCCTGGAGCTCTCCCCAGGCTTGGGGAGAGGGCTCACAGAGCTCCCGGAGCAGAGCCTGACATGCCCCACACAGAACACTGCCCTCCCCGCCCCGGGGAGCTGTCACCTCACGGAGGGAGGCTCCAGGGACAGCTCAGACTGGCCTTGGAACTCCGATAAGCACCGGGGACAGCACCTCCCTCCCTCCCTCCCTGGGCTGGCAGAGCAGCTCCCACTCACTCCTGTCCCGCAGCACCAGCGTCCTCTTCTCCCTCCTGCTGCGCGGGGCGCCGGGGCCGGGCTCGGGGGGTGCCCGGGGGCTGCCCGGGGCCGCGGGGGGCGGCGGGGCCGCGGCTCCGCCCGGAGGGAGCCTCACGTGGTCATACCTGCGGCACGGAAACGGCATCGGGAACCGGCACCGGGAACCGGAACCGGCACCGGGAACCGGCACCGAGACACCCAACCCACAGCCGACCCGGGGGGACGGGATCCCGGACAGACCGAGGGGACACAGCCCGGGGGAACCGGGGGGACACAGCCCGGGGGAAACCGGGGGGACACAGCCCGGGGGAAACCGGGGGGACACAGCCCGGGGGAAACCGGGGGGACACAGCCCGGGGGAAACCGGGGGGACACAGCCCGGGGGAAACCGGGGGGACACAGCCCGGGGGAAACCGGGGGGACACTGCAGCAGCAGCCAGGGGACTGAAGGGGCTGCTCCATGGACACAGCCAAATCTCCAATATTTTCAGGGAACAGAAACATTCCCCAGCTGTGTCTGGAGCTGGACACACATCCCAGTGGCAGGAGAAGCACAGCCAGGCCCTCCCTGAGCCCTGCAGGAGCCCAGGCAGCCACAGCAGCTCCAGGGCAGCTCTGATGCCAGGGCCTGGCACATGGACCAGGCAAGGCAAGGGAACTGAGGGGAGCTGCAGGAGCCTCAGCTGGCAGAGAATCAATCCATGCCTGGTTCTCCCCAGGCCATTCCCCTGGGAGGTTTAACCTGCAGACTGCAGGGAGAGCTGTGGAACTGCTCAGCCCTGCCCCAGCCCAGGGGACACGAGCAGGGCACTGCCCCAAGGCAGAGCTGAAAGTCCCCAGAACTAAAACTGAGCTCTGGGATAAGCAGGAGGGGGCTGTACCAGGAGCTTCCACCTGCAGCTCTGACTGAAGAACGGGGTGGGAAACACACCTGAAACCCAAAGCTCCATTCCTACAGAGCAAAACAACCCCTGACACTGAGCCAGAGCAGAACTGCACCGCTGCAGGTGAAAGCTGCTTTAGGCTCGGGCAAAACTCACATTTAAGAAATTATTTCCTTGCCCACGTTCTCTGTACCTGCCCAGGAGCCCCCGCGGTGCCCAGGCACGGTGCTCACCTGCAGCGGGAGCCGTAGGCACACTGCCCCTTCTGGTAGTACTTGCAGATGGTGGAGGATTTGCTGGTGGCCAGGTCATGGGAGAACAGGCACTTGCTGCCCTCCCGACACACGCCCTGCAAGAAATACCTGCGGACAGAGAGACGCGGCTCACTCAGGGCGGGCGCTGCCGCCACGCTTGGCTTTGCTGTGGTTTGTTTGTACAGAAGCAGCGGGGCTGGCAAAGCCCTCCCAGCCCTCGAGCCCGAGCTGTGTCCGGTCTGTGCCCAGCGTGCCCCCGAGCAGAGCGCCCCACGGCCACCGCCACGGATGGGCACTGCCCGGCGGCCCCTCGGGACCCCAGAGCCGCTTCATGAACAAAACTCCCCGACGAGCCCTGGAGGAGCCTTCCCTGCTGACCCCGCCTGTTCCCCGGGCAGCCTCAGGGGCAGCGCAGGGCTGGGGACAAGGGGGCAGCCACGACCCCCAGCTCGGCACGGGCCGGCCTCAACGGGGGAGAGCGGAGCGAAGGGCTGTGAGGAGCGGGGCAGGGGCCGGAGCGGTGTTTGAGGGGTGTGAGGGCTCCGAGCCCGGACGGAGCGTGGGGGGCGTGAGAGCGGAACGAGGCGCTGGGAAGGCGCGGGGCAGGGGCGGAGGCGGGGAGCCCGAGGGCTGTGCGGGCTCTGAGGGCCGTCAGAGCTGTGCCGGCCCTGAGGGCTGTGGGGGCCGTGCGGGCTGTGAGAGCTCTGAGGGCCGTGAGAGCTCTGGGGGCTCTGGCCCGGCCGGGCCGCGCTCACCTGCACGTCACCTGCTTCGTGCTCATCGTGCCGCCGCACTGTCCGGCCCGCCCGGCTCCTCACGCCGCGCACGGAGGTTCCGCGGCACGGGAGGCGTGGCCGCGGCCCCGCCCCGCCCCGCGGCCGCGTTTCCGGCCGGACAGTTTTGGCCGGCGCGCCGAGCCATGGCGGTGCTGCGCGTGCGCCACTGCCGCGCGCTCCTGTACTGCCGGCGCGCGCCGCCGCGCTGCCCCGCGTGCGGAGGGGACCTGCGCGGAGCCGGGCTGGCCGCCGCGCCTGTGCGCCTGGACTGCCCCTTCCGGCACGGCCACCGGCAGCACCGCGCCTTCCTCGTCAGGCCCACCCGCGGCACCTTCCTGGAGTAACCGCCAGGGGGCGCTGCGGGAGCGCGGCGGGACGGGGAGGGGAAAGGGCGGGAACGGGGCGGGACCGGGAATGGGAATGGGGAACGGGGAACGGGAATGGACAGGGGATGGGAACGGGGAAAGGCAACGGGGCGGGACTGGGGAGTGGGAATGGCAACGGGGCGGGACAGGGAATGGGAATGGGGAGGGAATGGGGCGGGACGGGGGAGTGGGAGAGAGGGAAATGGGGAGAGAACGGGGCGGGGCAGGGGAATGGGAATAGGGATGGGGAATGGGAATAGGGAATGGGGAAGGAACGGGGAGGGACATGGGGAATGGGAATGGAGAGGGAACGGGGCGGGACAGGGGAGTGGGAATGGGGAGGGAATGGGGCAGGACGTGGGAGTGGGAACGGGGAATGGGAATAGGGCGGGCACTGAGAGGGAAATGGGGAAGGAAAGGGGATGGGAAAGGGGCGGGCACTGAGGGAACGGGGAATGGAATGGAAGGGGAAGAGGGAGGGGAAGGGGGAATGGGAGGGGAAAGGGGCGGGAATAGGGATGGAAAGGGGCGGGCACTGAGGGAACGGGGAGGGAAAAGGGCTGGGAAAGGGAATGGGTGGGGAAAGGGAAGGGAAAGGAAAACGAAGGGGGAAGGAAATGAAATGGGAAGGGAAGGGGTAAGGAAGGGGAAGGGAAGGGAAGGGAGCAGACGGGCCGGGGCTCAGGCCCCGGGGAAGGCCGGCTGTCCCCCGGCAGGTGTCGGGCAGCTCTGCCGGGCTGTAGCGGCCCCCGCTGTCCCTCAGAGCCGCTCTGCTCCTCCCGCAGCGGCTACGACGGGCACTGCGACCTGCACGTGGGCATCAGCAGCTCCCAGGGTGAGCAGCGCCCGCCGTGCCCCCTCAGGAGCCACCCCAGCTGCCACCCCTGCTGTTCTGGGCGTTCCTGCTCGGAATGTCCCGGGATGCGCTCACTGGGAATGGCCTCACCTTGCAGCACAGCTCCAGAGCAGAGCCATTCCCCCGAATGGATGAAACAGGCACTGAATGGAATAGACAGGTGCCTTCCACCCCTGGGATGAAAGGCTGGGCTTGCTTTAAAGGAATTACAGTTCAATTGAGTTAAACACAGTTTTTGCTAATTCTAAAAATTAAAAATCATTTTTAAAAGCCCCATTACAAATCCTATTGGATTCTACCTAGAGTAGGCCCACCCTGCAAAACATCATTTCAGATGTGTATTTCATACAAAGCCAGTCTCCTTTGGGGGTCAAAAATGAAGCCTGGTTGCTGCTCTGATTATTAAAGGGCCAAGCCTTTTTTCAAACCAGGCTGTGAGAATGAGACCAGGTTTTTGCTGGAAGCCAGGACTGCATTTCCTGCTCAGCTGGTGGGAAGCTGGGTCAGAAGAAAGGCCCAGAAGGGCTCTGTGTGTGTGTGTTTGCAGGTGTGGTGTACAACTACGACCAGGAGGGCGTGCACAGGGATGGCAGGGGCTGGGAGCAGTGCATCAGCATCCCCCTGGTGCAGCCAGACATGTGGGAGCTCCTGCAGCACTGGGACAGCCTCCTGGAGGAATTCTCCCTGGAACAGGCCTGGCTCCCTCACAGGTGTGTGTAACAGCTGGGGTGAGTTTGGGATGGGCTCTGGGGTCACTCAGGACACCATTCCTGGCAGCCTGGCCTGGCCTGGCTGCACAGAACGTTCAGAATTTTAAGTAAAACTCAGCTGCTGGAACATAAAAGCCCTAAAGCAAGAGGTGGCTTTAGGGAATTTTGCATTAAAGCCGCAGTTCAATGAACCATTACCTGCACGCTGCTGAGTACAAAAGTCCAGGCACAAGTCCATAATTCTTTTTCTAGCAGTTTGAGGTGTATTTGCATTTAAAGGCTGAGCACAGCGATGGGATTCTTGCCCTGTTGCTGTTTTTGATGTAAGTGGTGAGAAATGGAAAGCAGGCTGATTCCTGCTCTGCTGGTGACAGAGCAGCTCTCCAGGAAAGCAGCACTCCTGGAACTGTCCCTCAGTGACAGCAGCTGTGACACTCACAGCCTGTCTGGGTGCCACTGAAAATGCAACCATAAAAGAAAAAAAACCCCATCAAATCAAAAGCATTTTTTAGCAATTTTCCATGTGCTGACTATAAAATTTTGGGGATCAAACATTACCCCCCTAAAGAAGATAAAATTTCTATTTGAAATCAAATTTTCTAATATTTACAGAGCTGGTAAAACCAACAGAACTTGTGTCACTTTTACAGTTCCCAGTAATATTAAAAGTGCCTTGACATCCAAAGATCACTGGCAGAAGGGCAGAGATGTGTGCATCCCTTCTCCTGGCTTTCCCTGGTTTTTCTGACACAGTGACCTTTTTCCACAGCCACACCAGTGACCACTGAACTGAAAACAACTTTAATGAAATCCTCTGCTTATTTTTTCAGTGGACAGGAACTGCACTGAGCTAATCCTGTAACTCCTTTGGGTTCAGGCCAAACCTAATCTGGTTTTCTTGAGAGCTTTTCACTTACTGCAGGGTGGTAGAGAAATCACAGATAGGATTTGAAACGAGCTCCCACTCCCCCGTGGTGGCACACACACAATTAACTCTGGGGCTGCAGGAAAGGGCTGCTCACAAGAGCTGGAAGAGCAAAGCTTAACAAGGTAAAAGACAAAGAAGTGTAAAAAATAAGAACTGCTTTTTGTCAAGCCTTGCAGCTCTCATTTTTACAGAGTTCAGGCTGGGAGGTGCCACTTGTGAGGAATATATGGAAGCACTGGCAGGGAGGGCGAGTAACTGGAGAGTATTCCTGGAGTAAACACTGCCCAGGAGTGGTGGTGGGTGCCAGTGCCCTGCTGAGGGGGGTTTGACACTGGCAGTGCCCTGCTGAGGGGTGTCTGGTGATGGCAGTGCCCTGCTGAGGGGGGTTTGACACTGGCAGTGCCCTGCTGAGGGGGGTTTGACACTGGCAGTGCCCTGCTGAGGGGGGTTTGGTGATGGCAGTGCCCTGCTGAGGGGGATTTGACACTGGCAGTGCCCTGCTGAGGGGGGTTTGGTGATGGCAGTGCCCTGCTGAGGGGGGTTTGACACTGGCAGTGCCCTGCTGAGGGGTGTCTGCTGATGGCAGTGCCCTGCTGAGGGGGGTTTGACACTGGCAGTGCCCTGCTGAGGGGGATTTGACACTGGCAGTGCCCTGCTGAGGGGTGGCTGGTGATGGCAGTGCCCTGCTGAGGGGGGTTTGACACTGGCAGTGCCCTGCTGAGGGGGATTTGACACTGGCAGTGCCCTGCTGAGGGGTGGCTGGTGATGGCAGTGCCCTGCTGAGGGGGGTTTGACACTGGCAGTGCCCTGCTGAGGGGTGTTTGACACTGGCAGTGCCCTGCTGAGGGGGGTTTGACACTGGCAGTGCCCTGCTGAGGGGCGTTTGGTGATGGCAGGGCCCTGCTGAGGGGGGTTTGACACTGGCAGTGCCCTGCTGAGGGGGGTTTGTGATGGCAGTGCCCTGCTGAGGGGGTTTGACACTGGCAGTGCCCTGCTGAGTGAGGGGGTGTTTGGTCAGTGGCACCGCCCCGCTCAGTGAGGGGTGTTTGGTCAGTGACACCGCCCCGCTCAGTGAGGGGTGTTTGGTCAGTGACACCGCCCCGCTGAGTGAGGGGGTGTTTCCCCAGGTACGAGGAGCAGCAGCACAACTGTTTCACCTTCGCCTTGGCGTTCATCAACCGCGTGCGGCAGGGCCGGGGCGGGCCCGCCCTGAGCAAGGCGGAGTTCACGGAGCGCTTCCTGCTGGCCCGCAGCCGGGAGGCCGCCCGCTACCTGCGGCTGCAGCAGCAGCTGGCTCACAGCGATGTCTACGTCGTGCCCTTGGCTGAGCACGAGCAGGAGCAGGAGAGCCTGCCTGGGATCCACAGCCCGCTGGCGTAGCGATGGGAAACGAGGGGATGGCTCCACCTCAGGGGTTAAGGTTCAGTGTGGTTAAAACACCATTAAGTAAACCCTGCAGCTCAGGGAGGATCAGGATACTGAGCTTTTGTGCATTTCAGGGAAGTTACACACACACAATGTACACACGACAGAGAATTTCCATGGGAACTATTCCTGTGGAAAAATGATTTGTGATTTAACATTCACTGTGTGCTCTGTTGTGCAAAGACACTTCACACCAGAAATGAGAACTGCTGTGGAATTCAGGGATTTACAGATGAACTGTGGGAACTTCAGCTGTAGCAGACCAAAGTGGCCTTTTCTGTCATATTTGTTTGATGAGCGAAAAAGAACATATGCTTGTGTGCTGCTAAATCCCATCCTTGTCTGATGATTTCCTTTCCTGTCTGTTAATTACTAAGAAATGTACCAACAAATAAATCCAGCCTCTTGCCTGTCAGATTTCTTTTTCCATTCTGAACTGCAGGGTAAAGGAAAGAAGCTGAGGTGGAGTTCAGATACCTGAATGTGAAGCTGCAAATCCCAAGGGAAGAAACACTTCTCACCCAGAGTGGGAGAGGTGCCCAGGCCCCAGAATAAATTTAAATTCTGGGAAGAGCTCCTCAATTCTGAGCTGTGATTGTAGAAGTTCCAGGGTCCCAACTGCAACAACCAAACCTCTCCCCAAATCTAAATTCGAATTCACCAAGACTGTGAAGTCAGGTTTGTGCTGCCATAATATCAGAAATACTGTTCCTAATGACTGCAGTGTAACCACCACTCAAACATGCACCTTTTTATCTTTTATATTTTGAGTTGGGACACAGCTTTTCATCTGCTCACGTACATTTTTCAGTAAAACATTCTCTCCAGTAAACATGATACAGCTCATTTTAAACAGCATTTATACACAGCATTTTATGTTGCTAGGAAATGTTCTGAGGCAGCAGTTCATCATGAGATCAGGTGAAAACCAACAAGGAGTGGTTTTTAACAAGTGAGGTTTTCCTGTGCAGTCAGTTAAAGTTCATCGGGCTCGCTGCGCTCACGGGAGGAAACCCAACGGGACACGATCAGCTCCTGGAATAAAACCCAAGGAGGAAGGAAAATCCCAAAAGGCACAGGAAGTCAGTGAGGGATGGGGCCTAGGTCTGTACAACTGGTTATGTGTATGATGTGGCCACTGAGGTGTTTTAGCAGGTGACTCTGTTTGCTCCTGAAGAGAGCTGAGCTCTCACACTTTCCCCCCTTTTATTTCTGACCTTACCTCAGCCCTGCCATCTCCACAGGGTTTTAGGAAGCCCTAAATGCTGCCAGGCCCATTATCAGCAACATTCCCATTCCCACAGGAGGTGTAAAGCTTCCAAAGATCCCACAATGCACTTTGCATGAAGGAATTGGATTGTATTGCAGCCACGTGTGCAAAACCCAAATCAAGGCAAAGAAGGCACAGTTGTCCCAGGGAGTGTGAAAAAGCAGGAACTCACCTGAACCTTGATTCTCTTCATGCACTCTGGGGTTGCCATCTCCTCTGCAGTCATGTCAGAAGGTCTGATCAGGTAGCACAGCATGAGCTCCTGTGGGCAGCAGCAAACACAGGAATCTCAGTGGGTTAGGGAAGCACCGTGGAGCTCACACTGACAGCCTCAGGGAAATTCCAGTCTCACTGCTCAAAGGAAAACCCTGGGACATGGAAAGGGCTTTAAAAACAGCAGTGGCAATCAGGAAACAAGGGTCCCTCAGGTCTTGCTGTTCCTCACACAACTTTCTAACATTTCTACAAGTGGCAGAACTTTCATAATTATTATTATTTAACAATAATTCTCCCAGGATTCACCTGGATATTGATAAAGGAAACTTCTCTGCCACTGGCAGATCAACATATTGTTCAGCAGGAGGATTCTCTTCCCAGCCTCAGTCCAAGTCCCTGCCCTTTGGAGCCAAACTTTATCATCCCAAAGCTGCTTTTTCCCCAGAGCTTGTACCTTAGAAGCATTTGCATTTGTTCTGTTCAGCCCAGACAGGGACATCCAGCTGAGGGGTCTGCGAAGGGAACCTTCAAAATTATCATCCACCAACTCAGCAATGACAGAGTAACTGGGAAACACAGCAGGCAGGACAGGTCACAGAAAGGAAATTGGCATTTTCTGAGGACAACTCAAGAACCAGGGGCTAAAAACTGGCATTAAACAATCTGCCAGCTTGCAAACTGTGACATTGAGTCTTTCTATGAGGAAAAGAGGAGAAATACTGAAGTTGTGCATGTGCCCAGTGGTGCCTTCCCTCCCCACCCTTCTGATGTTTGTAGCATTCTCTTTGTTAATGCCAAGCTGACATTTATAACCAATTTATTATCTAGGAGTTTAACCTGTCTAGCCAACAAATAAAGACAATTATCATCCCTTCAAAGTTCTCCCAAATTACATAAATTACCCAGATCACCTATTTTTCTCAATTAGTATTACAAAATCCAATTATTTTCCTGAGTCCATCATCATCTGAGTATAAATCCACTGCAGCTTGTGATTTTGAATGCCTGTTATGTATATTCAAAGAAATGGTGTCATTTTCTAAATTAGTACTACAAAATCCAATTATTTTCCTGAGTCCATCATCACCTGAGTATAAATCCACTGCAGCTTGTGATTTGGAATGCCTGTTATTTATATTTAAAGAATGGTGTCATTCAGCTCCTCTGCTGAAGGGATTTTCACATTCCCAGTGTGAACACAATGTATTTTGAGTGATGAGTATGTGCTGAACCAGTGAAGATGCTAAACTGGTGTGAGTGCAATTGAACTGAAAGAAATGAGCAGAAACAGGAGTGTCAAACCTGGCATGGTAGAACGGGGGCCCTTTCCTATACAGCACTGAAACAAAAGAGAAACACCTCAGTCAGATCAGAGTTAAAAGGGTTTAATAGCAGGGCTCGTCAATATTGTCAAATGTTCTGTAAATTTTAATTACACAAGAAAAAAAAACCTCAACTCTTCTGAATTCTGCTCAGAATTAGGCTGTCCCAGCAAGTGGAGAGAGGGAAGAGCAGCAGAGTGACTCAGGGCAGGGCAGGTCAAAGGCAAGGCAGAAGAACTTTAGGAATTAGCAATTGTAGGAAAGAGTTTAGGATGGGATTTTTTGGCAGGGATGATGAATTCAGCCAGAGCTACACCCTGACCTAAAGGACTTGCTCAGCACACCCCCCAAAATGTGCCACCACTTCAGCAGCATTAAAACACCTGCTGGGCTGCACACATCCAAAAGCACCTGACTCAGTGCACATTCTGTAATAACTGCACTGCTTGTGTTGACATGAGCCAAACTGAGCTCTTGAGCTCCTTAGCAAGGACACCACTCATTAATTCTGTAATATTAAACCTCCAACCAAGAAAACAAAAGAGCCAAGTCCATTCTGTAGCTCCCCCAAAACCCACACAAAGAAACAGTGCTGGCAGTGAGCTCAGCAGAAGTCCACCTTCTCTTAACTGGGATGGATGAGGTGCATGAACTTTATTGAGGATTGGGATCTGAAATCAAACCTGTTATTCTAGAGACTGTTAACACTGCAGGAGATGAGTTTAGGAGAGGACAGAGAAAGTTGGGAAGGGAATTTCAGTGCAATCCTGTAGGAATTATGAACCTCATGAAGCAAACCAGACCTTCCAAGCTGTCTCTTCACCTCCTGGATATGGGATGTTCCTTTCCTCTCCCATCCCAACTTCACTGCTAACCCCAAACATCCTCTGCCAACTGCAAGCAGCAAAGGCTGCTCCAGTCCAGCAGCTCCTCACTGAGTTCCCCTCTGGAGTTCTGCCTTGCCTGGAGGAGGGCTGGGCAGGAAATGACCCCATTTTTGGGGGGGTACTCACAGAGATCCGTGCCATACTTCAGCCCCACCTTGGGCACCCAGCCCTTGCCCCTGAAGTAGTGGTAGGCCATGTAGGTGGTTTTGAAATCAGGCTTCACCTCACTGAACACTTGCCACAGCTTCACGATGCTCAGGGGCTCCTGCAAAGCACACAGCACTGAGATAAACCAGCCATGCTCTGCTGCACAGCATGAAAAATCCCAAACACCACAGCAGCAAATCCCAAACACCACAGCAGCAAATCCCAAATAAATAGCACAGGCTGCTGCACAGAGCAGGAACTGCAGCCAGCAAAGCAGAACCCTGGATTCAAGGCAGGAACCTGCTGCTCCACTTAGTGGCTCTTTTAGGCAGTTCACAACCAGACCCATAATAAAGGAAAGGCTGATAAATCTTCAACTAAAAGCACAGGTTTGAATTATTATGGCATTACATGAATTAATGCTTAAAACTCCAAGGAGTTTTGCCATCTCAGGTGTGATTATTTACCATATTATTTCTCCTATAATTCCTGCCTAAGTTAAAACAAAAATCCTTTCTCTGCAGACAGACAGTGCTTAATTATATTGGTCTTGGTAAACTTAAAGCTTTCAGAGCTGCATTTCCTAAACAGAAATACCAGTATTTGTAAGAAAACCTTCCCAGTTCCTGTGTTTGATATTTCCTCCTCCAGAATTAACAGCACAAATCTCTGCCATACAGGTGAACATTCAGACCAAACCATATCCAGAGAAAAAGCATCCCCAGTAAGCCAAAATTAATCCAATCTCTTACCTCACCATAATAAATGCTTAAACATCCCAGAGCATACACCAGGAAAAAAGCCTGAAAAAACAAACAGAGGCACTTTAACTGACAGCTACATTCCTCCTGTAGTTTATACACAAAGCCTGGCAAGAACAAAGACTCCATTCATTAATTTCCTACAATGTCATCCCTGCTGGAGGCATACTGTTAAAACTGACATGTAAATACAATGAGAAGCACCAGAGTTGAAACAGGATTCATATCAATGTTGTATTCCTGGTGTTTCTGTATTTAAGTGCTGTCACAGGTCTCTGTGTCAGTGGGATTACTCACTTAAAGCAAACAGGATTGGACTCTGTTTTTAACCATCTCAGGCAATTATCACAGCATATTAAAGCTAAGTTGATGACTAAGACAATCCAGGTCCTTAGAGACACAGGACCCAGTATTTTAGAACCATATTTTCAATGACAGTGTAACATAGATTAAGGTTTACTTTTCCAGATGAAAAGCAAACTAACTTGCACTGTGCTTGACACATACCTCTTCCAAGCTGAGTTGTAAGTACTCAAAAATCCTAAATGGGTTTTTTCTGCATACTAATACTTCCTTCTTGACAAGCTACAAGAAAAATTGACTATTATTAAAATGTTGAACTGGAAAAAATAATGAATTCTGAAAGTAGTTTTGTCTAAAAGATTAGATCATTTTTCTTACATTCTCATGTGCATGAGTGGAGTCATCCTCAGGACAGGAGCTTCCTTCTTCCTCCTCTTGCACCAGCACATATTCTGGAGCACATTCCCTGGAGTCCATCCCCTCCCAAGCCCTCTGCTCAGGGCTCTGCTTCCCCTCGAGGCCCCAGAGCACAGGAGGGTGCCTGTGGCAGGACCCTTCAGCCATTTCCCTGGGATCCCCCTGTTCCTGGTCCCTGGAGGCACTCCCAGGATCCAGGGCTGCATCTCCTCCCTCCTTGGAGTGCTGCTTCTGACCCTCAGGGCTTTGGGCTCCCTCCCTGCCAGCAGATTTCCTGCACACTTCTGCATTTCCTGGGCTCCCTGTGGGGCAGCTGTGCTCAGTCTGTCCATCCCCATCCCCTGTGCAGAAGGGCAGCCCCAGGGGCTGGGTGTAACTCTCCAGGATTCTGCTGATGGAGCAGCTGTCCAGGCCCTGCTCCTGCAGCACGCTCTGAGCCCACTGCACACGGCGCTGGTACCTGGGGAACACAGAAAGGAGGAACTGCAGGGATTGATCCTTTAATTCAACTGCAAACCCCAGAGGGTGCAGCACAAACAGCCCCAGCAGCTGTGGGCACAAATGGGATCAGTGCTGGGGGCTCCAGGTTTTAGGGAGCCTCATGAACACCAGGATTCTGCTGCCTGCTGTGCCTTTGCTTGGCCTTTCCAGTTCCCTGGCAGCAAACAGCATTGCTGAGCCCTGCCAAGGGCTGGGCAGCTTCACCAGGCACAAGGTCCCTTCTCCCATGAAAGCCTCAAGCCTGAGTTCCCTACAAATTTGGAATTGGAATTGTGGGATAGAAACATGGAACAAGAGCCCTCCCACTTCAGCTTTTACACAGCCAAGGACTGAGAGCAGGAGCTGCAAAACTCTGCTGTAACTGCCCTGGAAACAGCAATGGCACAGCAGGAACAGCAGTGGAAAATTCTCCAGTGGGAATCACCCTTTGGAACCTAAGTTTGAACACAGAAAGGAGGAACTGCAGGGATTGATCCTTTAATTCAACTGCAAACCCCAGAGGGTGCAGCACAAACAGCCCCAGCAGCTGTGGGCACAAATGGGATCAGTGCTGGGGGCTCCAGGTTTTAGGGAGCCTCATGGACACCAGGATTCTGCTGCCTGCTGTGCCTTTGCTTGGCCTTTCCAGTTCCCTGGCAGCAAACAGCATTGCTGAGCCCTGCCAAGGGCTGGGCAGCTTCACCAGGCACAAGGTCCCTTCTCCCATGAAATCTTAAGCCTGAGTTCCCTACAAATTTGGAATTGGAATTGTGGGATTGAAACATGGAACAAGAGCTTCAGCTTTTATACAGCCAAGGACTGAGAGCAGGAGCTGCAAAACTCTGCTGTAACTGCCCTGGAAACAGCAATGGCACAGCAGGAACAGCAGTGGAAAATCCTCCAGTGGGAATCACCCTTTGGAACCAACCCCCTAAGTTATATCCTTGAGAAATGACAATAATCCCATCACTGAGATATTTACAACTTTCAGCTACTATTTCTAATAGTCTTCAATCATGACAGAGTTTTTAGAGCCTTTTCTCTTGGAATATAACATTAATTCATTATTAATAACATTTAATGTTATTAAAATAACATGAAGTCAGTTGAAAGATGACTCTTCACTCTGGGAAGGTGAAAATCTTGCACAGCATTTTTTATTTCCCTGAACAAAATCCTCAGGCAGCAACTTCAGCCCAGGTAACAAGGACATTAAATGCAAATTCCAGGTGTCAACACAAACACAAGTGCCCCTGCAGGCTCCTGATAAAGCTGGATAATTCAGGGCTCTGCTCTTTGTTATATAAAGGACACTCCTCTCTGTCCTATTATTTAATTACCATTTAATTTGCACTTGCAGGTTTCTACAGAGGCAGAGCATTTTAAATAAAATCACACTTTCATTGATGCTCAGCATCTGCAAGCAGCAGTAACTGTAGCAGCATTAGTAATAATATGGTTACTGTTTTCCTTACCTAAAATTGAGGGCTGCAGGAGCAGTGTTTTCAAATTCAAGTGAATTTTTAAAGTTATCATAGAATTGAGTAACTCACCTGCACGTGCTTAATAGTTTATACACTATTTAAACAGAAAAACAAAAAGTAGCCCAACACTTTTGCCAAATGTACAAACCACCAATGTTAACTGAGACTTAAAAAAAAGGTAAAATATCAAAGTATTGTAAAAGTTCAAGAGCCGCTTCAGCTACACCATAAAAACCCACTATGGAAATGGAAGAGATATTTTAAATAGCCTGCCCCAGAAACTTCTTTTCCTGCTCCTCACTTGAAGAATGTTTATTATGCTTGTAATTGTTATGAATTAATTACCCATTCTATGCATGCACTCAGCCTTGGCTTCTATTCAGCAATCAACACCTGCATGAAAAACCACCCTGAGGATCATCCCCTACCCTATTTCTGCTCCTAAAGTGATTTAGAAATGAAGTAATGAGAAAATAAATGGAAGCAAGTCACCCTCAGTATTTATACAGCCAGCAACCTGAAACCCAGTGTGAGAAATAGAAACCAGGACAATCTGTTTCCTAAAAACACCAAGAAAAAAGCAAATTATTCACTTACTTTTGAGCTGTAATTATGGGCATGCTGGTGTTGACACCTGTGTAAAGAAAAAGGATCCATTGTTTTAGCAATATAAGGATGGTTTTGTGTGATTTTGGTCACTGGGTGATCTGCAGCCTGGGAATTGTCCCCATTTTCAGTCCTCAAAGCCATTTTGGTGCCACTTTTCAAGCAGGGACACAGCAGAACCAGGAAAGGTACAAATGTAACAGGCTGCACAGAGGAGAATTAAATACACTTTTTTCTCCGGACAATTATGGAGGGACAGGATAAACTCCAGTGATGGCCACTGGGACTTCACTGTCATGGCAGAGGTGAGTACAAAATGAGGTTTTACATAAATGGCCAAGAGCAGAATGGGTGTGACTGGCTCCAGGCAGACTGAAACCTTCACCAATCCTTCCCTCATCATTGCAGGGACACCAGAATCTGCAGATTAAACCCAAGGAAAGTAAGGGGGAACAAAGCCCCAGGATGATCCCTTTACTTCAGTCTTCCCAAGCAACAACTCAGTGAAGGTTTGGGTGAATGCACTAAGGAATAATCCACATGGATTTCAACTCTTGGATTGTTCCTAGGCACGAGAGAAGGGGAGAGACAGATATCCTTCACCTGATCCAATCCAGCAGATTATTCTGCATGTAATTTTTAGAAATATACCTTCAGGGGGTGAGGAAAGGTGAGAAGAACTCCCAGAGCAGTGCTGAGCTCCCAGGAGCCCCCATTTACCTCTCCACTTGGCCAGCAGCTGAGGATCTGAAATGCTGAACACTGGGCGGCTCCTGGAGAGGATCCCTTTGCCAAAATAGCCCTGCAAAGGACAGAAACCCCCAAATCATCTCATGGCACACAAATTAACTTCTACCCCCTTATAAAATGTGCAATGGTGACACCAGCTGGAACAAACAGCTCAACTCCTGCAGCATTTCAGCCCTGCCTAAAGCTTGTGTAGCTGCTGGTTCAGTATTCAACACCTGATTTAACCAAGTGTTTAAATCCCATTTAGCCTGGAGAGTGTTGGGTCTTTTCCCTGAACGCTAAATATTTGTCAGCCAAAAGCTCCCAGCAAATGTTTGAAAACAACACCTGAAACCAAGGAGATACCACTGCATTAGAATGGTACTCAGACAAAAAAAAATGAACACAGCTTGTTTTACAGAGGAATAAATCACTCTGAAGTTCAAAGAATTATACAAGCACTTGTAAAACATTACAATTTCAACCACTTGAGCTTTAAAAACAAGAAAATGCTTTGAAAAGTTGCACAAAATGCTGAAAGGAGACATAAACATGAAGGCTTTGCAGCTGTTTCTTAGCTCACAATGTCACTTCATTCCAACATTTATTTGCTTGGATAAGAAAGATTTTTCACATTTCATACAGAATATATTTTTTTTTTGTACTGATTTCAGGAGAGAAGGGAAATATGGAGAATCACAGGAGGCTGAAGGGGCAGGAAAGATAAAGGCAGCAGATTTGAACCAGTATTGTTTTACCTGCATTTACAACACTACAAACATTGTGCAAACAGGGTGCAGCACCTTGTTGTAGAGCTGTTCAATATCCTCGGGGTTCCTCACAATCACATTGTTGTTGATGATCTCAGCCTGGCAGAGTCTGAAATCCTTCCCTCCCACATCCACAGGAAAGGGAGCCTTGTAGGTCTCGAAAACTCTTCTTTTCCTTTTTGGGGGGTGAAAAACTGCTTCTGCCATGTCTTAATTTATCCTCCTAAGAACTGGAAAGAAAAGATTTAACACCCAGGAATTAAGGTTCACCCATTTTTTCTGTATTTCAGCAAGACCCCTCCTACAGCAGCACATTCTCCGTGGATCCTGCAGGGTAACACAGGTTTAATTCTGCAACTCAAACAGGCAGGGATGTGCTGGAGATCTCGGATCTGCCTCTGGGGCATCCCCAGCACAGCAGCCAGAGCTCATGAAGGAAACTCCAGCAATAAAGGAGTAAAACACATCCAGGAACAAAGCAGAGCAACGAGCACAAAAGCAGAAACCATACAAGTGCTTAAATATGAAGCGATGTGAAGAGCGTGAGCTCCAGCAGCGCTGGGGCAGCGCTCGCAGAGCAGGGCGGTACTGCGGGGCCGTGTGTGCGGGACCGGGGCTCACACAGGGGCATCCCGGGGCTCCCTCGGGCATCCCGGGGCTCCCTCCAGCTCCGACACCCTGGGGCTCTGGCACTGCAGGAGAGCCGCGGCCCGGCAGGATTCTCCGCCTGACACCGGGATCCGCTGGGCCGAGGGACCGGGATCCGCTGGGCCGATGGACGGCGAGCAGCGATCCCCTCAGGGATCCTTCAGGGCTGCCCCGGGATCCATTCACGGCTGCCCCGGGAGCACCTCAGGGCTGCCCCGGGAGCACCTCAGGACTGTCCAGGATCCCCTCAGGACTGCCCCGCATCCCCTCAGGGCTGCCCCGGGAGCACCTCAGGGCTGCCCCGCGAGCACCTCAGGACTGTCCCGGATCCCTGAGGGCTGTCCCGGATCCCTGAGGGCTGCCCCGGGATCGCCTCAGGGCTGCCCCAGGATCACCTCACGGCTGCACCGGATCCCCTCAGAGCTGTCCTGGATCCCTCACGGCTGCCCCGGGATCACCTCAGGGCTGCTCCGGGAGCTCCCCGGGATAGCCGGGCCCTGCTGAAAGACCCGCACTCGGCCCGGGGTGTCCCGGGGGGCTCCGGGGCAGTGCCTGGTCCCGGCGTATCCCGGTGGGTTTGAGGGGCAGTGTCCAGTCCCGGGGTGTCCCGGTAGGCTCGGGGGCAGTGTCCGATCCCAGGGTATCCCGGTGGGTTTGAGGGGCAGTGTCCAGTCCCGGGGTGTCCCGGTAGGCTCGGGGGCAGTGTCCGGTCCCGGTGGGTTTGAGGGGCAGTGTCCGGTCCCGGGGTATCTCGGTGGGTTTGAGGGGCAGTGCCCGGTCCCGGGGGGTTCGGGCAGACCAGCCGGGCCGCTCCCGCCGCCCGCGCGCACCACGCACCGTCACTGTCACCGTCACCGCCGCGCCGCCACCGCGCCTGCGCACTGAGCCCGCGCGGGAACGGCCCCGCCCCGAGCCCGCCCCGAGGCCACCCCGGCCCCGCCCTGGGTCCCGCCCCGGCCCCGCCCTGAGCGTCCCGCCCCGCTCCGCCCCGCTCCGCCCCGCTCCGCTCCTGGTACCGGTCCCGCTCCGTCCCCAGTCACGGTCTATCCCCCGTCCCGCTCCGTCCCCGTCCCGCTCCATCCCCGTGCATCGGTCCCGCTCCGTTCCCGCCAGCGGGTTCGGTCCCGCTTCGTCCCAAGCCCAGAGGGAGATCCGGTCCGTGCCGGGGGTTCCGGTCCTGCTTCACCCCGGTCCCGCTCCATCCCCGGTCCAGGGGAGGTTTCGGTCCCGTTCCATCCCCGCCGTGCGGGCCCGGTCCCGCTTGGGTGTCCCGCCCCGGCAGAGGTGAGGCCGCGGTGTCCCGGCCCCGGCTGCCGGCCCCGAGCGAGGGATGCTCCCGGCAGGGAAGGACCGGGAATGTGCTCCCGGCTCTGCTGCCGGGCTGCGGTGATGTCCCCGCCGGGCTGCGGGGCTGTCTCCACCGGGATACGGGGCTGTCCCCGCCGGGATGTGCTGGTGTCCCTCCCGGGGACAAATCACACGGCACTGGCGGCTTTAGCGCGACCGAAGTGAGAGAAGCTCTTGGAGTGAGCGATGAGCTCCTCCATGAGCAGCGGCAGAGCCACACGCGGAGATGGTTAATTAGAGACAGGGACAATGTTCTGCTCATTTGGGGACAGCGCAGGGACAATGTTCTGCTCATTTGGCTCCGGGACAAAGCCCGTGGCTCGGTGGCACCCGGGACAAGGCACCGCTGTCCCGCCAGGTGAGGCTGATCCCGCAGCTCAGAGCCAGCTGGGCACGACAGGTTTGTGCAGCTATAAAATAAAAGCACCTGAATAAAATACAAAGCATTTTCACTATTAGGACCTGGTGTCTCTTTTTCTACAGCTTGAGCCCTGCTTGTCCAACCCATGGTCACACCTTCACCTGCTCCTGTTTGAGGCACCTGGGAGGTGCCACTGTCACACAAAGAGGAGAGAGACAATTTGGCTGCAGGGATGCAGACTCAGCAGAGAATTCTGATTCTCAGCAGAGATCAGGGAATTCCCTGATGAAAAGCTGTAATAATATGTCCTTCTTAGGAGGTATTTTATCTCATTCCTGTTTTTTTATGGTGAGCCAAAGGGCAGGCAATAGTGATTACAAGGCCAGACAGGAATTATTGCACAAAACATGAGAACACTCAGCTTGTGTTCTTACAGTTATTGCCTGCAGAGGTGTGCTTGATACACCAGCTCAGGACTTTTTGATGTTGGTTTGCATAAAAAGTGTTGAAGCCAAACCTCAGAGGGGCCTGATGTGATCCTGTCACCAAAGTACAGAGATGCTCTGATAACTTCAGGTTCATTCTCAGAGCTCTGCCATAGAAATACCCAAATTAAAATATTCCAGGCAACAAAATGAAAGTGGCCCAGCATCAAAGATGCCACTCTCAAACCAAGTCTCACTTGAATGAAAGCAAGTTTATCTCTGCTAGCTGTATCTGGATTTTCTCTTTGTGCAGACACATTTACTATGAGACATTCCCTGCAGGGAGAAGCAGACAAAACACGACGAGCTACAGGCCACTCACATTTCATTATCAGCCTGCAGCCTTGGAGAGAACCCACAGCCAGCCCTCAATTAACTCACTCACACTCCTGTTTCTTCAACCCATAATCTGCTCCCGTCCCTGATAAGCCCAGATCGAGCTGCAGCCAGAACTTGCTGTCTGAAGGACAAGCTTTGGATGAGTCACACCTCGTTTCTTTTATCTATCAATTTCTTCTATCAGTAATTGTGCAGACACTCTCGGCAGTGTCTGCATGTCCCTGCTGCTGCTGAGGCAGCTCAGAGCAGGCAGCTCCCTGGTGACAGGCTCTGAGCTGGGGCCCTCGGGGTCACCAGGGAGTCAGGAATGTCACCCTGCTGTCAGGAGCCACGGGGAGAGGCACAGTGTGAGAATCCGTGTCTCAACACAGCAGCACAAGGCTGAAATCACCCAGTCTAGAAATTGTACAGGGCACAGAAATTAAGGTGTCCAGGGCATCTACACAGGAGCACAGATACTTGCATGGATATACCCATCAAAAACTAACAGTAAGGTTAGGACTTAGTCTTTTGTCCTTGGGTGTGTGTGGCAGCCATCTTGACACCTTCAGTGTCATGCTTTTTATAAGCCACAAGAATGGAAAATTTGGTGGGTGATTGGTTGATGATTTATGATCATTGTTTGTATTTTTGTTTGATTTTTTTGGGGGGTGTTAATTCTATGTTTGTTTTGGGGTGGTTATGGAGTGATGATGACAGTTGGTTATGGTTTTTGACACTAGGAAATATAGAGGAAGGTTAATTGAAAGTGTATTGATTGTTGCAGACATCTTTTATGAAAAATCCTTTCCTTAGGATTTTTCCTCCTGAGAAGCTGAGAGGCCTCAGGAACAGAACTGTAACCAATGGTTATCTGCTGCTGTGGAATGCAACAGGTGGATCTTTAATTAGCCCATCTTAGATGTTTGGAATTAATGGCCAATCACAGTCAGCTGGCTCGGACAGAGAGCCGAGCCACAAACCTTTGTTATCTTTCTTTGCTATTCTGTTCTTAGCCAGCCTTCTGATGAAATCCTTTCTTCTATTCTTTTAGTATAGTTTTAATACAATATATATCATAAAATAATAAATCAAGCCTTCTGAAACACGGAGTCAGATCCTCATCTCTTCCCTCATCCAAGAACTCCTGTGAATGCCGTCACAATTGATGATAAATGATTTGGATAATGTAGGGATATATGGTTTCATTATTTAATAAAAAAACTATGTCAAGATAAAAAAAATGAATGCGTAAAATGGGATTCAAATATTAGTTCCTAGTAAATATGTGAACAGACCTGCATTGTCCTGCAGGACCACTGAGATATGGGAGGAACAAAACAATGTTGTACCTGTGAGTGAGGACAGCACCGAGGATTGCACCGTGTCCATCACCGGGGCTTTTCACAGGCTGAACACACACTCAGGAGCAGTACAAATAAAGCCAATCCCTCCTGCAGACACGGGGCTGCGCTCAAAGCCCTGCAGATCGCTTTGCGGGCAGTTTCCAGGGGGGATTTTCGCTCCCCGGAGCGCTGCGGCCGTGCCTGAGGGCGGCAGAGCCGAGCTCCCTGTGCCCCGCCGGGCGCAGCTCCTGCCCAGCTATCCCCGCTCTGCCCTCCCTGGCTGGGAATGGCACCGGGAACAGGGAATTCCCTGCTGCACGGCTGGTTCAGGCTCGAAATCACAGCATCCACTTGCTCACTATTGCACAGAATCCCAGAATCCCAGAATAACGAGGTTGGAAGAGACCTTCAAGATCATCGAGTCCAGCCTGTGCCCTGACACCTCAGCTATACTGTGGCACCAAGGGCCATGTCCAGTCTTTTTTAAACACATCCAGAGATGGTGATTCTGCCACCTCCATGGGAAGAGCATTCCAGTACTTTATTATTCTTTTGGTGAAATCTTTTTTCCTAATATCCAACCTGTACCATCCCTGACATAGCTGGAGACTGTGTCCTCTGGTTCTGTCAGAGACCAACCCCACCTGTCTGCAGCCTCCCTTCAGGAAGGTGTGGAGAGCAAGAAGGGCACCCCTGAGCCTCCTTTTCTCCAGGCTAGGCACCCCCAGCTCCTCCAAACGTTCCTCACAGGGTTTGTGTTCCCAGCCCCTCTCCAGCCTCGTTGCCTCCTCTGGATGTTCTCCAGCATCTCAACATCCTTCCCAAACTGAGGGCCCAGAACTGCACACAGCATTTCTTGATACTGGGCTGATTTATTGCATTATTAAATTAAGGTCCAAGGCAATGTCAGCTTCTTGCCAAGGCTGATAGGACTCTCCCCTAAATCACCGTGGCTGTAACCCTTCAACCCTGGCACAGTTGCCTTTGCTGCCTGACTCTCAATGCCCCATTGTCTGCCCTGCCAGCCCCAGAAATTCAGATATAAATCCCAGAAATATGGATATAAATATGGATGTGTTATGGCATCCATGTCAGATCCACAGGAGCCTCTCTGAACGCACAGAGCCTTTCCAGGGGGAGGATGCTCCTGCTCTGTGCTGTCCCAGGATTTCTCAGGTCCTGGTGGAGGCACAGAGCTGCAAACCAGTTCCAGTGGCAGGACAAGATGTCCCTGCTAGGCTCACTGAACTCCTCCTGTGACCACACACGTGGTGATTTCCTCTAAAATCTGCACAACATTTGCAGTGCTGTGCTCTCAGCCTGCCTGTGGTTTGTGTCCTTCCACAGGCACTGTTTCATTGAGAAGCCCATCTGGAATCATTTGGAAGAAATATTCCCCTTATAAAATAGGAGCTCATTTTATATTATATGAACTAATATTTAACAGCTAATATTGACGAGTTGCTGTGCTGTGAAGTTTCTACCCCAGTAAAATGGAGTTGCCATGTGCAGGAAGGTACAGGGCGGTTTTGTTATCCAGGGTGGTTTTTTGAGTGTTTGGGGGTTTTAGAGGCAGTTGGGAGTTAATTCTCAGTCCTACCTCAGCCAAAACATACAGGCCAGGTACTCCTTAAATACATATTTTACATGCTTAGGCTTATTAAAAGAAACAGAAATGTCAGCCTGTAAAACTATTTGCCCATGTAGAAAGCCACTCATAAAATCATAAAAGAATGATCTGTTCTTACAGTGTCTTTAGGTAATTTTGGAACCCGTGCCAAGAAATAAAAGGGTTTTGCATGGAGTCCATGAAATTCAAGTCGTGATTTGTCATTGTAATAATTCTGGCTTTGACAGAATGTTCCTGTAAAATTTTGTTATCCCATCCGTGTTGTAATCCACAAAGCCCCCATGATGACACTCTCCTTTCTGGATTTTCTTTCTCACAAGGTGATGCAGACAGCAGAGGGAGGATGGGCTGTAGTTATTTACATTAGCCAGCTCCAGTTTCCCCAGACTGACAGAAATTCCCATGGAAATTCTGGTTACATTAACTTTGACAGAGATATGGGACTGTTTTTGGAAACTTAAAAAAACCCCCAACAACTAGGGAATACTTTTCATTTTTATTAACATGCAGCATCTTAATTTTGTTTATTAAAGAAATAAATCAAGGTTAGTTTCTGCTTAGTTTCAGATGGTTTTCACAGGAGACAAAAAAAGAGAAGCCAAATATTGGCCAAGCATCAGCCCAGTGAGGAATCCCATAATAGCAGCAATCCCGAGGAGGATGGCAGTGAAGGGAGCAGCATGAGAAAAGAGGATTTTAGAGATGAGAATGGCATGGGTGTGTTTGCTTCAGACATGGACACTGATTGTGTGTGTTCTTGGAGATTAAACACACTTGGATGTGGAATTCTTGCAGGATCCATCCCACCCCATTATCCCATGCCATTATCCAATCCCATCCCATGGATCCTATGGATCCCATCCCATCCCATCCCATCCCATCCCATTATCCCATCCCATCCCATTATCCCATCCCATCCATCCATCCATCCATCCATCCATCCATCCATCCATCCATCCATCCATCCATCCATCCCATCCTATCCCATCCCATTATCCCATCCCATCCCATCCCATCCCATCCCATTATCCCATCCCATCCATCCATCCATCCATCCATCCATCCATCCATCCATCCCATCCCATCCCATCCCATCCCATTATCCCATCCCATCCCATCCCATTATCCCATCCCATCCCATTATCCCATCCCATTATCCCATCCCATTATCCCATCCCATCCCATCCCATCCCATCTCTCTGAGGGCATCTCAGTCAATCCCTGCCCTCAATTTTTGTTCCAGGTGTGTTATAAAATGTGTGAACATTAATTGAAAATGATGTCAACATTAATTGAAAATGATGTCAACATTAATTAACTGAAATGACGTGAACATTCATTTTCTCAGCCCCAGCCTCCCCAAAGCCCCTGCTTCCCTTCTCCCCCTGGAAACAAAAGCCAAAGCTCTGAGCTGGCCACTCCAGGGGAATTAAGGGCACTTAAACCCGCTGGTTTTCACCCAGCCCTGGAGCTCCAGTGCCAGATTTATTTACCTTTTGCTGCAGAACCATTTGTTTCTGCGTGCCTCATTAGTTTTTCTGCTCCATCAGTCCCTGGGTGAGCTGCTCAATGAGGCACAGCCTCTCTTTGCCCAAATCCTGACTCCCTCACCTTCACCTCGTGTGGCTCAGCACCATGCTGGGCACAAAACCCTCCAGGTTCCAGCAAGATGAGCAGCAAAAGTTCATTTTGTTGTTGTGTATCCAGTTGGGAAGGGCACAGTAAGGGCTGGGTGTCTCCACTAGGTGTCCATGTTTCAGCAATTTTCATTACGGGCTCACTCAGCCCCTGCAGAATGCACAGCGATTGTTCTGCTCCACTGCCAGATGGAAATGGGAGATAGATTTTATATCAGTCAAGGGTGCACCTGGGCCTGCACCTAAAAAGGCACAAAACCCTCAAAAAGCACCTTTAACTTGCACATCTCAGCCCCTCAAACCAGACCTGTAAGGGCTGGCAGACTTTTCAGATCTTGATTATTGCCTCCCTTGCTTTTTCTCATGTTTTCCAAATTATTACGTGCTTTGTATTAACTTGTAGGAACAAACAGAAAAAGCTTTCCAGATTTCTAGTGGGTTTGTAAAGTCTCTTCTTATTCGACTTCCAGTTTTTCTCTGCACAGCCTTTTTTGCATTTAGCTGAGCAGAGAGCCCTAAAGCAGTGACTCAGAATTTTAGAAACACCTGCTTAATTGTCAAATAACTGCTTTGCTCATTACATTTCTCTTCAAATATTGATGCCTAATATTTACCTACTTTTCCTGGCTGTCTAATGGATGCTGGAAGGCAGAGTTTTGTGAGCACAGGGACTTTTTCATGCTCCCAATTTCAAACAAACTGTAGGCAGCAGCCTTTAGTGCTCATTTATTGAAGGTGTTTTTCACTGCTTGTTTTTGTCATTTGCAACCCCATTCATTAATAAGAGGCCAGAGAGCAGGGATTTCATTCAGATACCAGGAAATTCCAAGGAGCTGAAAAGAGGGATTTATTTAACATTACTGGATTCCCTTCTAGGAATAACCCAGCAGATTTTCTTCTTCTTTTTTTCTTTCTTTCATATTTTCATTTTTCTTTTTTTAAATTTTTTTCCTCTTTTTATCTTTTTTTTCTTTTTCTTTTTCTTTTTCTTTTTCTTTTTCTTTTTCTTTTTTCTTTTTCTTTTTCTTTTTCTTTTTCTTTTTCTTTTTCTTTTTCATTTTCTTTTCCTTTTTCATATTTTTCTTTTTCTTTTTCTTTTTCTTTTTTTTTCTTTTTCTTTTTCTTTTTCTTTTTCTTTTTCTTTTTCTTTTTTTTTCTTTTTCTTTTTCTTTTTCTTTTTCTTTTTCTTTTTCTTTTTCTTTTTCTTTTTCTTTTTCTTTTTCTTTTTCTTTTTCTTTTTTCATTTTTCTTTTATATTTTTCTTTTTCTCTTTTTCTTCTTCTTCTTTTTCTTCTTTTTTTCTTCTTTTTCTTTTTCATTTTCTTTTCCTTTTTCATATTTTTCTTTTTCTTTTTCTTTTTCTTTTTTTTTCTTTTTCTTTTTCTTTTTCTTTTTCTTTTTCTTTTTCTTTTTCTTTTTCTTTTTCTTTTTCTTTTTCTTTTTCTTTTTCTTTTTCTTTTTCTTCTTCTTTTTTCATTTTTCTTTTATATTTTTCTTTTTCTCTTTTTCTTCTTCTTCTTTTTCTTCTTTTTTTCTTCTTTTTCTTTTTCTTTTTCTTTTTCTTTTTCTTTTTCTTTTTCTTTTTCTTTTTCTTTTTCTTTTTCTTTTTCTTTTTTCATTTTTCTTTTATATTTTTCTTTTTCTCTTTTTCTTCTTCTTTTTCTTCTTTTTTTCTTCTTTTTCTTTTTCTTTTTCTTTTTCTTTTTCTTTTTCTTTTTCCTTTGCGGTTTTTCTTCTGGTTTCCCAGGCATTTTCAGTTTGTTAAATGTAAGGGATATAATATTTAATATTTTAGAATTTTAGGGAATGCTATGTGCCAGAGCATTTTGAGGCAGCTTCCAGGACCACATGCAGACAAGGCTCTGGTGATTTCTAATTCCCACAGCTGTGAGTTCAACATCTGAAACTGAGTTTGACTCCAAAACTTTTACCTCATTTACAATGCTAAGGAAGCAGAATAGGTTCTTTTATTAGAGAATGAAACCAAAATGTGGTGTCACTCCATGTGATTTGGACTGTGCCTGATGCAGGAATGTGCTTTAAGATTTCTCTGCCCAGAACAATCCTGTGGAGCTCAGATTTTACCTGAAACGTGTCTCAGAGCTTGTCCCAAACGCTCTCCAGGTTCATCTGTCACGGCTGACAGAAGGACAAAACAACAAACAAATCAAGGAAAACCCCCAAATCATCACATTCTAAGAAATGCAATAAATAAACCAACTTGTTGCCAACATATATATGTTTTTAAATACAAAAAAAACCCACTCAGAACATCCTCTTATGGAATCTATCCCAATCTGGAATATTTACTTTCCGTTTGTTTAATAACAGGAAAAGGCTTGTTGCTTCTTTTGTTGAGTTTCATGTGTCAGCATCTTAATATTCCTCTGGTATTCTTGAAACTTTTACCAGGAAGAAAACAGTGCCATGGCCTATAGTAGGAAATGTTCTGTTTATTTGAAATGCCTTTATGAGCACACAAAGTCAAACAATTGCTGCCATAAACCCAGGGAGCAGCTCCTGATGCCTTGGCTGTCTCATTTGCACTCTTTGGCTCTGCCCTTCCTGTGCTCTGCACCTTCTGAATTCCAGGGCAGGGTAAATCCCTTTTTCCCTTAAATCCCTTTTTCCCTTAAATCCCTTTTCCCATTTCCTCATCACCTGCTGGGCTCTGCTGCTCTTGGTGTGGGAATGTTGGGTTGAGGGTTTATCACCCATCTGCTGCTGGATCCACATTTGGTGATTCCTGTGGGCCCTTTCCAGCTCAGAATATTCTGACAATATTCTGAATATTGTCACAAACCTGGAACTGAAGGGCTGATTTTTAATTCCCCGATTCTGAGACTGGACTCTGGAAGAAATAATGACAGAGAGCTTTCAAAGCTTCTCACAGAAGTGTTTGAACTTATTTTGGCCCTGCCTGTTTTATTGTGGCAAATGCAGTAACTGTGGCAAATTTGGGCCTAATCATGTCAAAAAAGGGCAATTTTATTTCTGTAGGACAGACCTATAAACTGAATAGAGCAGGCCAGCTCTCTTCACACAGCTCTGTGTGCTGTGGGGCTGTTTAAACAATGACTAAACCACAAACAGTCACTGACTGGATTCCTCAGGAGCACAACTGTGGGCACAGGAGTGTCTCAAACCCAGGCTCCAGGTTCAAAAAAAAAAAAAAAAAGTAAATAACTCATAAAAGAAGTGCAAATAGCAGGAAAATCTCATTTCCATCTATCAAGCTGTGTAAAGGACAGGCAGGCTGGAAAGAATGGGCAGTGCTGTGGGGCTTTTTGTGGGTTTTGGGAGCATCTCACATCCCTGATTGTGAGCTGGGGATGATTTTAAAAGATTAAAAAAACCCACTAAAAATCTGGAAAGCTTTTCCTGTTTGCTCCTACAAGTCAATACAAAACATGTAATAATTTGAAAAAACATTAGATAAAGCAAGAGAGGCAATAATCAAGATCTGAAAATTCTGCCAGCCCTTACAGGACTGGTTGGAGGGTCTGAGATGTGCAGTTTAAAGGTGATTTTTGAGTGTTTTGTGCCTTTTAGGTGCAGGCCCAGGTGATGCTGCTGCACCTTCCCTGAGCCACACAGCAATTTCCTGGCACAGCAAAATTTCAGAGGTGAGGATCAGGCTCAGAGAGCCAGACTTTGTTCTTGCCTCCCCTTTGCTGTTTCAAACCCAGCAGAGCAAACCCCTGGTGCTGCAGGAGCCCCCAGTGCTGCTGCCATGCAGATTTTGGGGCAGGGCTTGGCATTTTCACAGTTACTCACTGGAAAGCCTCCCAGGCCCCGAATCAGCAGGAGTTTTGTAAAGTTCCTATTACAGATCCATGGAATTTATACCAAAGGTGTTGAAATCCCTGAGGCTGCTGCTGACTCACTTCCCCAGGGAGGGCTGCTGAGCTCAGAGGTGCCCCCATGGCAGCAAGGGCACAACATCCTGAACTCTCAACTCTGCCTCATCCCCAAATTCTTTCTCAACGTGTCCTGCTGCCCTGCAAGCCCCAGTTTGTCTGAAATGCCACTTTCTTTTATCATCTGCTCTGACTCAGATGCTGAGCTGGAGTGGTATTTACAAAATATCTCTATGGCTCTGGATTTATCTTGCCAAGGAAAGTTAAATGGTTACAGATTAAAAAGATTTTATAAGCACGATATGCCACAGTAAACATGAGCAAAAGTTGTTCTGAAACTATTTCTGTCTTTTGTTGGGAAAAGAAATGATTATTGAAGCTTGAAGGGGAAGACTGCTTCGTAAAAGGAAGGAGAATTAACCATAGTGAGGTTTTAAAGGAACTCTGGTTTGCTGATTAAGTGCTTTTTCTAGAAATGCAACTAATGTTTCCTCTTTTTTAACTCTTAAGTCAGGCCCAGGTGCCAGCAAATGCCTTTTTCACTGTGTCTGGAGGTTTATTTTTAGTCCCAAGAAGGGTATAGACAGCAGGCTGGAAGTCAGGACATGTGCAGGCCAAATAAACTTCCCCACACTTGAACTCTGGCTCTCAGCTCATCCATCTCCCGTGGCTCAGCTCCTTTCTGTCACCAAAGGCTCTGCAGTCCCATCTGAAGCTCCTCAGAGCTGCTCTCATCTTGCTGAAAGCATCTCCCACTTCTGCAGCAGGATTTTAATGCCTCCAGGGCTTTAATTTCCTGCTGTGAGACTCAGAGTGAGCAGGAATTTCATTTTCCTGCCTGGTAGAGGTCTGACAGCAAAAGTGCCTGGCACAGGCTGTCATTTATTTATTTAATTAATTAATTAATTAATTATTCTCTGTGGAAGTGGGGTCTGACAGCAGAAGTGCCTGGCACAGGCTGTTATTTATTTATTTATTTATTTATTTATTTATTTATTTATTTATTCATTCTCTGTGGAAGTTGGGGGTTGGGGGGTGGGCACAAAGGTATTTATTTATTTAGTCATTCATTCATTCATTCATTCATTCATTCATTCATTCCCTGTGGAAGTTGGGGGTTGGGGGGTGGGCACAAATTTATTTATTTATTTATTTATTTATTTATTTATTTATTCATTCATTCATTCATTCATTCATTCATTCCCTGTGGAAGTGGGGGGTTGGGGGGTGGGCACAGCCCCCACTCTGCCCTTTCAGAGCTGCAATATCAGAGGGTTTGGGACACAGGAAACAGCTCACAACTCTGTCACCAAGAGTTTACCTCCACCAATGGCAGCCTGGGAACCAGGTGGGAAA
Organism: Molothrus ater; assembly: GCF_012460135.2. NCBI lineage: Eukaryota > Metazoa > Chordata > Aves > Passeriformes > Icteridae > Molothrus > Molothrus ater. The sequence continues at coordinate 2,199,208 of NC_050488.2, forward strand.
CACAGATTTTTTTAGGCTCTTGGTGCAGTATTTCTGAGCAGGCTGATTTCCCCTTATTTTAAAAGGAGAGATCCATGGGACGCAGCTTTTCCCTGCATGGCTTTCTCTCCTGGGGAGGGTTTTTGTGCCCAGCAGTGCTGTTTGCCCAGCTGCAGCCTCTGCTTTCCCCTCCTGTCCTCTTGAATCAACACTCCAGTGGTGCTGGGGTGGTCAGCCTGGAGTGTTTGTCACACCACTGGGGACAGAACATCCTCTCTGCTGTCACCTGGCTCTCAGCAGGGCTGGAACTCTCCCCAGCCCCCTGAGATCCACCCTGGAGCTGCTTGGTTCAGCTGCCCTCAGAAATGAGACAGCTCTCAGTGCTGCTGCCTCAGGAGAGCTCTGGCCTCTGCTCATCTCTGCTCAAAAGGGGATTTTTGTCCATTTTTTTCCTCACAGTGTAGAGTTAACACAACTGCTGCTTTCAGCTCACCCCCTGAGCCTGCAGACAGAGCTGCTGGCTGAGTTTCAGCCACCCACACCTGCACAAAGTCCCTGTGGCAGGTGGGTCACCAGGCTTTGCTGGCATAGGGCACTGCATGGAGGAATCTGAGGACCAGTCTGACCTCTGGAACCTTTTAATTTTGGGCACATGCAAGGAGCATGGAAAACTTTGATCCTGTGCTCTAGAACCCAAGCTAAACTTGCCAGCCTTTGGCAACCAGAAAGTTTCTGCAATGTCTGCAGTCAGTGTAATTTCTTATACACATAAATATGTGATTATTGTCCTCCAACACCATCACAGTGATGTGTCAGTCACTATAGGAACCATACAAAGGAAATATCCTTGGATTCAGGCAAAAAAATTGGGATGTGAATGCTGGATCAGTGTAATTTCTTCTACACATAAATATGTGATTATTGTTCTCCAGCACCCATCACAGTGATGTATCAGTCACTATAGGAACCATACAAAGGAAATATCTGTGGATCCAGGTAAAAATCTGGGATGTGAGTGCTGGGTCAGTGTAATTTATTATACACATAAATATGTGATTAGTGTCCTCCATCACAGTGATGTGTCAGTCACTACAGGAACCATACAAGGAAATATCTGTGGATCCAGGCAAAAAAATTGGGATGTGAATGCTGGATCAGTGTAATTTCTTATAAACATAAATATGTGATTATTGTCCTCCATCACAGTGATGTGTCAGTCACTATAGGAACCATACAAAGGAAATATCTGTGGATCCAGGCAAAAAAATTGGGATGTGAATGCTGGATCAGTGTATTTTCTTATAAACAATAAAATAAATATGTGATTATTGTCCTCCATCACAGTGTCAATGTGTACAGGAACCATGCAAAGGAAATATCCTTGGATATAAATCTGGGATTTGAGTGAGTGCTGGATCCCATCTGTGTCACCAGCAGGGTTACCCAGTGACAGTCTGATGGCAGAAATGGGAATTTAGGGAAACTCTTGCAAACTCTGACCACAGCTCATTGCAAGAGTGGAGCAGGATTGCATCAATTCCTGCAATGGGTGCCTGAGCCCCCAGGAGAGCAGGGTCTGATTGAAACATGGCTCGTGGCTGCACTCCAGTACTTGGGATAAATAAACCAGCAACTGTCTCTTGTGCAAGGTCTGTACACTTTCCTCACAGACTTTCACAAAAATGCCACATTTCTGACACCTTTCCAGCAGGCTTTTAGAGGCACCAGGGTCTAGGCAGATGAAAAATCTGAATTGTGGGTCCTGTTGCCTGTTCTGACAGGCACTGGAT